>NC_090271.1:240670045-240992545 GCF_040414725.1 Anabrus simplex
AGAACAAGAATGTCAACATGTTTACGTCCCTCAAATTATTGTTACAGTTTTCGGAAATGCTGACATGTCAGAATATTTCCTCCAGAGTTCCTTTACTTGCCGGTAAATCTACCGACCCGAGGCTGACGTATTTCAACAGCTTCAAATACAACCGGATTAAGTTAGGATAAAACCCTGCGGCGTTGGACTCAAAAGGACAAAGAGCTTGATCACCTTTTTTAGATTATTTGGGGGAGTTGGGAGCAGTGTTGCCAGATGGCGAGCAAAGCTCGGTGAACTATTGCAAATGAGGGAAAAAGGGATATATCTGAGAAAAATCGAATAGTACGAGGAAATTTAGAATCTTATCGATAACAATTTTCATTTATTGGTGCATAGGAAAGCTCTTCATACTTTAATTACAGATTACGTATATAAAGCGCTATATTAATCGACGTATGGTACATTACCTCTCCTGCATTTGGCAACATTGTGGCTTTTCCTGTAGTTGAATTCGTCCGAATGGACCCAATAATTATATCCTTTGTGGCAACCTACTTTGTAGTGTTTAACAGAGATTTAAAATCCCGTTAGTGATATTCTGTTGTGCTCGCGTCTCGCGATTTTCTAACTAAGATAAAAACAGTTCTTATTTCTTACCAGTGACAGTTACTTCGTTTCTTTTTTTATTTATATTTTACCTATCCGGAGCAGTGATAGTGAGAGAATGTTTTGTGAAAGTTGGATGAAATTGACGAGGACTCTGGACGGGTAACGACGAGGAGACTCGACCTAAAAGAAGTAGGATTTATTGTGAGTATTTTCGTGAGATGAATTCAAAAACTGGCTGAAACCTGACAATATTGATAGGTCACAGTGCTGGTCTTATATTGAAATGTGGCAAAAGTGATCTTATTTAATTGCAAAATAAGGACATCTGTGCGTCAGTCTCTGTGACCATAAAGATCGAGAACATAACACATAATTAAATACAATATAATACATAAAAGTATGATCATAAACATAAATTTAATAAAAACCGAGAACATTTTAATGTTTGCGCTAGAGAAGAACTGTCAGTAATGAATATGTAATGAATATTAAGACGGCCTAGATGGGTTTTTCTTCTTTTGCAGAACACAATGTGATAAATGCTATAAATTCTTCACACATTAATTATTGAAGGAAATAACACAAGACTCAAATATCCTACCAGGCATTAATTTAAATCACACTAAAATGACAAATACAATAAAAATTACACCACTTTTTTTCTGTGCGAAAATCAAATGATCATAAATATGTCTCTCGGTCATGGCCATCGATCACTGCCTGCTTATTTTAGATCACCACCGGCCATAAGACATAGCCTGCACGGTTGCTAGGTAACATTGTCTGGCCATCTGTCTATACTTCACATCACAGCCTGCACGGTTACTAGATAACATTGTCTGGCCATCCAGATGCAAGATTTCAAATCTGTTCAAACTGTGGTAAAACCTTAGGTGGTGGAGGTCTGTACCAGGGGTACACCTTCCCCGTCCCGTTGAACTCTGTGCCTTCAAGGAGGCCATCTGTGCTACAAATGCTGAACTAATGTAAGACAGAATACTTAGACCTTTAAACTTTAGATGTCTCTACTATCGGACTATGTGCCCCCTCTGGCGGGATTACGGACAGTTAATTTTTAAGGGAATTTTCACGTTTCAATGATTGTAAACCTTAAGTTTTGTTGGTTGTTTTTAATGTACGTATGTTTACAACACTCCAACGGCTTCCTTTTTCCTTAAGTTAAAAACCAACCAGGAATTTTGAGTATATTTCTCTCAGGCAGTCAAAACTGGGGCTGTGTACAGGAATTCTGCCTATCTCAAGATTGTTCTGGAATCTTCTCCTCTGAGATACTATAAAAGCTGAGCGCTTTAGGGCCGTGTTGTCATCTTCATCGCTCCGGTCTGGTGTCTGTGCGGAGTAATAGGGAGGCAGAGGCTGCCTGCCACCGTCGGAAGGCCCAACTACTCTATACGTAATGGCAGAAATTTCTTAACATATGATAGCTCCAGGCAGATAACTTGAGGGGAAAGTTTCAAACTTCTTTTATTTTTGTAAAGTTCTAAAGTCACTATTTAAATTTAAATTTTTTGGGAAGTCTGAGGACTCTGTTCTAATCCCTGCTGGGAAATCTGTAAATCAAGAGAATAAAGAGTGTTCACCCTCTGAGTGTTCACCCCCTGTTATTTCCCATTCAACTTGGTATGGGGTGAGTAAGATTTTCTAAACGTCTATATTCTTCACACTGCTTTGATACTTAATATTTCGCATCTAGTCACTCATCTGTAGTATAGAATTAGCCTCTTCAACTTCGGGCCATAAGCACATTTCGGATTTTAAGAGTTTTCTGAAAGGAGTGCAAGTGCTTTTCCTCCTAGCCTAATGTTTATGACCGTTCATGTTAAATCTTTATTTTTTATTTAAGGCCATCTAATATGGGCACTCATTGCCCCTGTTTAGAGTGTAATTACTGATAGACAAATGCGTAGGAGCAAAAGTGACTGTAAACACACTATTGTGGGAAGCTTTTGCCTCTGAGAGGCTGGATTGTAGTAACGTTTGGAGCTCAGGCTAATAGAATGCAAATGAGTGGAGAAAATATGCTCTTGTAAAATTGTGTACCTACAGAGCTACAATGCTCATTCCTTGCAAACTATTGTGTCGATAATTTTCTGTATTGTACCTGATTTCTGGACTTATAGTCCGCTGTTATTACCTGAGCTGACGAGGTCATCATAATTATGTTGTTGTTTATTCACATTATATACCAAATTTTTAAAAAGGAAAGAAACAAAATTTAAAAATTTAGTGCTTTAACCCATTCCAGTCTGAGCCTTGATATCCCTAACAAACGTTCTGGACTGGGCATGTTTAAGGATTTTTAAAACATTATATCTCTGTACCTGTAGGAGATTTTCCTTTGTGCTTATTTGAGCACATAGTTTTGAAAACGCTGTTTGTATCATGGCAACTATCACTTGAGATTTTAAAATTGTTTATATATTGTTATACCATGTTATGCGAATGGAGAAAAGGTCTGACTGATAACTAAGCAAGAACAGTTTTCTGAAATACTGTTATATTTGCACTATTTTGCTAATCTATAATGTGCATTGCAATTACAAAACAACAACAATAATGAGTACAATATAAAAAATAATAATTTTTCAACAATAGTAATAATTACAATAACGAGAATGGGAGCTCTTATGAAATTTTATTTTAACTGATAAATTTTGTCAAAAGTTACTCAAATGTAAAATTATTGTTCCATTTACCACAAAAGACTTCTGAGAAAGGGAAAATACAGTCTTCTAAACAGATAACTTTACTAATATGTAGACAATCTTACGTATTCATGCAAATATGTAATACGCGGGAGCATGCGCTAGGCCGTAAAACGAACTCCAGTCATAATGACATGTAAGAAGTTGTTTCGAATTCATATGTCAATAATATGTTCATTTGCGCATAAACTTATAATATATCATAAATTATCGAAAATATCACTTTCGTCAAGCACATGTTTACCGCGAGAAGCCATGTCTTAGAGCTCACTGAGTGACATCTACTGATGCATGTTGATCGAAAATATCGTAAATTCTCTGACTTAGACATATAACACTGCCATCTGCTTAAATACTCTCGTAACTAATACATGAAGAAACACGATGTAACCACCGGAATGCGTGCATAGCTCGTTCTCGATTTTTAGTGAATTGTCAAACCTTACTACGGGCTATGCCCGCAGTGCGGCCTGAACGTAATTTCGGCCGCTGCGAGCTATGCTCGCAGTTAGACCGGAAAGAGTTAACTTACGCTCTGGTCGTTCCCTGTCCACCCATTCACCCCAGCACCTTCTTACACCCCTGTGAACCACGCAACAATTATTATTATTATTATTATTAGTAGTAGTATTGTGTTAAGGTGACTATGATATTCTGGTTCTACAAGAGACCCATCGACGACCAAACAGCCGCAGACCAAAGATAAGTGGGATGAAACTAGTCTTAGAGAGACCTCACGGCCAATACGGAGGTGCTGTCTTCACCAAGCCAGTCCTAACTATATGTTTAATCACCTTGACTTCCACCAATGATGTAACCATTGGGTATCAGTCTTGCACAGTAACATCTGTTTACAAACCACCAAACGTCATCTTTAATTTTGAGGAGCCAGCCAATTTTCAATCTCAGAGGATTAAAATTGCCATTGGCGACTTCAACTGCCACAGTACTGCATGGAGATATCTACATACCGATGAAAAGTGTGAGGAATTGGAGAACTGGTCTGAAAGGACTGGATTCAAACTCATCCACGACGCTAAACTACCACCTTCGTTTAACAGTGGAAGATGGAAACGTGGCTACAATCCAGATATTTTTGTCAGTAACATGATTTACGAACAAACTATAAAATGTGTAAGACCCAATTCCAGGCACACAATACAGAGTTATCACTTGTTGTATAATAGCAGTGGTTCAGCCGGCTAAAACGACGCTTCAACTTCAAATAATTAATTGTCACCAGAAGTGAAGTCGTATGAATCATTCATAAAAGTGACCCAGAAAATATCTCGCAAACACATTCCACGGGGCTGCCGCACCAACTACGTAGCTGGACTCACACATGACTCACGAAACTTGCCCTTGAGAGATACCAGCAGTTGTTCGAGAACGATCCCTTCTCACAAGAAACAATGGAAGCAAGTGAGGAGTTGCTTAGTGCTATAACCACTCAAGAGAGATAGTGCTCTCTAATAGAAAATCTGGATATGAAACAAAATAGCCGCTGTGCATGGAAAATGGTTAAGAACCTTAGCAATTATCCAATTTCAACTCAGGTACTTAAGAGTGAAATTACACCCAGTCAGATTGCTCATCAACTACTACGTAATGGTAAAAGTACCAGGTGGACGAAAACAGTGGACTTTCAATGTGAACTTGAAGATGAGAACCACTCACTTAACACCCCCTTTTCACTGGCTGAACTGCAAGAAGCGACTCACTACATGAAGATTAATAAGGCAGGTGGAGTGGATGAGTTGAGAGCAGAACAAATAAAACATTTTGGGCCTGAAACATAGAAATGGTTCCACATCTTCATGAATCACTGCATTACCACTTGCCAGATTCCAAGGATGTGGAGGAAAGCTCATATTAAAGCCTGGCAGGGAGCCAGATGAACCCAAGAACTTCCGACCTGTTTCTCTTTTTGTGCCATCTTTTCAGAATCCTTGAGCGAATGGTACTGAACCGTATTTCACTTCTTGTAGATGACGTTCTCATATCTGAACAAGCAGGATTTAGGCCAGGAAGATCATGCTCTAGGCAAATTTTCAATCTGACACAACATATAGAGGATGGCTATGAGAGGAAACAAATGACTGGTGTTGCCTTCATAGACATTAACGCAGCTTATGATGCCGTTAATCATACGATATTGGTGTATAAAGTGTATCAAACAACAAGGGGCTATGGTTTTACAAAATTTCTTAAATGCATTAGTAGTATAATGCAGGGATTCGGCCGCCTCCTCCTCCTCCGGCTCTCGGGAGAGGCCTCCTCCTCAGCCAGTGGCCTCCTCCTCCTCCTCAGCCAGTGGCCTCCCAGTGGCCACCTCCTCCTCCTCCTCAGCCAGTGGCCTCCCAGTGGCCACCTCCTCCTCCTCCTCAGCCAGTGGCCTCCCAGTGGCCTCCTCCACCTCAGCCAGAGGCCTCTTCCAGTGCTGCCAACTTAACCTAACTAGCGCGAGATAAACAAAGCCACGTGCTTTTTGACAGACAACAACGCACCGCTAACCTCAGTACTGCCATCTTGACGGGCCTAAACCTCAGTAGTGCCAACTTAACCTCACAAGCGCGAGGTAAACAAAGCCACGTGCTTTTTGACAGCCACGTGCTTTTTGACAGATTTGTAAACAAAGCCACGTGCTTTTTGACAGCTGTCATCGACAACAACGCATCGCAAACCTCAGTACTACCATCTTGACGGGCCTAAACCCCAGTAGTGCCAACTTAACCTAACTAGCATGAGGTAAACAAAGCCACGTGTTTTTTGACAGCCACGTGCTTTTGACAGATTTGTAAACAAAGCCACATGCTTTTTGACAGACAACACCGCATCGCAAACCTCAGTACTGCCATCTTGACGGGAATAAACCTTAGTGGTACCAACTTAACCTAACTAGCGAGAGGTAAACAAAGCCACGTGCTTTTTGACAGCTGTCATCCGCCATCTTTAAACCACAAAGCACTGTGCTGCCCTCTTTCGTCACCTGTCATCCGCAGTGCTGCCATCTTGACGGGTCTAAACCTTAGTGCTACCAACTTAACCTAACTAGCGTGAGGTAAACAAAGCCACGTGTTTTTTGACAGCTGTCATCCGCCATCTTTAATCTATAGAGATCAGTGCTGCCCTCTTTAGCTACTTACCTTTGAAATGTGGTGGCGGATAATTTGAAAAATGCTTTTTGACAGCAGCCATCTTTGTACACCGTGCTGCCCTCTTTAGCTAGATACCTGTGGTGGCAGACAATTTCACGTGACAGCAGCCATCTTTAATCAAGAGAGCACCGTGCTGCCCTCTATGTGGTGGCGGCAATTTGAAAAATTCTACATTCTCTTGTTTGGAAACAAACCCATGCGCTTTTTTTGACAGCTGCCATCCGCCATCTTTAATCCAGAGAGCACCGTGCTGCCCTCTTTAGCTACTTACCTTTGAAATGTGGTGGCGGCAAATTCCACGTGCTCTTGTTTGGAAACAAAGCCATGTGCTTTCTTGACAGCTGACATCCGCCATCTTTAATCTATAGAGCACAGTGCTGCCCTCTTTATCGTAGTAGATGTAAATTCGTCACAGCTATCATCCGCAGTGCTGCCATCTTGACGGGCCTAAACCTTAGTGCTACCAACTTAACCTCACTAGCGTGAGATAAACAAATCCACATGCTTTTTTGACAGCTGTCATCCACCATCTTTAATCTATAGAGCACAGTGCTGCCCTCTTTAGCTACTTACCTTTGAGGCGGATAATTTGAAAAATGCTTTTTGATAGCAGCCATCTTTGAGCACCATGCTGCCCTCTTTAGCTAGATACCTGTGGTGGCAGGCAATTCCGCGTGACAGCAGCCATCTTTAATCATGAGAGCACCGTGCTGCCCTCTACGTGGTGGCGGCAATTTGAAAAATTCTACATGCTCTTGTTTGGAAACAAACTCACGTGCTTTTTTCTGACAGCTGTCATCCGCCATCTTGCATCACAAACCTCTGTGCTGCGCTCTTTAGCTAGATACCTTTGAAATGTGGTGGCGGCAATTTGAAAAAAATCTATGTGCTCTTGTTTAGTAAACAAAGCCACGTGCTTTTTTTGACAGCTGTCATCCACCATCTTTAATCAATAGAGCACTGTGCTGCTATCATGCGGGTAATTTCATCACCTGTCATCCGCCATCTTTAATCTACAGAGCACCGTGCTGCTCTCTGTAGTAGCGGGCAATTTGAAAAGTTCTGTTAGCTGTCATCCGCCATCTTTAATCAAGAGAGCACCGTGCTGCCATCTATGTGGTGGCGGCAAATTCCACGTGCTCTTGTTTAGTAAACAAACTCACGCGCTTTTTTGTCAGCTGTCATCCGCCATCTTTGAGCACAGTGCTACACTCTTTAGTTGAAATATGGTGGTGGATAATTTAAAAAGAAAAATTCTACAGCAGCCATCTCTCGACGCTAATTGCACAAGATGGTGGCTATACATGACTCCTTAAAGGTGCTTATGCAAGATGGCCGCTATACATAGACTCCCTTGGGTTGCTTGCGCAAGATGGCGGTTATACATGGCTCCTTTTGAAATATGGTGGCGGATAATTTAAAAAGAAAAATTCTACATCAGCTATCTCTCGACGCTAATTGCACAAGATGGTGGCTATACATGACTCCTTAAAGGTGCTTATGCAAGATAACCGCTATACATAGACTCCCTTGGGATGCTTGCGCAAGATGGCGGTTATACATGGCTCCTTATGAGACGCCCTAGAGATGCTTGCGCAAGATGGCGGTTGCTCTTATGAGGTGGCTTAAGGGTCCTTGCACAAGATGACTAGAGACGCCCTAAGGATGCTTGCGCAAGATGGCGGACACAAGATGGCGGCTATACACAACTCCTTATGAGACGCTTTAAGGGTGCTTGCGCAAGATGGCTGCTGCTCTTAGCTTAGAGGCTAACGTGTCGTGCTAGTTCGATTCATTAAATTTGGGGTTTAAATGCAAAATGTTAAATATCTCGAAAGCAGTGTATCGTAGAGCAAAACGGACAAAATTTTTCTGACCAATGATTTAACAGCTGCTGTTATGCATGCGGTGGAGGGCAATTTGAAATTCTATGTGCTTAATCAACAGAGCACCCTGCTGCCCTCTTTAGCTGAAATGTGGTGGTGGATAATTTGAAAAATTCTTTTGACAGCTATCATCCTTAAACAATGGCGACTATACATAGGCTGTTAAGGCCTTATCATGCTCCTCCTCCTCCTCCTCCTCCTCCTTCTCTACCTCCTCCTCCGCCTCTTATGTCAAGGCATAGCTTTATATCGAACAAGTTTAAACCTGCATCGCGAAGGCAAGCGTGTGCAGCGATAACATTATTGTGCATGTTTAGACTTTCGAAACATAAGAAGAGTAGAATCAAACGCTGTACTAGATACGACATGTGATCAGAACATTGATTGATGCGTTCAGAAAACAAAATAAGTGATCAAGACTAGAATCGAACACTGTACTCAATACATCATGTGTTTAGAATATGTCATGGGATACCCTTGATCAGATTGAAACATAACAAGACTAGAATAGAACACTGTAATCGATGTTGTTAACTTCAACATGTGATCAGAACATTGATTGATGTGTTCAGAACACAAAATAAGTGATCATGACTAGAATTGAACACTGTACTCGATACAACATGTGATCAGAACATTGATCGATGTGTTCAGAACACAAAATAAGTGATCAAGACTAGAATCGAACACTGTACTCAATACAACATGTGTTTAGAACATGTTAGGGGGTACTACAACCTCATCGATCGCTATCAGCAAGAACGCTTGTACTTTGTTAAGTGTAGAAAATTAATCTTTATTGGTAAATGGTTTTATGTTCAGAACAAGGAATGGAACCTAGGGGTTACGTCTTACCTAATAAAATCCCCGAGGTGCGATGAGTTACGTTTTTCGAACTAGTGTTTGGAACACTGAACTTTTCAAGATGGCAAGAGTGAGGTTAGCAATGTTCTGTTGTTGGATTTTAAATTCCGCGCTGTAACATGCATAAGGTGGCAGCCTTGAGGTTTACCGCCGTAAAGATGGCAAGAGTGAGGTTAGCGACGTTCTGTTGTTGGATTTTAAATTCCGCGCTATAACATGCATAAGGTAGCAGCCTTGAGGTTTACCGCCGTAAAGATGGCAGCAGTGCGGTTAGCGACGCTCTATTGTCCTTCAATGTGAGGTTAGGGTCCGTCAAGAAGACAGCTGTCAAAGAAGCACGTGGCTGTGACGTCACGGTCACGTAATCAATCCTTAGCTCGACGTCGTTAAGAGCAGCATTAGGATTAGCTATGTTTAAAAATCTTGGGAACAGAGCAGCAATATGAATAGCCATGTTTCAAAGCGTGTACACATCACCTATCGATTTTACATGCATCGACCCTCGTACTAATCTTCTTCCGCTAGATCGTGCTGCTATCTTAGCATAACTTATACGCATGAACTTACAGTACAAAGAATAGCCATGTTTCAAAGCATGTGCACATCACCTATCGATTTTACATGCATCGACTCTCGTACTAAACTTCTTCCGCTAGATCGTGCTGCTATCTTAGCATAACCTATACGCATGACCTTAAAGTACAAAGAATAGCCATGTTTCAAAGCGTGTACACATTACCTATCGATTTTACATGCATCGACTCTCGTACTAAACTTCTTCCGCTAGATTGTGCTGCTATCTTAGCATAATTTTATACACATGAACTTACAGTGCAAAGAATAGCCATGTTTCAAAGCGTGTACACATTACCTATCGATTTCACATGCATCAAATATCGCACTAAACTTCATCCACTAGATTCTGCCGCTATCTTAGCATAACTTATACGCATGAACTTAAAGTACAAAGAATAGCCACGTTTCAAAGCGTGTACACATTACTTATCGATTTTGCAAGCATCGACTCTCGTACTAAACTTCTTCCGCTAGATTGTGCTGCTATCTTAGCGTAACCTATACGTATGACCTTAAGGTACAAAGAATAGCTATGTTTCAAAGCGTGTACACATTACCTATCGATTTCGCATTCATCGACTCTCGTACTAAACTTCTTACGTT
The DNA here is from genome assembly GCF_040414725.1 of Anabrus simplex. Taxonomy (NCBI): domain Eukaryota; kingdom Metazoa; phylum Arthropoda; class Insecta; order Orthoptera; family Tettigoniidae; genus Anabrus; species Anabrus simplex. The sequence goes on from NC_090271.1 coordinate 240,680,450, forward strand.
AGACTGTGCTGCTATCTTAGCCTAACCTATACGCATGAACTTAAAGTACGAAGAATAACCATGTTATAAAGCGTGTACACGTCACCTATCGATTTTGCATGCATCAAATATCGTACTAAACTTCTTGCGCTAGATTGTGCTGCTATCTTAGCATAACTTATACCCATGAACTTAAAGTACAAAGAATAGCCATGTTTCAAAGCGTGTACATATTACTTATCGATTTTGCAAGCATCGACTCTCGTACTAAACTTCTTCCTCTAGATTGTGCTGCTACCTTAGCATAACCTATGTGCATGAACTTAAAGTACAAAGAATAACCATGTTTCAAAGCGTGTACACATCACCCTGAACTTCTTCCGCTAGATTGTACTCCTATCTTAGCATAACCTATACGCGCGAACTTAAAGCATAACAAATAACGATGTTTAACAGCGTGTACACATCACCTATTGATTTTGCATGCATCGACTATTTTTTTACCGCCAGAGTGTACAACGATCGCATATGTGTATTGCTAACGTATGTGTATAAAGTTAAAGCACAAAGAATAGCTATGCTCCAAAGCGTGTACACATCACCTATCGATTTTGCATGCATCGACTATCGTACTAAACTTCTACCGCTAGAGTGTACAACGTTCACAATTGTGTGCTGCTACATATGTGCGTGAACTTAAAGCACAAAGAATAGCGTGTACACAACACCAGTCAATTTTGCACGCATTAACTCTTGTACTAAACTTCTTCCACAACAGCGTGCGATCATCGCTTGTGTGTGCTGCAATCTTAACATAACCTATGTGCATGAAGTTAAAGCATAAAGAATACCCAAGTTCAAAGCGTGTACACATCACCTATCGATTTTGCATGCATCGTTTTTCTTACAAAACTTTTTCCACTAGAGCGTGCAACAACCTTATACGTATGATGCTAACTTAGTATAACTTATACGCATGAACTTAAAGCATAAAGAATACTGATGTATAAAAATCTTGTGAACATAGCAGCAGCAGCAGTAAGAATAGCAATGTTTTAAAAGCATGTACGCATTGAATATCGATTATACACGTATCAACTTCTTCCTCTAGATTGTGCTGCTACCTTAGCATAACCTATGTGCATGAACTTAAAGTACAAAGAATAACCATGTTTCAAAGCGTGTACACATCACCCTGAACTTCTTCCGCTAGATTGTACTCCTATCTTAGCATAACCTATAAGCGCGAACTTAAAGCATAACAAATAACGATGTTTAACAGCGTGTACACATCACCTATTGATTTTGCATGCATCGACTATTTTTTTATCGCCAGAGTGTACAACGATCGCATATGTGTATTGCTAACGTATGTGTATAAAGTTAAAGCACAAAGAATAGCTATGCTCCAAAGCATGTACACATCACCTATCGATTTTGCATGCATCGACTATCGTACTAAACTTCTACCGCTAGAGTGTACAACGTTCGCAATTGTGTGCTGCTACCTATGTGCGTGAACTTAAAGCACAAAGAATAGCGTGTACACAACACCAGTCAATTTTGCACGCATTAACTCTTGTACTAAACTTCTTCCACAACAGCGTGCGATCATCGCTTGTGTGTGCTGCAATCTTAACATAACCTATGTGCATGAAGTTAAAGCATAAAGAATACCCAAGTTCAAAGCGTGTACACATCACCTATCGATTTTGCGTGCATCGACTTTCGTATTAAACTTCTTCAACTAGAGTGTGCGACAACCTTATAAGTATGCTGCTAACTTAGTATAACTTATACACATGAACGTAAAGCATAAAGAATAAAGATGTATAAAAATATTGTGAACATAGCAGCAGCAGGAAGAATAGCAATATTTTAAAACCGTGTACGCATTGCCTATCGATTGTACATGCTTCAACTAGAGTACAAAACTTCTCCCGCTAGAGTGTGCTGCTATCTTAGCATAACCTATGTGCACGGATTTAAAGCACGGTGAATAGTTAAGTTTCAAAGTGTGTACACAACACCTATCGATTTTGCATGCATCAACTCTCGTACTAAACACATCCCGCTAGAATGTACAACGTTCGCATGTGTTCGCTCTGCTACTTTAGCATGACCTATGCGAACGAACTTAAAGCATAAAGAATAGCGATCTTTGAAAATCTTGCGAACATAGCAGCGGTAAGAATAGCAAGGTTTAAAAGCGTGTACATATCATCTTTTGATAATGCATGCATCTTCTACTAGAGCACGTGACCATCGCTTGTAAGTGTGCTGCTATCTTAACATAACCAATGTGCACGAACTTAAAGCATAAAAAAAGTTATGAGTAAAAATTTTGTGAACATAGCAGAGTGTTTACTACGTAGGTGTAGACATTGAACTTTGCATGCTGAAGCAGCATACTACGTGACCGTGACGTCACGACCACGTACTCTTGTTTAGTAAACCAAGCCACGTGCTTCTTTGACAGCTGTCTTCTTGACGGACCCTAACCTCACATTGAAGGACAATAGAGCGTCGCTAACCGCACTGCTGCCATCTTTACGGCGGTAAACCTCAAGGCTGCTACCTTATGCATGTTATAGCGCGGAATTTATAATCCAACAACAGAACGTCGCTAACCTCACTCTTGCCATCTTTACGGCGGTAAACCTCAAGGCTGCCACCTTATGCATGTTACAGCGCGGAATTTAAAATCCAACAACAGAACATTGCTAACCTCACTCTTGCCATCTTGAAAAGTTCAGTGTTCCAAACACTAGTTCGAAAAACGTAACTCATCGCACCTCGGGGATTTTATTAGGTAAGACGTAACCCCTAGGTTCCATTCCTTGTTCTGAACATAAAACCATTTACCAATAAAGATTAATTTTCTACACTTAACAAAGTACAAGCGTTCTTGCTGATAGCGATCGATGAGGTTGTAGTACCCCCTAACATGTTCTAAACACATGTTGTATTGAGTACAGTGTTCGATTCTAGTCTTGATCACTTATTTTGTGTTCTGAACACATCGATCAATGTTCTGATCACATGTTGTATCGAGTACAGTGTTCAATTCTAGTCATGATCACTTATTTTGTGTTCTGAACACATCAATCAATGTTCTGATCACATGTTGAAGTTAACAACATCGATTACAGTGTTCTATTCTAGTCTTGTTATGTTTCAATCTGATCAAGGGTATCCCATGACATATTCTAAACACATGATGTATTGAGTACAGTGTTCGATTCTAGTCTTGATCACTTATTTTGTTTTCTGAACGCATCAATCAATGTTCTGATCACATGTCGTATCTAGTACAGCGTTTGATTCTACTCTTCTTATGCTTCGAAAGTCTAAACATGCACAATAATGTTATCGCTGCACACGCTTGCCTTCGCGATGCAGGTTTAAACTTGTTCGATATAAAGCTATGCCTTGACATAAGAGGCGGAGGAGGAGGTAGAGAAGGAGGAGGAGGAGGAGGAGGAGGAGCATGATAAGGCCTTAACAGCCTATGTATAGTCGCCATTGTTTAAGGATGATAGCTGTCAAAAGAATTTTTCAAATTATCCACCACCACATTTCAGCTAAAGAGGGCAGCAGGGTGCTCTGTTGATTAAGCACATAGAATTTCAAATTGCCCTCCACCGCATGCATAACAGCAGCTGTTAAATCATTGGTCAGAAAAATTTTGTCCGTTTTGCTCTACGATACACTGCTTTCGAGATATTTAACATTTTGCATTTAAACCCCAAATTTAATGAATCGAACTAGCACGACACGTTAGCCTCTAAGCTAAGAGCAGCAGCCATCTTGCGCAAGCACCCTTAAAGCGTCTCATAAGGAGTTGTGTATAGCCGCCATCTTGTGTCCGCCATCTTGCGCAAGCATCCTTAGGGCGTCTCTAGTCATCTTGTGCAAGGACCCTTAAGCCACCTCATAAGAGCAACCGCCATCTTGCGCAAGCATCTCTAGGGCGTCTCATAAGGAGCCATGTATAACCGCCATCTTGCGCAAGCATCCCAAGGGAGTCTATGTATAGCGGTTATCTTGCATAAGCACCTTTAAGGAGTCATGTATAGCCACCATCTTGTGCAATTAGCGTCGAGAGATAGCTGATGTAGAATTTTTCTTTTTAAATTATCCGCCACCATATTTCAAAAGGAGCCATGTATAACCGCCATCTTGCGCAAGCAACCCAAGGGAGTCTATGTATAGCGGCCATCTTGCATAAGCACCTTTAAGGAGTCATGTATAGCCACCATCTTGTGCAATTAGCGTCGAGAGATGGCTGCTGTAGAATTTTTCTTTTTAAATTATCCACCACCATATTTCAACTAAAGAGTGTAGCACTGTGCTCAAAGATGGCGGATGACAGCTGACAAAAAAGCGCGTGAGTTTGTTTACTAAACAAGAGCACGTGGAATTTGCCGCCACCACATAGATGGCAGCACGGTGCTCTCTTGATTAAAGATGGCGGATGACAGCTAACAGAACTTTTCAAATTGCCCGCTACTACAGAGAGCAGCACGGTGCTCTGTAGATTAAAGATGGCGGATGACAGGTGATGAAATTACCCGCATGATAGCAGCACAGTGCTCTATTGATTAAAGATGGTGGATGACAGCTGTCAAAAAAAGCACGTGGCTTTGTTTACTAAACAAGAGCACATAGATTTTTTTCAAATTGCCGCCACCACATTTCAAAGGTATCTAGCTAAAGAGCGCAGCACAGAGGTTTGTGATGCAAGATGGCGGATGACAGCTGTCAGAAAAAAGCACGTGAGTTTGTTTCCAAACAAGAGCATGTAGAATTTTTCAAATTGCCGCCACCACGTAGAGGGCAGCACGGTGCTCTCATGATTAAAGATGGCTGCTGTCACGCGGAATTGCCTGCCACCACAGGTATCTAGCTAAAGAGGGCAGCATGGTGCTCAAAGATGGCTGCTATCAAAAAGCATTTTTCAAATTATCCGCCTCAAAGGTAAGTAGCTAAAGAGGGCAGCACTGTGCTCTATAGATTAAAGATGGTGGATGACAGCTGTCAAAAAAGCATGTGGATTTGTTTATCTCACGCTAGTGAGGTTAAGTTGGTAGCACTAAGGTTTAGGCCCGTCAAGATGGCAGCACTGCGGATGATAGCTGTGACGAATTTACATCTACTACGATAAAGAGGGCAGCACTGTGCTCTATAGATTAAAGATGGCGGATGTCAGCTGTCAAGAAAGCACATGGCTTTGTTTCCAAACAAGAGCACGTGGAATTTGCCGCCACCACATTTCAAAGGTAAGTAGCTAAAGAGGGCAGCACGGTGCTCTCTGGATTAAAGATGGCGGATGGCAGCTGTCAAAAAAAGCGCATGGGTTTGTTTCCAAACAAGAGAATGTAGAATTTTTCAAATTGCCGCCACCACATAGAGGGCAGCACGGTGCTCTCTTGATTAAAGATGGCTGCTGTCACGTGAAATTGTCTGCCACCACAGGTATCTAGCTAAAGAGGGCAGCACGGTGTACAAAGATGGCTGCTGTCAAAAAGCATTTTTCAAATTATCCGCCACCACATTTCAAAGGTAAGTAGCTAAAGAGGGCAGCACTGATCTCTATAGATTAAAGATGGCGGATGACAGCTGTCAAAAAACACGTGGCTTTGTTTACCTCACGCTAGTTAGGTTAAGTTGGTAGCACTAAGGTTTAGACCCGTCAAGATGGCAGCACTGCGGATGACAGGTGACGAAAGAGGGCAGCACAGTGCTTTGTGGTTTAAAGATGGCGGATGACAGCTGTCAAAAAGCACGTGGCTTTGTTTACCTCTCGCTAGTTAGGTTAAGTTGGTACCACTAAGGTTTATTCCCGTCAAGATGGCAGTACTGAGGTTTGCGATGCGGTGTTGTCTGTCAAAAAGCATGTGGCTTTGTTTACAAATCTGTCAAAAGCACGTGGCTGTCAAAAAACACGTGGCTTTGTTTACCTCATGCTAGTTAGGTTAAGTTGGCACTACTGGGGTTTAGGCCCGTCAAGATGGTAGTACTGAGGTTTGCGATGCGTTGTTGTCGATGACAGCTGTCAAAAAGCACGTGGCTTTGTTTACAAATCTGTCAAAAAGCACGTGGCTGTCAAAAAGCACGTGGCTTTGTTTACCTCGCGCTTGTGAGGTTAAGTTGGCACTACTGAGGTTTAGGCCCGTCAAGATGGCAGTACTGAGGTTAGCGGTGCGTTGTTGTCTGTCAAAAAGCACGTGGCTTTGTTTATCTCGCGCTAGTTAGGTTAAGTTGGCAGCACTGGAAGAGGCCTCTGGCTGAGGTGGAGGAGGCCACTGGGAGGCCACTGGCTGAGGAGGAGGAGGAGGTGGCCACTGGGAGGCCACTGGCTGAGGAGGAGGAGGAGGTGGCCACTGGGAGGCCACTGGCTGAGGAGGAGGAGGAGGCCACTGGCTGAGGAGGAGGCCTCTCCCGAGAGCCGGAGGAGGAGGAGGCGGCCGAATCCCTGCATTATACTACTTGCATTCTTCAAAATTGACGTGTCTACATATCTCTTCAAAATAAGAACAGCTGTTAGATAACTCAAAATAATGGATTACCCCAAGGAAGTGCTCTTGCACTATTTATCTATAAATCTACACTAATGACCAACCAATTACTCCCTAAGTCAAGCAGTTTAACTACGCTGATGACACAGCAGTGGCAGCACAGGGGAATACATTTGAAGAGGTTGAAGAAAATCTGGCAAAATCTCTCGAAGACTTGCTACATACTACGAGAACAATCATTTGAGACTCAACCCCAGCAAAACTCAAGTTTGTAACTTTCATGTACGTAACAAAGAAACCAGTAGGAAACTGTGCGTGGAATGGAGAGGAGTAATACTTGAACACTGTTATATACCAAAGTACCTTAGTGTGAAACTGGACTGAACATTGTCTTTCAAACAACACTGTCAGAATACCAAACAAAAGATGTGCGTTAGGAATAATATTATTAGAAAACTAACAGGCACATCTTGGGGTGCATATCCTCATGTCCTAAGCACTTCTGCCCTGGCTCTCTGCCTATCAACTGCAGAATATGCATCACCCGTTTGGAGAAACTCTGCCCATGCTAAGCAAGTAGAGATAACTGTGAACGAGTCTGGCCGCATAATTACAGGGTATCTGAGACCAACTGCAACAGGAATCGCAGGAATCGCCCCTCCTCGCGTAGGAAGGGAAGTAGCAGCGGAAGTCGAACGTCGGAAGCAATCAACCGATCCACGTCACCCTCTTTACAGCCATCAAATGCAGCTCGTTAGACTCAGGTCATGGAAGAGATTTTTAAGAACAGCCATACCACGTGTTGATACGCCAAAAAAACAAAGGCGTGAACTGTGGCAACAGCAAGTACTTAATCAATAACAAATAATAATGCTACTTGAGTTATGTCCCACTAACTACTTTTACGGTTTTCGGAGACGCCGAGGTGCCGGAATTTCGTCCCTCAGGAGTTACTTTATGTGCCAGTAAATCTACCGACACGAGGCTGACATTTTTGAGCATCTTCAAATATCATCGGACTGAGCCAGGATCGAACCTGCCAAGTACTTAACCCATCCCTGAGTTTAAAGGAAGAACCTTCTGCAGATTTTCGCCGTTCGTATCCCGTCTGGAAGACCCTCAATCGACTGCGGAGAGGTGTTTCAAAGTGCAAGTTTAATCTAGTTAATTGGGCCTATGTACAGGGAGGCATGACATTTGATTGTGAACTACTACAGCATGAAAAACACTTCCTGGTTTGTCAGCATTTACCATCACCGTGCACAAAGGAAGCTGTCCTTGTAGTCGAATATTGGAAAAATATAATTTAGCAGTGTATCTGGACACGGAAAATAAAATATATTATTATTATTATTATTATTATTATTATTATTATTATTATTATTATTATTATTATTATTATGGTGTTTTAATTACCAATTTTCTTGGTTTTTCTGCTGCACTTTGCGTCCTTCACACCTTGTGAGTTGGGGCTGAGACTTCCCACAAGGTGCGTGGATCATACATTTGGTTAACACTGTGAAGATATCAGGGTCTTTTGTTGGGTCGTGGAGCTCAACAGATATAATATCATCAATTCGCGCGGCGGGATTTGGTCAGCCAACCATATTAAATTGTGCGAGTGCGGCAATCCGCGCTTTTGAAATTCAATTGTGTGCTCCAAACACATGACCCTACGTTATAACGTCCATTAATTTCAACTGGTCCTGTCTGAATATTTTCGCAATTAAGTCGTGGCCGTCACTGGGTACTTGATCATTATTTTGTGAGCATTTCATTTATCTTTGCTCAAGTAAAATTACACGAGAAGTTGATGAATTAGTACGATAGCCTGTATGTCCTCACGTATATCATAGCATATTCAGTATATTCATGCATGTGTCTGGGACTACCTGTAAATGTCACTGGCAGTATGACTAAAGTCCCTACGCCTTGGTTACTGTCATTTGCTGCAGCATCTCTAGAGTGAATGTATTCCTCAACTCTCAGTATATTCTGATTTAAACGATTAAAAAGAAGACCCTCACTCTCAGTTAACTGTCTACAGTTTTATATTAAATTCTCTAAAGATTATCCTGAATACATAGAAACCCATCGCTGAAACTTTATTCCTGGTTGCTTCACGTGTACCGGGCGAGTTGGCCGTGCGCGTAGAGGCGCGCGGCTGTGAGCTTGCATCCGGGAGATAGTAGGTTCGAATCCCACTATCGGCAGCCCTGAAAATGGTTTTCCGTGGTTTCCCATTTTCACACCAGGCAAATGCTGGGGCTGTACCTTAATTAAGGCCACGGCCGCTTCCTTCCAACTCCTAGGCCTTTCCTATCCCATCGTCGCCATAAGACCTATCTGTGTCGGTGCGACGTAAAGCCCCTAGCAAAAAAAAAAAAATAGCTTCACGTGTAGATGGGTTGATCTGCCCATCTCCACGTCGAGAGAATATCACTGGGTACCGTAGAGAATCATAATATCTATGTGTTACTGAAATGCTCTGCAGTTAATTGCATCGTCGTTGGATTATAATATCACGTTAACGAAATTTGTCGGCTGATTTAAGCACTGAGAGTTTGTCTACTTGAGGAGCATTTATACGTCGTTCTTGTTCACCTGCTTGTTTTTAATGATCCATTGGAAAACGTTTCAATGCTGTTGTAAAATATTTAAAATGACAATTGTGTTCGTGGAACATCCTTTGTAATTTTAACACAATCTGATGCCTAGTTCCCAAGATGCAGTGGTAGGAATTTTGTGGTTTAATCGGGCAGGGAAAACAATGATCTCACCTTGTAGTTAATCTGAGACGTTCAACTGCTGATGTGGTGGCGTTGTACCTTCTGATGTTGATGATGATGATTATGCTTGTTGTTTTAAGGGGCCTAACATCACAGGTCATCGGCCTCTACCTTCTGATGTTGTTAAGAAAATGTTTTGACTCGATGTATCTCCCGATGTGTAAGACGAGAATTCATATGGTGATTTTAATTGGGATAATTTAATTTTTCCACTTTGTATCTCCATTTATCGGATGGTAACGTCGGACTGTGTGACTCAGACGGTTGAGGAACTGGCCTTTTGACCCCAACTTGGCAGGTTCGATGCTGGCTCAGTACAATGGTATTTGAAGGTGCTCAAATACGTCAGCGTCATGTCGGTAGATTTACTAGCTCGCAGAAGAACTCCTACGGAACTAAATTCCAAAAACCCTAAAAGTAGTTAGTGGGACGTATATCAAAATAACATTATTATTATTATTATTATTATTATTATTATTATTATTATTATTATTATTATTATTATTATTATTATTATTATTATTATTATTCTGATGGTAACACTTGCATATTGCGAGTCATCCTTATGCCAGTCGAAATTGAATCCTTACAATAAAAAAGTAAAATGTTCTGCAGCCCTTGAGATTCTGGCCTGGTTCGTATATAAATTGAGAGCTGCTTCCCTAAGTAGAAGAGTGTGTGTCAGTGTGTGTGTGGAGTTCGTGCGGCGAGCAGCGGGCGAGAACACGGATCCTCTATGCCACAGTCGAACTCGCCGGTTGACTCGTGGGGTCCGCGACCCTACGCGAATGATAGTCTCATTTCGCCGAGTTCAAAACTTAAACTCCACAGTACTGAGTTCGGACTTGTAAACATTTCAAAGCCACGCGAGTGATAGTCTCATTACGCCGAGTTCAAGACTTAGACTCCACATTCCAACTTATAAATATATCAGCGATGTTCAAGTGATAGTCTTATTTTGCCGAGTCTCCGATTTAAACTTTTTAACACTGTGTGTGGACTTGTAAATTTTCCGTGATTCACGGGTGATAGAATCTAGCCTCACTTAAGAGTGGTTTAAACTTTAATGGTAATCTATTCGGACAGATGTTTCAAACTTACATTTCTTACAAGTGTTCATAACCCGTGATTGATGAAACAATCCGAACGGTGATAAATTGTGAACGATATTCGCCTTGCCAACTAATTGAAATACTTCGAAAATTTTGTGTGTCAGATTTAGAACTCTTCAGGCTGTGACAAGAGATGATTTAATGAATTAATTTCAATTTATGACTGTGTCATCGCACTTATAGAAATCGTGGGATTTTTTAATATCTCGTGCATTCGGAGTAGACATTATACTGTGATTAGTTTCAATCCGTGTCGTACGCATTTAATCTGTGCAGATATTGAACTATGAGTTAATGATAGACTGTGAAACACGTATTCGAACTGTGCATTCGCTATAGACAATGAGCGGTGTGTTAATGACTGACTATGGATATTTATTTAGGCCGTGCATTCATGGTAGACATTGAACTGTGTTCATCATCATCATCATCTGTTTACCCTCCAGGTTCGGCTTGTACCCTCGAACTCAGCGGGGGATCCCACCTCTACCGCCTCAAGGGCAGTGTCCTGGAGCTTCAGACTCTTGGTCGGGGGATACAACTGGGGAGTATGACCAGTACCTCGCCCAGGCGGCCTCACCTGCTATGGTGAACAGGGGCCTTGTAGGGGGATGGGAAGATTGGAAGGGATAGGCAAGGATGAGGGAAGGAAGCGGCCGTGGCCTTAAGTTAGGTACCATCCCGGCATTCGCCTGGAGGAGAAGTGGGAACCACGGAAAACCACTTCGAGGATGGCTGAGGTGGGAATCGAACCCACCTCTACTCAGTTGACCTCCCGAGTATGAGTGGACCCCGTTCCAGCCCTCGTACCACTTTTCAAATTTCGTGGCAGAGCCGGGAATCGAACCCGGACCTCCGGGGGTGGCAGCTAATCACGCTAACCACTACACCACAGAGGCGGCTTGAACTGTGTTAAGAGGCGAAACACGTAATTGAACCGTACACTCGTGGTAGACATTGAACTGTGCTAAGAAGTGAATTACGTATTCGAACTTTGCATTCATGGTAGACATTTACCGTGAAATTAAACTGTGGGTTTTCAACAGACAGTATCTTTTTCATGTGATCAAACCATGGACTGTGGAATAGTGAAACCCATTTCATTTAATTTCAAATTAATGAACCAAATCGGTTTGCAAATGAAACATTTTCTTTTTCAAGTAATTGAGTTAAAATTGCACGTAACCCTAAACAAATATTTTGTGTGAGATAATTTAAAACTGTTTCAAGTATCAAATTTTCCTTAGTCAATTTTGTTGACATTTGGTTACGTTACACTACGAGGGATTCTTTTCTTCAACATTGAAATCTGTTATTCAAGAAACTCTTTCCGTGTCCCAGGTGCTAATGTGTACAGTCATAAGTCATTCTCCTTGTAACCAAATCTCAATGCTCACATTACTACGTCATCCCGATCTTCTGGACGTCGTATGGATATTCCAGTACTAGAATTTCCATCGTGGGAGAAATCGTGGTTCCATGGTGCCGAGAGGAGACTGATTGCAGTACGAGGAGAGCAGAACTGTTTCCTGCATATTTGCTGTATGAAGGTGATATAATTTTGGACTTTGTTAATAAATTCGGAATTTTAAAAAAGAACTTCAGAATCATTTCAAGACACCCCTCTTCCTCAGTAAGAACTTCAATCAGAAACGGTACACGCCCTGTGCCTAACTCATGCTCATCAAAGTACTGTATTACTGTTACAATACAGTAGATAGCAGCAAATAAGTCATCCTTCTTTACATGAATCAATATGGCACAACTGGACGAAAGACCAATTACCATGGAAGCTGTTGACTCTGCCCGTTTTAATAGAATATGTGTATCATATTCAAATGTATCAATCGATCCAAGATGAATGTCAATAAAACGCTGCTAGAGGATAACCGAGTAAATACATTTTCTCGACAGATTAGACTTGTTGATTTTAAGGAAGCGTGGATTACATCTTCTTGTTAATGTTCGAATGGTATTGTCACAACGAATGACATATCGATTCATGCAACATCTTGACAGACACAGGAGTGGACTTCATTTAGGAGCATACATTAGCGATCATTACATACCTAGCTGAAGCCCCCCAACCCGCCTGTGGGGAGGGGGGGGGCTGTAGAATAACACCCACGGTACACCCTGGCTGTCATAAGAAGCGACTCTAAAGTTTGGAGCGTGGGTTGACGACCACGGGGACCTTAGCTGAGTCCTGGAATTGCTTCCAATTACTTATGCCAGACTCCTGACTTTCATCTATCCTATCCGACCTCCCACGGTCAACTCTTGTTCTTTTCCGACTGCGCCGGTATTAGAGCACTCTAGGCCAAGGGAGTCTTTCATTTTCACGCCCTCCGTGGCCCTTGTCTTTCTTTGGCCGATACCTTCATTTTTCGAAGTGTCAGACCCCTTCCATTTTTTCTCTCTGATTAGTGTTATATAGAGGATAGTTGCTTAGTTGTACTTCCTCTTAAAACAATAACCACCACCATCACCTTGCTGAGGATAACTACTTATTTGTGTTAATCATCTTACTTTCATCCTTCCTATCCGGCGACCTCGATAATATAAAGTTTGTAGGGCCTATACGAGTCAGCATCTCATTATAAATAATAACATTTACTATATTTGACACAGTATCACTGGCGCCGTAGCCCTTGGAGGGCCCTGGCCTCTCCAATAGCAGTCGCCCACTCCTTTCGGTCCAGAGCTCTCCTTCTCCAGCCCCTAATACTTCCGAGACGCTGTCCAGCCATCCTGTCACCAGCATGTTGTCGAGGATCTGTTTTGCTTGGTCCTGGTCCATCTTTATGATGTGCCCGAGGTACCAAAGTATACTCTTCTTGGCCTCTGCGGCAATAGATTACCATACGCGTAGACTTCTTCACTGGTCTTCATGTACCATTCTCCTCGATCTTGAACCGTATGTAAGATCTTCTTCAAGATCTTTCTCTCCTAAACCCGTGGAAAGGTTTTGTCGCGCTTATTTAGGGTCCACATCTTGCACACATACAGCACCACTGGACGGATTACAACCATGTGCACAGTGAGTGTTAATCTTCTGGAGAACGTTACAGTCCTTAGTAACGTCTGGAAGACGAAGTAACTGGTCCCAGCTTCACTGACTCTGCGTCCTCATTCATGAGGGTTCCCAGTTTCTTAAACTGCGCCAATCTCTCGTAGGTGTCATCTGGACATTGCAGGCCTCTCACGCCGTGGAATCTTATTTTGTCTTGGCTGTTCACCAAGCACTTGGTCTCGTCCTAGTTTGTCAACGTATATCGTAATGCTTAACACTAATTCAATTACAATTACCGTAGAAACACATTTTGGGTGTGCAAAGCCGTACTTGTAGCTGCGTAAAATTGCATATGAGGGGTCTAGAACTGTATTTTACTGGCTAATTGATCAACTTTTGGTTCAGTGTAGGTGCCCAAATGTTTATTGTCAAAGTCTTTGATCTTGTAATTACACATTAAAACTCTCCAGCTTAAACAATCAGGAGTAACGGATACCATAGCAGTCATGTAAACAAACTCAGTTCTACTAACTGAACATGAACCTACCTATATTTATATTTTCCGAACTGACACCACATGATATCATTGGGCATGAAGTAGATATCCTTTCAAAAGGGTTTTCAGTTCAATGCAACATAAAGTTCATTTTCATAAAGTTCACTTTCCCAATGTGACATGCATGACAATCGGACACCTCAACAACGAAATAAATCACGGTTCCAACTCGCCAGTATCAGGTGCCGATTATCAGTACAACACAAGGGGTTACGTGACAGGCCCAGTGCGGAAGGCACACTACAAGAAGGGAAAGACGCGACAAAATACAGGAAAACTGGAAGCGTGGAAAATAAACCTGGAGGGGGGGCCATGTGGTTGACAAGGACAAGAGAGGAGTGGATCTTACAAGAATATGAACGCGTCAGTTAAAATAACACCACACCAATTCAACTTCCAAAGAATGAAAAAATCTAATTGAAATAAGTTAGTGGGTGGAAGCCCCACCAACAAGATGACGTAAGTTAAGTAAATGAACACAACTGTTTAAAATGTTTAAAACTTGTGAAAATAGGAAAATCTGTAAATATAAATAACATCTTAGTTAATAACTCATTTAAATCATATTCCAATTCATAGTAGTTAAATAGGGTAGTGAAAATTCACACTTCATCTTGAAAACTCGAAGGAAATGTAAAATTATAATTAAGAAAGGGATAAACATTTCAATCTAAAGGAAACATAGTTGAGAATGTAACCCTTGAGTAATAGCCATAGTCTTTGAATAACCAACCATTCCTTAGTAACACTAGCGTTTGCATTTATCAATTTCTCAAAGTTGTTGAACTGCAGTTTAATTAAAACCACAAATCAATTAAGAACAGTATTTAAAACTTTGTTTAATTCCATCGGTAATGGCCATAAGTGGTTTACTCGGGGTACCCCTGGTTACACTAAATTAAAATCATTTCTCGTAAAGCTTTGAAGTGTTTGGCTACACGCACTTACACACTTAAAGAACAGAATAAATAATCCCACAACAAATTACAGAAAATAAAACAAACCCAGGGGATAATATTACACTCCCACAAATATGGAAACAACGGACAGTTTCTCTAGTTGTTTGTACAGAGGAGCATAAGAAATAGTTAACGCGTTCCCGGTTATGAATGGCAAATCGACGTCGAGGAGAAAATGGCCACCGCACGTGTCTTGCATTTTTTGCGTTTTCTGAAGAATATTTCAAGCTCTAAAGGTCATCTTGGGTTCAGTATATTGGATGTGGTTACCACGATGAAACGTAAATAACGTTCTAGGCTTTCAATATTCAACGTAAAAAATGCAAAAGGTTAACACGAAGAATTCATATTTTCTTCAAATAACACCAATATTTATCCTCATGCCCCTAAGTTCCAAAATAAGAGTTTCAATGTAAAAACTGAAATAATGGTACTCAGGGGATGTTTTAAAAATATTCAAATTATTTTTATAAGAAGTGTTATAAATCTGAAACTATGTTACCAAACTATTCGAAATTTGAGAACATTCTTAATTTTGGCAACATATACGAAATCACAAAATATGGTAGATATCGTATTAAAATCAAGTCTTACACAACTCAGTAAGGTCCCCACTCAATTTGGGTCGGTAATTGATGTATACATGGCCTATTTTTACGGCTGGACGCCCTTCCTGACTCCAACCCTATATGGAGGAATTTATTCACTACTGCGTCTTTTGTGGTGACAGGTGGTATGCTATGTTATTTGTAGATGAAGGGAAGTGAATTGAGATTAAAATACGCACCAATTATTCAGGCCGGAGACATTTACCAAACACAAATAAAATACTCGACCCAACCAGAAATCGAACCCACGTATTAGAGGATGGTACGCTGACCAATTACTTGCACCAGGAACATAAAATTATATAACCAGTTAATATGATGATGTGTGTTATTCTTGGTTGTAAGAACATGATGAATTTACTTGGAAATGAATAAAAAATATCGATACAAAAACTATGCATTTACTAGCTGCTATACCAGTAGTTAATGTGGTAGTTCTGCCATCTAGAGGAGGTGAGTGACAACATGATAAAGTGGAATTCAAGAGGACAAATTGGGGCAAATATTATTTTACAGAACGACGAATAAAGTATTGAAATAAATTAGCAAGAGAAATGTTTCGATAAATGTCCAACTTCTTTGAAAATGTGTAAGAAAAATCTATGTAGACAATTGATAGGGAATCTGCCACCAGGTCGACTGCCCTAAACGCTGATCATTGATGATTTATTGATTGAGCAATGGAAACTTCGCTGACAGCAGCACTGCTGTCGATAAGTTTCAGAGGTTCTGGAACGCGTGACACGTTAAGATGTAATTCCCTCGAGAATCATTAGGGGCACGAAGGAAGTTCGAGTGACCTATTTATGTATAAATTTGCATTTAAACTGCACAAGCTGGGCTTAATGTTGTTATACTTTTCAGGATGTCAAATGGTCTTTTACCTATCCAATATTTTTGATAGGGTAGGTGATGGGAGACTACTGGCATAAATGAGGGGATTAGACAAAGGAGTAACTGAGGTGATGGCTAAATTCCTAGAAAGTAGAAGTCAGAGAATTAGAGTTAGTGAAACATCTGATCCTGTGATGATTAGGAGGGAGCCCGAGAAGGAAATATAACTGGACCTTTATGTTTCCTTTAATGCTTTCCTTTAAGACGAGGCCTTCTGCAGATGTTGCTATAATGTACAAAGTAGAAAACAAGTTACAGGATTGTGAGGAAATGTAAAAAAAGACGTCGACAGTATTGTGACACGAACGGCAGATAATGATGGTAAACATGATGAAAAGTCAGGTTGTGAGTTTCACCAAGAGAAGGAACCCTCTCAGTTTTAATGACTGTGTTATTGAGGTAAAATTACTTCATGGGGACCACTGTAATTACCTAGTTGTTGATTCAAGGAAGGATCTTCATTGCGCTAATCACATAAACTGGATTGTAATTAAAGGTCACAGATCTCTTCACATGGTTCTGAGAGTATTTATGGGTTTTAGTAACGATGTAACATACTAGTCAATGGTAAGACCCCAATTAGTGTATGGTTCCAGTGTATGGGACCCTCACCAAAACTGCTTGATACGTGAACTGCAAGAATTCCAAAGAAAAGGAGCTCGATTTCTTCTTAGTGATTTCTCACAAAAGAGTAGTGTTAAGAAAATGTTCCAAACTTTGGGCTGGGAAAACTTGAAAGTAATGAAATGAGGTGCTCGACTAAGCAGCATGTTCCGAACTGTCAGTCGAGAGATGGTGTGAAATAACATTAGGAGACGAATAATCTTGAGCGGCGTATTTAAAAGTAGGTAAGATAACATGAAGAATAAAGTTGGAATTCAATAAAATAAAAAATGCAAAGTCACCTCCGTACAGGCCATGAAGGCCCTTGGAGGAGTGGAAGGTAAAGGCTTCCACCATTGTTAACCTCGGCACGTGATGGGGTAGAGTGGTTAGCTCTACGCCCGGCCGCCTTTGCCCCCAGGAATTAACCTGTAATCGTGCAAGCGAAGAGGAAGGTTGTTGAGTGAGTGAGTGCTGACATGGGGATTTCAATAGAATTGTACCGGGCGACGATAGGTCGTTGGCACGGTAGAGGCAGGAATACGAGGCGCAATATGAGTGGCAGAACCGGACAGCAGGTGAGTTTGATCTCAATTTTAATGGCTGCATCAGTGATGACAGTGTTGTTGGTTATTGGAGGGGTCGAGATGAACCCTGGACCTGATCATGAGAATGTGGCTGGTTGGGAAGACATGGAGAAGATAAGGGAATTTAGTAAGGTCCAAACTGAACAAATGAGAGTGTTATTACGAGAGCAATCTAGTGATCTACGAGAAATGGTGAAAGAGGAGATAGTAAAAGTGACAGAAAGGGCGGTCCAAAATAAGTTTGAGGGATAAGGTGAGGAGAATGGAGGAAGAAATAAAAGAGTTGAGATGGCAGGAGAAAAAAGACAAGAGGAAACCCGAAAGAAAAATATTTTTATATATGGGCTACCAGAGAACACTAAAGAAGACCTGGTATTCAAAGTGCTGGAGCTAATTAACGAGAAGATGAAGATTAGCTGCAGAGAGGCCGATATAGAAGAACTACAGAGAATGGGGAAAACAAAAGGCAAGAGACCAGTGAGAGTGAGATTTGTATCAAACCTACTAGTGAGAAAGATTCTGCATAGTACAAGCCGGTTGAAAAGTGAGAACATATGGGTCAAACAGGAGATGGAAAAAGAAGCCTTCAGGAACCAGAAAATGCTACAGTTTCACCTAGGGAAAGCTAGACGTGAAGGATTAAGGGCCTACATAAGGCGCAACAAATTAGTCGTGGGGGACAGCAACTGGACGAGGACTTGGGGGGTAGAGCAGCTAAAGAATATGTACAATACAGCGAGTACATTGGCCGAGGAGGAAGGTGAACGTACGAGGCAGCTGAGACCAGCAGAATGCGGAATTAACCTGGTACTCATTTTTGGCATAGGCTGAGTGAACTTCAGGGCCATATGCACCTCCGGGAGTGGAAATCTCTTTTCTTAAATTTTACGACTACCTGACGGGGATTCGAACCCGCGTCCTTCCGGGCGAACCGAGCACGCCTTTACTGCCTCGGCCAGGCAGCTCCTACAATATAAATAATTGGGGCAAATATTCCTTTATATGAACAGGAGTGTCCGCCTCTGTGGTGTAGTGGTTAGCATGATTAGCTGCCACCCCCGGAGGTCCGGGTTTGATTCCCGGCTCTGCCACGAAATTTGAAAAGTGGTACGAGGGCTGGAACGGGGTCAACTCAGCCTCGGGAGGTCAACTGAGTAGAGGTGGGTTCGATTCCCACCTCAGCCATCCTCGAAGTGGTTTTCCGTGGTTTCCCACTTCTCCTCCAGGCGAATGCCGGGATAGTACCTAAGTTAAGGCCACGGCCGCTTCCTTCCCTCTTCCTTGTCTATCCCTTCCAATCTTCCCATCCCTCCACAAGGCCCCTGTTCAGCATAGCAGGTGAGGCCGCCTGGGCGAGGTACTGGTCATTCTCCCCAGTTGTATCCCCCGACCAAGAGTCTGAAGCTCCAGGACACTGCCCTTGAGGCGGTAGAGGTGGGATCCCTCGCTGAGTCCGAGGGAAAAACCAAAAACCTGGAGGGTAAACAGATGATGATGATGATGATGATGAACAGGAGTTAGGGATTGGAATAATTTAGCAAGGGAGATACTCAATACTTTTCCAAAATTCTTTGAAATTATCTCCGAAAACTAAGCTAAGCAACTGATAGGTAATTTGTCACCTAAGTGACTGCCCTAAATGCAGATCACTCGTGATTATAACGTGTTGTCTCAAACATGAGCCTAACTTCCAACTTCTCCATTTCTTTTGTAAAATACAACAGTTTGTCCTCGAAATTTTGCTGTACGTTGCCTTAGTTGGAAGTCCGGAAGGTTCGTAGCGGAAGATATTCAGTTTAGCAGGAAGTTTAACTCGCTGTAATTGGACACAGAGTTGACAATAACTCTGATCCAGTGATTAATGGCCAGCAAAATCGTGTTTGCAAGCATTAGTTGATTGGAGGAAGCTCATTAGTAACATTAACATCTTGTCACGTATACTGACGAGGTTACAACGAGGCCAAGTAACACACTTGAAAAGCAGATTTTGCAGCGTAATAACTATTGGTGGAGCGGAATGGGCAGACAAGAAGATAGCGTCTGAAGAGTTATTAACTTACATGGGCTCATATCTTTAGGACCATCTATTTTGTTACAATGGAATTTTCTAAAAATAATATCCGGATCCATCCCTGAATGATCAGCGTAGTAGTATAGGGCCCCGGGTTCGAGTTCCGACGGACTGTGGTTTTAGCTACGTCTGGTTAATTTCACAATATTGGGGCTGGAAATCTTCGTCTGAATGCACTTTTCTTCTCACACACTACAATTTCAATCTATAACTGTGAGGCTTCCCAGTCTGTCAAAACTTAGAGGGGGTTAAAATATTTGAAAATACCTAAACATGAAATAAAAACATTTAATAACAGATTACATCTGAAATATTGAATATTTAATTTAAAATGTTATTTTTCGTGAATAATCTGTTATGAAATGTTTTCTCTTTCTCGTATTTTCTAATTTCTTAATCCTGCGTTAGTTTCGACACACTGGAAAACTTCACAGTTTTAGATTAAATAAGTCGAAATTTGAAACGAAATAGCTCCACCACAACAAAAGCACAAAAACTTATAACTACCACGAAAACATTCTGTAGCGAATATAACCTCTCGCATAAGGTTGTCACCAGGAAGGGAATCTGACCGTGAAACAGGATCCAATTCAAATTGGTGTTGATCCCAGATAATTGGGAAGAAGGTCAGGACAGACAATGTTCTAAGAATACGAGTTTATATAGGCCTAATACACTGGCTGCTTTTGACTGGGCCGAGCTCGATGGCTGCAGTCGCTTAAGTGCGGCCAGTATCCAGTATTCGGGAGACAGTGGGTTCGAGCCTCACTGTCAGCAGCCCTGAAGATGGTTTTCCGTGGTTTCCCATTTTCACACCAGGCAAATGCCGGGGCTGTACCTTAATTAAGGCCACGGTTGCTTCCTTCAAATTCCTAGGTCTTTCCTATCCCATCGTCGCCATAAGACCTATCTGTGTCGGTGCGACGTAAAGCAAATAGCAAAATAGCTTTCGACTGGCGAAAAGTACGATTACAGAGCACTATGTCTTCTGGTATGGACTAGAACAAATTTGTTACTTTCATCGATCTGTGTTAATCTCATTCTTGTCTTTGACTACATAAAAGTGACTGAGGTATTGCAGTGCACCCGGTCCTTTTTATGAAAGACGTGAAAGTGTTGCTGAAGTGGTCGGTTGTTGCCTTCATTTCAGTGGGCTTGGCAGACCTATGTATAATAGCAACATCCGGCTAAGTGTAGGAAGCTATGGGAAATTACTTGACTCCTGATTTCCCCTGTCCACCGCTTTAGCGGCGTCTGGGCCATTGGGACAGCTGATGGTGGAGCTATTGAGGAGTTAATCTTCTCTCACTTTCACCCATAATGCCTTATTGGAAATGACACTCATACCACACGTATTTTGTTAACTGCAAAAGAAAACATAAATTAATAGAAAATTTTAGAATTCTTTTTTCAGAAATTGTTACGTACCACTGACTGAAGTGCATCTAGACCATAAATGTTAAGAAGCTAAGCGGTGGTCGGCCTTATTGGATATGATCACCTCTAACGGCATTGTATGGTCTCTCCATAATCTAGACGAGGTAGTTCAGTTCTTGTGTTAACGTACCCATTCCTCTATCACCGCCGTCTTCGGCTGTTGAACATTTTTAGCGAGTTTCCGTGCCCTACTAGGCGTCTTCCGAAACGGATCCACACATGTTCTATGATATTTTGAATTGTTAGAACAGGCAGACCAGTCCATCACTGTACAGCTCATGGGAATGATATGTGCCTTTCTACTCCCTTAAAATTACTCCTAAAAGGTCGCGTCATTGGTAGCAGTATGTGCGAAGGGGATCGAGCGGCGTCCGGCCAGAACGGAACCCGCGATAGAGCGCCTGCAAACAAAGGGAGGACAGAGCAAGAGCCAAGCCCCCGCGGAAATACCTTCTCAACTTGCAGAGAGAGATAGAAGAGGACGCGATGCTGGAGTAGTCAGATACGCCCCGAGGTGTGGCTTAGCTTCCCAGAGTTCCAAACTAACATAAGGAACTTCCGGTTTTTATGCACGTGTCACGGGTGCCAACGTCGGATTTTGGCGCGTAAAAAATGGAATGATATTTTTGATCCAGACATAGGAAAATTATGTGAGACGCACCATTGAATAGAGCGGAATTTTCTGCGGTTCCCAGACTAAAAATATGTAATAATTTATTCAGGGGAAGAAATGAGGTCACCAGCTGTCCAGATGTAACATATCGCTAACACATGTGAATACGAGAGCGTCACCCAAGCTAAGAGTCGCGCTCAAAAGATGACTCCACCCTCCAAAGGAGGCTATGAATTAATCAAAGGCGGGAAGCAAATTACATAAAAACTGCCGATCGTAGGTCCAGCACGCTTTGCTCAAATGAAAGAGGAGACAGAGGGCTACAAGATGCACTATTTAAATTTCTTCAATTCTTGGTATGAAAGGAGCTCTTGTTCTTAATGAACCGTGAACGTGTACGCCCCCAGGCTTCCGGCGGGCAAGATAATATAGGCCGGGCTGGCCATCACAGGGGACAGTTGTTCTTTGCGGGTCGTTGAGACGGACACTGTGTCCCGCGGTGCTCTAGTTCTACGGTCCGAACCCATTGACCGCGGACTAAGAGTTATTGTGTCCAGCGCCGCTGGGTCGTACAAAGCCTTTGTGAAGTAAACGGGAGGCCAAACGAGCCTAGGTGAATTGTCTCTGTGCTGCGTGTCAAACTAGTTAATCCGCGAGCATAATTTACAAACAAGTAGCAGAATACGGCTGAGACAGTGCCGGCTTTAATGAGTCAGTGAAATTCATAATTTGGTATCACCCAAAGTGTTACTTTGAATCAGGGGCTCGAGTCTCGTGAGCCACCCGATTCTTGCTGTGAACGCCGTGATTTGAATGACCGTCTTATTCGTGGTGTAAACTCTGGAAATAGAGGCCGTGTGACGAGTGTAAAGTGTCACCCATTTTGGATTACTGTAAGATTTCAGCTGTGAACGAGTTCCCCAGGATGTCGGACTTGTATGGACCAGGGATGAAGGACTGTACGCCCGCCACCTACCAAGTGGTCATGGAGTACTAAGAACTTCACCATGGGTCTCCCGTGGAAGGAGAAATAACGGCCACCAAACAGATGAGTGATGTCCAAATCTAATTTCTAAGCATGACAATGTAACCGGGGGATAGGATTAGCTTTCTTTGTAAATATCAAAATGTTGTAAGATAATGCATGTCCTATATGGAAATTTTATTGATCTTTAGATAGTTGAAGTAAATTCAGGGGAGCTAAATTCCCGGACGACTCATTTTTGTCTTAATGATTAGCTTATCGTGAGGGTTATATTTCTAGTAATATGTAGAATGTCCTAGCAAATATGGGAACAAGGTTAGGAGAAGATTTGAGTTTCCCTTTAGGGGTGGTTGGAACAATAGTGCTGGCGAGCAGGGAAAACCATGTCAAAATATTGGTAGTTACTGTCCCACGTGGCTGTCGTATATGCCGGGGAAACTCATGGGTCAGTCAGACAATGCATGCCTAGCTTACACATAGAATTAGTGCATGTACAGCAAGAAAGAAGAAATCCCGACCGGGAGAGGTATATGTGTGTGATTTAGGTAGGAGTGAGGAACCTTGTGCAAGTCTCCCGTGATTTTTGATTAATTGGCCAGAATAGTTTGGAGTGTTTTTTTATCTATAGCCGGGGTGGGGCCCAGAGGCAGGAGTCTCTAATCTTTGGTCAGAAGATTTAAATATAAGTATATTTCCTGTGGCAGGAACGATATAGTCATGAGAGCCCATGCCCGAGGGAAGAAGATACGCGATCTGAGACGTAGTGAGAGGGCCGAATGCCCGAGTAATTTACGATGAGATGAGTTAGGAGTGATCGTGCCCACAGTCGGCGCTCAGCGATAATAATGAGAGAGAATAAAAGAGTATTTCATGGGGAATTCCACGATAATATGAATAAACAAATGAAGTGGGCCATGGATATGTGCCCCCGAGACGAGAGGGTGGACGTGTGAGGGAGAGAAGAATCTGGCGTGGCCGATGAATGAGAATGGCCGCGCGAAGTGAATGACCGCCCTTCCTTGTTTTTTTTTTTTTTTTTTTTTTTTTTTGAATGTTTGGCTCTCGCCCTCGTGACAGAAGGATCCCGTTTGCACCATTGTATTAAGACTTGGAGCCCTGGCTCTCCACGCGCCCCCTCTGTTTGGTTTAAATGGCTTAGCTAAGAATACTTGTATAATGATAATATCACGGTGATTTTTAAAGGTATTTAATAAATGAGTAGGGATCTCCCCCAGATATCCGGTGATATGAGACTATAGCTATTCTAGGGATCTACAGAAACCCACAGTACCTCTCGGTCGGGAGTCGGCCAGTTCGACTCCGGATTATGATGACGCCCTTGAGCGAGCTGTTCCAGGCGTGCGCCTTGGGCCGGAGACATTGATAACCATGCTGTTTCTTGCTGGGAATGGCTCTCCTTTGTGCATGAAGTGTATATATCCATATATCAGTGTATGTTTCGTAATTATGTGCATATATTTTTGAGTTCAAACAGAACCTATGTGCACGTTGTGTGGTCTTGGTGATAGATGAGGAGTCCGGGGTTTAGCTAAATGGTATGTGTGTTTGTTTGTGTATCATGTAAATGTTTCTTTTAATATGAAAATTATGTAGCGTAGGCCCCGGTTATGTTCGTGCTAAGAACAACAAGTAATTTGTGAATAGGGACATCAGATCATCTCACGGTGTGATCGACAGAATAATATAAAAATTTCATGAAACGGTCTGAACTAATGAGGAAAGATGAACGATAGCAAACCGCAAAAACCTCAATCATACCGTTATGCGGACGACGCCCATGGGCGATCCATATTTTAAAGTGATCATTATTTTATTTTCCTCCCATATGTGGAGATGTCATTGTATAGAGCTGTGTCAACTTCTTTAATATGTCGTATTTGAATAAACTCGTATTCGTAACCCCTATTTGATGATTCTTGTCATTTGTAGCAGTGCTAAGCAGTATCCACTAGGCGTTTGAACCCAGAGATCCTACTTTCATATTATAGACATAAGGCTCCATGTTAAGTATTTGTTTCTTCTTTCGAACGTACCACTCCCCCAAGTGCTCAGGCTGCCGGGCCGGCACAGAAAGTAGGAAGGGGAGCGGTTCGAAGCTCGTTAGGCAATTCGACCCGCTCTTCAATCCAATCTCATCCGTGGGTGTTTACACCGTTACGTGGAGGCATTCTGATGCGTGGGTCATCCATTCGAAGCCCGGAAGGGTGTAGTACCCATTCCTCTATCACCGCCGTCTTCGGCTGTTGAACATTTTTAGCGAGTTTCCGTGCCCTACTAGGCGTCTTCCGAAACGGATCCACACATGTTCTATGATATTTTTAATTGTTAGAACAGGCAGACCAGTCCATCACTGAAATATCTTCGCTTTCCAGGAGCTCGTCAAGAGCTGCAGTGTTATGAGGCCTAGTATTATCCTTTACTAACAAAAAATAGTGGTAAACAACACTTCTCAACAGACACAACATGTGGAGAAGAACGATTTCACTGCTATAGAGTTCACCTATTACAGCAATGGGTTTGAATACCTGTCTATCCAACGTAATGCCTCCCCAGACGAGAACACGTGCACCACCATATCTAAAATGTTCACCGGGCGAGTTGGCCGTGCGCGTAGAGGCGCGCGGCTGTGAGCTTGCATCCGGGAGATAGTAGGTTCGAATCCCACTATCGGCAGCCCTGAAAATGGTTTTCCGTGGTTTCCCATTTTCACACCAGGCAAATGCTGGGGCTGTACCTTAATTAAGGCCACGGCCGCTTCCTTCCAACTCCTAGGCCTTTCCTATCCCATCGTCGCCATAAGACCTATCTGTGTCGGTGCGACGTAAAGCCCCTAGCAAAAAAAAAAAAATCTAAAATGTTCAGTAATGTTTTGGTACAATACCGTATTCGTTCTTCTACCAGACTAATTAGGCGTCTAGAGTTTCTGCTGATTCTAAATTTACTCTAATCGCTACAGAGAAATTTACCCCTTTTTTACGGTGTCCAGTCCTTCGTTCCATGCACCGTAGTGAACAGTTTTAATCGTACTCAATGTCGGACAGAGAGTCCCCCTCTTTGTAGTCTTCTGGTTACGAAAATGAGGATGTAAAGAAGAAGGAGTATAAGTCTTTGGAAAAACTCCCATTAGGATATGGTTCCAGTGTATGGGAACCGCGCCAGAATTAACTGAGACGTGAATTTGGAATGATCGAATGAAAATAGCACGATTTGTTCTGTATGATATCTGAAAAAATAGTAATGTTACGAAAATGTTGCAGACTTTGTGCTGGGAAGACTTTGGAGTAAGGAGACGAGCTAATCGACTAAGCAGCATGTTTAGAGCTGTCAGTGGAGTGTCCCCGTCCTGAACTGGAACAGCTCTTTTCAGGCACACCCCCAATGGAGGTGAGCTGCATGTACCATTTTAATCACATACCAGCTCTTCTGCCATACTTCAATATCTGGCAGTACCAGGAATCGAACCTGGGCCTTCGAAGACGGCAGCTAATAGTGCTAACCCTTACTCTACTGAGGCGTCAGTCGAGTGACGGCGTGAAATGACTTTAGTAGATGAATAAAGATGAGTGGAGTTTCTAAAGACAGGAAGGAAGGTAAAGTTTTAATTCAAGAGGAAGAGGAATTACTGACTTAAATCATCTGTAGGGGAAAATGTTCAATAAATTTCCAAGACTAATTTAAAGAAAGTCTAGGTAAACAATTGGTAGGGTATCTCCAGCCCGGGTGACAGCCCTGAACACAGATCAGTGATTTGATTTTTGATGAGCACATTCTGAAATTTCTGGTTTGAAATGAAATGAAATGAAATGGCGTATGGATTTTAGTGCCGGGAGTGTCCGAGGACATGTTCGGCTCACCAGGTTCAGGTCTTTTGATTTGACACCCGCAGGCGACCTGCGCGTCGTGATGAAGATGAAATGATGATGAAGACGACATATACACCCAGCCC
Organism: Anabrus simplex; assembly: GCF_040414725.1. NCBI lineage: Eukaryota > Metazoa > Arthropoda > Insecta > Orthoptera > Tettigoniidae > Anabrus > Anabrus simplex. The sequence goes on from NC_090271.1 coordinate 240,707,144, forward strand.
CCGTGCCAGCGAAATTAACCAATGAAGGTTAAAATTCCAGGCCCTGCCAGGAGTCGAACCCGAGGCCTCTGTGGCCAAAGGCCAGCATGCTAACCACTTAGCGATGGAGCCGGACAATTTCTGGTTTGAGTAGCTTAGACAAAAAAAACGCTGGTCTTTTGACTTCAAGTTGGCGGATTTGATCCCTGCTAAGTCCTGCTCAAATAAATGAGCGTCGTGTCAGTGTAGTAGTTAATGTGATTATCTGCCATCCCTGGAGGCCCGGGTACGACTGCCGGCTCTACTGCGAGATTTGAAAAGTAGTATAAGGGCTGGAAGGGGATCCACTTAGCCTCGGGTGGTCAAACTGTGTAGAGGGGGGGGGGGGGGTATTTTTCCCTCCTCAGCCATCCTTCAAGAGATTTTCCGTGGTTTCTCATTTAAGGCCACGGCCGTTTCAGTCCCTCTTCCTTGTCTATCCCTTTCAATCTTCCCATACCACGCAAGGTCCTTGTTCAGCACAGCAGATGAGGCCGCCTCGGCGAGGTATTGGTCCTGCTCTACAGTTGTATCCCCGATCAAATGTCTCCCGCTCCAAGATACTGCCCGTGAAGCGGTAGAGGTGGGATCCCTCGCTGATTCCGGGGAAAACCAATCCTGGAGGGCAAACGGATTAAATAAAATAATAAAACAACTCCTGCGGGATAACATTCCGGCTCATCGGTGTCTCCGGAAACCGTAAATGCACTTACTGGGATGGAAAACACGTACATTGTTATTTATTACATCATGAAATTTGCGAGTTATAATATATATTGAGTTACGTGGTGGGTTGGGGCTACCTAGCTGAGGTGGTAAAGGCTGCTTGGTTCACCTCGAAGGACGTGAGTTCGATTCCCAGTCAGGGAGCCTAAAAATTTAGGAAACTATATTTCCACTTCTGGAGCTGCACTTGGCTTTGGGGTTCATTCAGCCTGTAGTAGCAGGTTATTTCCTGGGCGTAAAGGTGATCGAGCATAGAGTTAGAGGTTACGGTTAGAGGAAGTCTTTACCTTTTTTAACTTCAACCCATCCCATGGCCTTTATGGAGATGACTTTGATTTTTTTGTTTTTGTTTTCTTGTTTAGCTGCCTTGTGTGTGTAAAGTTCAAGGAAGAGATAATTCGACGGGTTTATGATATACTTTGGACAAAGTGAGAGACATACTCACGAACAGAGATTCTCAAGATGAAATATCTTCTGATGGTAATAGTGATGTAAATTGCGACATGAATACCACTTACGCATTTTCTGCGTGGAATACTGTGGAAGGATTGGTTTCACAGGGAAGCAATACTTACATTTTTGGGCGTAATTCTTAGGACAAAAATAATAAAGACGTTGCAAAACTGGTCATTTGATTGCCAAGACACTGAGAATCCTCAAGTGATATACATGTGGCGGCCATCCATTTCTTCCACGGCAGAGTGTTGTGCACATATCCAACGTCGAGGAAACAAGTAGAAGTATTGGGCACAGTGGTCCCTTCGCCCGTTCCTCTCCTTCCTGAGGCGGCGAGCAGTTAAGTTTTCGAGTGCATCGGATGACCCGTCAGCAGTGGGAAGGTTAAGATACTTCAGAATTGTGCCTATCTCGTTGAATGTGACAGAAAAAGAAATTCTAGAGAAGATAAAATACAAGACATGTTCAATTATTCATCATAAGCTATATGCAACAAAATATATGTGGTTTGTGGCCGGACTTTATGGTGATCGTGAGGATCAGGTGTGCTTTACGATGAACGATTTGCAAACTCTTTGAAGATGTGAAGAGAAGATATTTGCTCGATGAACTGGATGATGTATAAATTTATCTTTCTCTTGTTTTTACGCTTATGATCAGTCCCATCTTAACAGTAGCAACTAAACAACTCTTGCCACGATGTATACTGCACCAGTGTTATAAATGACACACAACATTGAATATATCGACGAAGACGTATGAAAATCATTTCTTGAATACTTTGGTTACAATTATTTATAGTTCGCCTCTGTGGTGTAGTGGTTAGCGTGATTAGCTGCCACCCCCGGAGGCCCGGGTTCGATTCCCGGCTCTTTCACGAAATTTGAAAAGTGGTACGAGGGCTGGAACGGGGTCCACTCAGCCTCGGGAGGTCAACTGAGTAGAGGTGGGTTCGATTCCCACCTCAGCCATCCTGGAAGTGGTTTTCCGTGGTTTCCCACTTCTCCTCCAGGCGAATACCGGGATGGTACCTAACTTAAGGCCACGGCCGCTTCCTTCCCTCTTCCTTGCTTATCCCTTCCAATGTTCCCATCCCTCCACAAGGCCCCTGTTCAGCATAGCAGGTGAGGCCGCCTGGGCGAGGTACTGGTCATTCTCCCCAGTTGTATCCCCCGACCAAGAGTCTGAAGCTCCAGGACACTGCCCCTGAGGCGGTAGAGGTGGGATCCCTCGCTGAGTCCGAGGGAAAAACCGAACCTGGAGGGTAAACAGATGATGATGATGACAATTATTTACCCAAACATAAAAAATACGGCGCAAAAGCTGGGTACTTCATCGTGATACCAAACTTAAGTCTTTACCTACGTATTGTTTGGGACAATCAACGTTTAACGATAAAGACTCGTATTTTCAATGGACAGCATACAGTTTTCCACAGAGGTGCAGATACCGGGCGAGTTGGCCGTGCGCGTAGAGGTGCGCGGCTGTGAGCTTGCATCCGGGAGATAGTAGGTTCGAATCCCACTATCGGCAGCCCTGAATATGGTTTTCCGTGGTTTCCCATTTTCACACCAGGCAAATGCTGGGGCTTAATTAAGGCCACGGCCGGTTCCTTCCAACTCCTAGCCCTTTCCTATCCCATCGTCGCAATAAGACCTATCTGTGTCGGTGCTACGTAAAGCCCCTAGCAAAAAAATAAAATAAAAAAAGAGGTGCAGATGGCTATGTGCATTATATCAACCAATATTGTTATACATTTTACTGTGCATTTTCTAACATGCGTTTCATACAAATTACTGACAACTGAATGTTAAAAGAAACGCTGCAGACATGAGATTCGGTTGGTGAAACATGAACTTGCTCGTTCATTGTGCGAATGTGTCGCATACTGGTCTCGAAATATTCAAATTCCATTTTCTCGCAATTGGATGAGAGTTGTGCCATCTGATTTGAACCGGTGGAAGTTCTTACCATGAGCTGTACGTATATTAAAAATGGATCAGTTCGATGGAGACACTTTGCAATGGCCTCCTTGTTAATTCACGAAAATACTTCTATTTATTGTAAAAAGTTTATGTGGGACACAGTAAAGTCTATAGTCAGTGTTCCCTCCTCTTGTACGCTGACGACCTGAAAATCCTAAGAGCCTGATGACTGTGATGAATTACAGACTGTTCTCAATTCGTGTGGTGACTGGTTTAAGAAATGGAATCTTTCTCCCAATGTTAAGAAATGCAATACCATCTCCTTTTCATTGCTAAAGCAAAGAATGAACACTGCATATACCATCCAGGGAAATACATTGCAATCGGTTTCTCCGGTAAGAGACCTAGGTGTTATAATAGACTGTAAACTGCTCACATTCACGCTATAAAATCCCGTGCTATGCGTACTCTAGGCATTCTTTACAGGTTTCCTGAAATTAATGATATTAACGCCTTAAAATTATATTTTGTCTCGTATGTTCTCCCAATTATTGACTTTTGTTCCCCTATTTGGTCCTCATCTGCTATCACAAACATATCTCAACTAAATAGTATTTTTAACTTATTCACTTTCATTGTTAAGACTCGCAATCCTGTTTTTAAGAACAAAACTAAATCTGACATTATGAACTATCTGGGTATAATTGACCTGAGAAGCCGTTTACAGTTCTCTGATCTATGTTACCTTCACAAAATAATCAATGGCTACACCAAATGTAATACTCTTCCGGCGTACTTCCCTATACACGTTCCTCCCCGCCCTACACGCAACCGGCGCGCTCATCATGTGTCCCATCCGCGCCTAACTTTACAACAACGCTCTATCTTCCACCGTCTCCCTACTCTTGGTAACTCACTACCCGATATTGACATATTCACACCTTTCGCATCCTTCAAACAAAAAATTAGAAGATTCCTCTAAGTCCTCATCAGGTTTTCACTTTCTTCCGTCCCTCCAACCCTCGACCTTTCTTCTTCCTAATTTCAGTAACCGACACTTGCCAGTTACCGTTGTCATTGTCATTGTTACTGTTAAAATTGTTAATTATTGTTGTTACTTAATGTACCGGGCGGTACACCTCTACACCGTTTATTTAAAAGTTGCGCCAGTTGAAACTCCTCTTCTGGAGGAAGGTTGAACTTTATCTATTCTATTAATTCTCTACTTTCTCAGAAGATGTCACCACGTGGAAAATTTTGAGTTTTTGAACTGTGTCACTTTTGATGTGTTTTTGTTTCGCTTGAAGTAAGAAGTGTGAACTTTCTCTTCTAGAGGACACTACTGAAGATCAACAATAGTGCGACCTAGTGCGGAGTCAAAGAACTATTTTGTTGGAGAAATTTTTATTTCAAGAGTTTGTTCTTTGTTAAATTTCCTTCTGTCATGGTTTAAGTTGGCTGTATACCCCTCTTTTTCCCCTTATTTTGGATCTAGCCAATCCCGAATTTCTTTAATTAATTTTCCACCAATAATGTGTTTCTTTTTCCTCTATGTAGGGGTTTCTTTTCCCGAACCAATAAAGATTTTGTGGGAGGGTGTTTTCTTTCCCCTAACGCCTAGAATCTTCCGCGAGAGGATATAAACTGCTGATTTTGGGGTCCCCGGGCCACTTCTGTTCCATCTTTCAGTGTATTAAGTACATAGCAGGAGGCGGGAAGCGCCTCTTTCTTCTTCAGCCGTTCAACACCAGGTAATGGCCTATTAATAACTTCTTTTCTTGCTAGGTCGGCAGTTTAACACTCGCGGCGGGTTCGAAGCATTTCCATCATGTAACCTTTTCCTAAAATGTAATTACTCTTTTCATCTTTTTCTTGTAAAGCTACATATTGGGATAGAGAGTGCTAACCCTCTCGAGCTCCCACTCATATTTGTTTTGAGGTGAACTTATTTTCTCAAACTATTCTTCGTTTATGTAATGTAAAGTGTTCTTCTCTAAGTCACCTCTGTAGTATGGGATTAGCCCTTGCGTTAGCGGCCCAGAACCAGATTAGGTTTTAAAAAAAAAACAAGGTGTATTAGGAGTGCAAGTTCGCCTCCTCTCAAATTGTTATTTTAGAGGTCATGTAATCAACCTTCTTTTCATGTAATAGACCTCCGTAGTTTGGGTATTTTACCCCTGTAAATACGTCCTTAGAGGACAGCTTGAAGGTAGAGTTTGGTGTGGCCTTGTGATAGGCTTACAATTTTGAGAGCGGATCGCGCTTTGAAATTTGTTTCTGTATGCCTCGTGCAGGCTTTATGTGTAATGTTTGGAGCCAGTGCTCCTGGGAATAAATGGGGTTTTCTGCCCCTTGGCTAAAATTTTTTTTGGAGTAAGGCGGGGCTGATTGCCCAAGAGTTATGAAGTAAGGGCACTGAGCCCGAACCCAGTAATATTGTACCTACATTTTTGCTACTCTGTACCTGTTATGATTGTTATCTCTTGTTTTTGAAAAGAAAATATAACCTAGTTAAATTTTAAATTAATTTTACCTTGCACGTTAATTGTGTAGCTTGAAACCCATTCACACCCGCACCTTCTTTTACGCATAACTACCGCTAAAACACGGTAACAAGTGGTAGCAGAGCGTGGTTGAATGGGTCTCAATTTAGCCCCTTTTGACGGCTAAACATTGCTTTGATTCGAACTCTAACAATTGTCTCAGTTGCTGGAATTTTTTGAGTTTTTCAAAATTGTTCTGTCATCATGCCCGGCCCTCGCGATGTTCTCCTCCTTAACTATTTGCGCAAAGAGGAGTTGATATACGAGTTAACTATCAGAAATGTGCAATCTGGAGGCACGGTTGCAATCGACACCAACAAGCTTAGAGAGTCCCTTGATTTGCCCATTTCCATCCCCAATTTGGGAGAGAAAGAAATTGATGAGTCTCTTTCCACGATCGTCGAGAATATTACTGGGCTAGCATCTGTAGTCAGCTTTTTTGATGAAAACGATCCGTCTCCTAATCAAATTAAGCGTGTGCAAGGCAGGCTATATCACTTTTCAAATAGAGTTAATGATCTGTTGTCTCTGAAGGTGAATGACGTTCAGAGGAAGCAAGCTAATACGCTCCTTGAAACTATCTCTGAATTGTCTAGTAAAGTCACTCAATTGTTAACTGGGGAAGTTCCTCCCAAATCTGATCAGCCCACCGTTGTGAATGTAAGTAGTGAGGAAGAACCTGCTAAGGGAGAAGGCAATAGGATAACCGTTGCTGCTCAAACTATCTCTGCCCCATTGGACAACGAGTCTGAACGCCGCACATCGTTGAACAATGTACGTGCTGAATTAACTTCCTTGCCATTGAAACCTTTACTTACTATGTCGCCCGGGTTTAGCAGCTTGCCTCATCCATTGGCAATGTTGCTCAGAGGTATATCCAAGTTTTCCGCTAATACCACCAGTGACGTAATTTCATTTTTAAGATTTCTAGTGGAATTTCAGGATCATGCTCTTGTTTTTTCTCTTTCGCCATGTCAAATTTTGCAAATTATCTATCCGTATGCTATTGGTATTCTCTCTGACAAAATAGTTAGAGCCATTGCCGAGCAATCTTCTATTGAGGATTTCCATGCCCATTTGCTAGCTAACTTCATCCCGGCTAGGGCCAGGTCCTCCCTTATTCAGAAATACTATTATCGGGTACAGCGCTTGGATGAAAACCTGGCAGACTTCATCCAAGATATTAAGTTTTATACTAGGGTGTTTGCTCTCCACTTCCCTGAGGATCAGATTGTGCAGGCTATTGTAGAAGGTATTTCGCCATCCTACAGGTCATATTTGTGTTTCGCGGCGTGCCCGCAAACCTTCTCTGAACTGGAAGCATTAGCCGTCTCTGCGGAAGGAGTTAGGTATGCCGATTCCTTGCGGGTGGCGAAAGAACCCCCGCCTTCCTTTAGTAACACTCGGCCTCCACCTCGCCGACCAGTCAATCTCCGTAAATGTTATGCTTGCGGGTCGCCTGACCATCTGCGCAACAAGTGTCCACTGATCAAGCCAAGTGGGACTAGGAATGGAGCTGGTTCATCACAAGGCTGCTTTAAATGTGGGGCTTTCTCACATATCGCCAAGAATTGCCCAAACTCAAATAGCACCCCCTCCTGCTCTGGTGCAAATTCCACCCATGCCAATAATAAAAAGTGACTAGCGGCTTCGGCTGAGTCGACTAATTCTGCTTTCCAAGGCTCAGCCCCGGGCAAAAGGGTCGAGAATTCAGGGAATGAGCAATCTTCAAATTCTTTTTTTGAATGCCCCAGAGAGTGTCTTAGGATTGCGGCGGATACCCCCGCACCGGTTCCTTTTCTTAGGATTGAGTTGAATAACGAGCCTATAACAGCTCTCTTAGATTCAGGCAGCGTTTGTTCCATTATTTCGGCTGATTGGTATTCTAAATTGAAATCTGTTTGTAAACTCCCTGACTATGACTCATCTCCTGTTAAATATGTTTCGGCTAATTCATCTCCATTAGAAATTCTAGGTTCCTTACATGTCAAAATTCGTGTTTTTAAATTTACATGGAAAATCAAATTGTTTGTGGCCAAGCATTTGTCTTGCCCCATCATACTGGGAGCGGACTTCATGTCTCACACTGGTCTTGTGCTCGATCTCCAGAGTAGGTCGTGCACATTCAAATTTGCGTCCAATTGTAGAATTCCCTTGTTAAAGTGTAATTCTGTATCATGTTCATCTATTTCGCCTACCCAGGATGAGATGTTGTTAGACCTTAGACATCTACCTGAGGAGCAGGCTGATAGTATTCGGAAACTGTGTCAGTCGTTTCCCGAGGTGTTCTCTGATACTCTTGGTGTTACTGACCTTATTGAATACAAAATTGAGGTCACGGATTCGATTCCTGTTCGCTTTCCACCGTATAGGCTATCTCCACCTAAAATGAAGGCTCTGAAAGAAATCATCGATCAGATGTTGAAGGACGGTATTATTAGGCCCTCTAAGTCTGCGTATTCTTCGCCTATTTTTCTAGTACCGAAACCTCAAGGAGGTTTCAGGCCTGTCATTGATTACAGGGCTCTCAATCGGAAGGTGGTGTTACAATCTGTGCCCCTTCCCGACCTTCATTCTTGTTTTTCATGGTTTCGTAAGGCCAAGTTCTTCACCATCTTGGACTTAAATCAGGCCTATAATCAAATTCCCCTTGCCGAAGAGTCTAAACACCTTACAGCGTTTGCCACGGACTGGAATTTATACGAATACAACCGCGTGCCTTTCGGGCTCCCCACGGGGGCAGCTGTGCTCACTAGGCTACTAGATAGGGTCTTTTCCGACATCAAATTTGAGTACTTATATCACTACTTAGATGATGTCATCGTATTTTCAGAGACCTTTGAAGAACATCTGGATCATCTGCGAGAAGTTCTCGATCGCCTTCGTAAGGCTGTGTTAACTGTTAAGTTGTCCAAGGTTGCCTTTGCTAAGCCCTCTATGTCATTCCTAGGGCATATTGTGTCACCCGATGGAGTAGCAGTCGATCATTCTAGAACACAGGCCATCCGTGATTTTAAACCTCCCAAGGACATCAAAGGTATCGCCAGGTTCATTGGTATGGTGAATTTCTTCAGGAAGTTCATTCCTAACTTTGCTAATAGAGCGGCGCCCTTAAACCTTCTTCGTAGGAAAGGCATCAAATTCGAGTGGGGACCTTCTCAACAAGCCGCTTTTGAAGATCTGAAATTAGCTCTCTGTAATGCCCCTGTTCTTGCTATATCTGATTTCTCGAAGAAATTCATCGTCCAAACCGACGCATCGTCGTCAGCAGTAGCTGCAGTTCTTCTTCAAGAGACTGAACTAGGGAGGCGACCCATCGCCTATGCGTCAAGGACATTGTCAGCTCAAGAAGCAAAGTACTCCATATATGAGCTTGAAGGTTTGGCAGTCTTATTCGCCTTAGAAAAGTTCCGTCTCTATCTGGAACACGTCAAATTCGATCTGGAGACAGATAATCAAGCCTTAAGCTGGGTCTTAGGTAGGCCGCGTCGTACAGGTCGTATAGCCCGTTGGGCCATCCGTATTTCTGCCTTCCAATTCGATGTACGGCATATCAGAGGTACTGAAAATGTTGTTGCCGATGGACTCAGCCGTATGTTTCATAACGACGTAGAGACCCACGAACCGGTCGACAGTTCATCACCTTCCGAGTCCATACTATCTGGTGTTAATGCCATCTTAACAGATGCTCCCATGCTTTTTAGGGATATTGAGAAATACCAACGTGAAGATCCGACGCTGGCTCCGATAATGGAAACCCTTTCTTCTGGGGAACATGCTGTCCCTTATGTTCTAAGGAATGGTGTTCTATGTTGCCCTTCGAGGCATGATAAGTTGATGAAAGTTGTTGTTCCAGCGGTTCTTGTACCTATGATCTTCAAATACTATCATGAGACCCCATTGGGGGGGCACCTGGGTATCTTTAAAACTCGTGAAAAGATTCGTGAAATGTTCATATGGAAAGGTATGGACGGTGAAATTCGGGAACTTGTAAAAGCTTGTAAATCTTGTTTGATCAGTAAACCCACCATGTCCACTAAAGTAGGCCTTTTGTCTTCTCATCAAGCGTCGCGCCCCATGGAACGCCTGTATATCGATTATGTGGGACCCTTCCCCCAGTCAAAGGGTAATGCCAACAAGTTCATCTTTGTGTGTGTAGATGGCTTTACAAGATTTTCCTGGTTATTTCCGACTAAGCTGGCTACCGCTCAGTCAACCATTACTTGCTTAAATTCTATTTTTGCTTCTTTTGGTCCGTGTCAATATATTGTATCTGATAATGCTAAGGCTTTTACATCTAATTTATTTCGTAAATTCTGTTTTGACTTGTCCATCTCTCATGTAACTACATCTGCTTATTATCCTCAACCATCTCTGGCTGAACGGGTTAACCGTAATCTCAGGTCCGCACTCATTGCCTATCATCATGAAGATCCTTCCAGGTGGGACACGTCCCTGCATTGGATAGCTTTTGCTTTGAATTCGGCGGTTCATGAATCTCACAAGTTTACTCCAGCTTCCTTGATGTTCAAGTTTGTTCCCAACTCGCCGCTCTCTAACCTCTGGTCTTTGAATGACATTCTACCCGAGACAATAGATCCGGATAACATTAAAGATCTTTGGAAGAAGGCTAAAGCTAATCTTAAAGTATCTCATGAAAAGGTTAGGGAAAGGTATGATCGTGGACGGAGACCCACCACCTTGAAGGTAGGTGACCAGGTTATGGTCAAAAATTTTGTTCCCGCGGGCAAGCTTGCCCCCAGATTTCATGGGCCTTGTATCATTCTCGATTTTCTTACGCCGGTTACCTTATTGCTAAGTAATCCAGCCACCGAGAGGATATTTAGGGTTCACCTGTCCCAGGTGAAACCGGTGTAATTTCTGTGTTAACTTGCTTCATATTATTTTGAAAGGATATGAAGGTTATATTTTTTTTTTTGAGTTTCACTTTTAAGGCATTCTGACCCTTCTGTAATATTTTGGTTTTAGATGTAAGCCTTGTGTAAAACCTGCCCCGAAACGTTAAACTGCCATCCTGTTCTTGCCACGGCCATTACCACGCTCCCGTCTCCTGCTCCACCTTACACTGTGGCTTCATAATAGTAAATGCCATGGATATCTACACGCCGCTGGCCCCTCAACCTCTCCACAAGCCTGTACCCTCAAAGAAGATGATAGTCCAACACAATTCTGCCGCCTAGCTTTAATGTTTCAGCGCCCCCGCAGCCGCGCAGCACCGTGCAGCGACTGGGGAGGGGGATGGGCCCCCTCCTCTCCAGCGAGGACGACATGTGCACGGCGAGCCGGAGCTCTCCCCCCGGCCAAGGCTGATGTGCGGCGCACGTCCTGCTACATGCCCGCAGCCTGTATCTGTTCACCGCGGGCGCGGCGTACTTCAACACCTCTGCTCCCCTCATAGTGCGGGCGAGCGGTATCTCAGGGTACTTAAGGGGTCCGAGCGGCCTCCGTTGGACGCAAGCTGCAACGGCCGGTCTGGCCATCCGACTCAATCTACATCAACTACATGGACAGTTACTATAAGAGATAACTACATTTGGGAATTTAACAACAATATTTGGTGGACATTGCAAAACTTTTCTTCACTTTTAAGCATTAAAGGTTTATCTTCAGAAATTCAACTACTACAACAGAAAAACTTTACTGCACCTGCAACAACAAAATTTTGAAATTGCAACCAACCAAATTACTAAAATCTTATAAATGCTTCCGCAATTAATCTTAATATCAACATCAAAACTTGGACCTTATTTTGGAAACAAAGCTTATGTTCTTCCGTGTTACCCCTTGGAGGAACTTTTGGGGGGGGAGGTCTGCACCGGGCGGTACACCTCTACACCGTTTATTTAAAAGTTGCGCCAGTTGAAACTCCTCTTCTGGAGGAAGGTTGAACTTTATCTATTCTATTAATTCTCTACTTTCTCAGAAGATGTCACCACGTGGAAAATTTTGAGTTTTTGAACTGTGTCACTTTTGATGTGTTTTTGTTTCGCTTGAAGTAAGAAGTGTGAACTTTCTCTTCTAGAGGACACTACTGAAGATCAACAATAGTGCGACCTAGTGCGGAGTCAAAGAACTATTTTGTTGGAGAAATTTTTATTTCAAGAGTTTGTTCTTTGTTAAATTTCCTTCTGTCATGGTTTAAGTTGGCTGTATAACCCTCTTTTCCCCCTTATTTTGGATCTAGCCAATCCCGAATTTCTTTAATTAATTTTCCACCAATAATGTGTTTCTTTTTCCTCTATGTAGGGGTTTCTTTTCCCGAACCAATAAAGATTTTGTGGGAGGGTGTTTTCTTTCCCCTAACGCCTAGAATCTTCCGCGAGAGGATATAAACTGCTGATTTTGGGGTCCCCGGGCCACTTCTGTTCCATCTTTCAGTGTATTAAGTACATAGCAGGAGGCGGGAAGCGCCTCTTTCTTCTTCAGCCGTTCAACACCAGGTAATGGCCTATTAATAACTTCTTTTCTTGCTAGGTCGGCAGTTTAACACTCGCGGCGGGTTCGAAGCATTTCCATCATGTAACCTTTTCCTAAAATGTAATTACTCTTTTCATCTTTTTCTTGTAAAGCTACATATTGGGATAGAGAGTGCTAACCCTCTCGAGCTCCCACTCATATTTGTTTTGAGGTGAACTTATTTTCTCAAACTATTCTTCGTTTATGTAATGTAAAGTGTTCTTCTCTAAGTCACCTCTGTAGTATGGGATTAGCCCTTGCGTTAGCGGCCCAGAACCAGATTAGGTTTTAAAAAAAAAACAAGGTGTATTAGGAGTGCAAGTTCGCCTCCTCTCAAATTGTTATTTTAGAGGTCATGTAATCAACCTTCTTTTCATGTAATAGACCTCCGTAGTTTGGGTATTTTACCCCTGTAAATACGTCCTTAGAGGACAGCTTGAAGGTAGAGTTTGGTGTGGCCTTGTGATAGGCTTACAATTTTGAGAGCGGATCGCGCTTTGAAATTTGTTTCTGTATGCCTCGTGCAGGCTTTATGTGTAATGTTTGGAGCCAGTGCTCCTGGGAATGAATGGGGTTTTCTGCCCCTTGGCTAAAATTTTTTTTGGAGTAAGGCGGGGCTGATTGCCCAAGAGTTATGAAGTAAGGGCACTGAGCCCGAACCCAGTAATATTGTACCTACATTTTTGCTACTCTGTACCTGTTATGATTGTTATCTCTTGTTTTTGAAAAGAAAATATAACCTAGTTAAATTTTAAATTAATTTTACCTTGCACGTTAATTGTGTAGCTTGAAACAAATTCACACCCGCACCTTCTTTCACCTCTACCTACCACGGATATATCCGTAACACTTAATATTGTTGTTTATACCTTTGTTATCTTTTATACGTATTTAAACTTATTATTATTATTATTAGTGTAAAATGGCCCTCCATAGGCTGTATCTAATAAATAAATAAATAAATATTTTTTTGCTATTTGCTTTTACGTCGCACCGACGATGGGAAAGGAAAGGGCTAGGAGTGGGAAGGAAGCGGCCGTGGCCTTAATTAAGGTGCAGCCCCCGCATTTGCCTGGTGTGAAAATGGGAAACCACGGAAAACCATTTTCAGGGCTGCCGACAGTGGGGTTCGAACCTTATATCTCCCGAATACTGGATACTGGCCGCACTTAAGCGACTGCAGCTATCGAGCTCGGTAATAAATAAATAAATAAATGAATAAATAAATAAATACATAAATAAATAAATAAATAAATAAATAAATAAATAAATAAATAAATAAATAAATATATTCTTGGCTGCCTTAGGCCAACCATCCAGACTGGATTGCGGAATCTTTCAGGCTGTACTAAGAAAGGATGTCATAGTATATCGAAGGTCGCCGTGCGTAGAATCTGGAGAATACGATACACATATACTGTATATGTCAGGAACAAATTTCCCCCCACACTGTTCAAACTTTTACCACACGTTTGTGTTGGCTTTTCTCTCTCTGTTTCAGTTGGTACCAATCAGTGTACAACACTAAATTCCTCACAGACGTGAAATGCATCAGCTACAATGTTTTCGTACCCACAGAGTACGGAAATGATAACAATTGTTTATTGTGAATCTTCTAACAGTACTGAGATACTGACTTCACTCCTATAGGGCAACCTGTACCGGAAGTGCCTGTTCTTGCAGGGAGCAGGCGGCGCTATAGTATCCCAAGTTGGATAACTTTCTCCTTCTTGTTAACGGTTCTATTACGCCTGGGGGCTGTTAATCCCTTGGGAATGTTCAGTTATACGGACGTTGTAAGATTAGATTCTGAATAACGTGAAGTAATCTCTTGTTCTGCGAAGATCGTGTTTTATGGCGAGTAAGTTAATAATTGTGATGGCGGAATGGCGGTTTACAGAGTGCTGTGTTGCAAAATTACGATACTAGGCTAAACCACCCGCGATCTATTATAAGATATCACATCTTTTTATACTGTATACTTTTGCAATGTATTGAGGTGTGAGAATTATACTAATGTATTATCATTATTATTAGTGTATGACAAAGAAAGTATATGCATAATATACAATATATACACATTAACACAAAAATTGATTCACTGTTGTTATCTGTTATCATATCTGAATGTCCAGCTTTCGAATCCACTACAGTGCTTCCGATGTTGGTGATAGGAAGTCTTCCAGTCTACTATCCGTAGTTGACACTCGCTTACAGTTTGGGGGATGGTCTGGCGAGGGGCTACACAATCACATTCTGGGGGTGGTACAAATTTCCACTTGTGGAGAAAATCTCTGTACCTTCCGTGACCTGTCCTGATCCTGTTCGGTCTGGACCAAGTTGCACGCGGCAGTTGGGATCCGTTTTATTGTTTCCCTCTGAAGATGTTATGCATGGGCAAGTCAGTAGAGTTATTCCAGCGGCCTTTCTACTCCTCCCAAGCATTGAAGTTGGTGGATGTCTTAAGAGCAGCTTCACAAAGTGGTAGATGTCGTGATTTCAGTCTTTGGAGACTAAGAGGTGGTATTTCCTCTAGAACACGTAGCAGAGGGTTCTTGTAGATCTCGTTGTATTATCGAACAAGAGCGCTGGATCTTCGTAAGTCAGGTGGCATTATTCCAAACAACAGTGTGAGCCAGTGGACTGGAGTTGACTTGATGGCGCCAGATATAAGACGCATGCTGTTATTCAATTGTGGGTCAATATACTTCGTATACAGGCTATTAAGCCACTCTGCTCACAATAGTCGGTGGCAGAGAAAACCAGTGCTAAGGCTGAAGAGCGCAGGATGTTTCGAGTGTTCAGTTTCTTCGACAATTTCAAAATATTTTGTTATGTTTGCGGAAAGTTTAGTACGAATTATCAGCACATGATTATCACATCCCCCACTCTTGACGATCAATTTATATTTCTAGAAGGATACCATCTCTGTAGATAGGGATAAAAATAGGAAATATGCGCCAGATTCCTGCAATACAAATTGCCGCTGAATTTCAAGAGGTTTCTTAATGAATACAATAAACTAAAAAGCATCTAACTGTCAAAATTGGAAAGTTTATGGTTTTTTTTTTCAATCAAAAAAGGATCTATGCAAATAAGCCTAATAAATGCATAGAAGTCTTGTAGCCAAGAGGTTGCATGAAGTATCCAGAACAACCGAAAGATGGAACCGGTTGTCCGGCTCCATGGCTAAATGGTTAGCGTGCTGGCCTTTGGTCACAGGGGTCCCGGCAAGGTCGGGAATTTTAACCATCATTGGTTAATTTCCCTGGCACGGGGGCTGGGTGTATGTGTTGTCTTCATCATAATTTCATCCTCCTCCTGACGCGCAGGTCACCTACGGGAGTCAAATCAAAAGACCTGCACTTGGCGAGCCGACCCCGTCCTGGGATCTCCCGGCACTAAAAGCCATACTCCATTTCATTTCATGGAGCCGGTTGTATCAATAGTAGTACATGTGATAAAAAGTGCCGAATTTTTACTTTTCTTCACTAGACAAAGCTGACTTTACTGTGCTCGTATAACTTTGTAAATATTTCAGTACAAAATACACGAAAGCATAAAGATATCTTTGCCGAAATACTTAGAACTTTTAATCATATTTAACTGAGAAGAACACTCTTAGCCGGGATGAGTGGCTCAGATGGTTGAGGGGCTGGCCTTCTGACTCCAACTTGGCAAGTTTGATCCTGGCTCAGTCCGGTGGTATTTGAAGGTACACAAATACGTCAGTCTCGTGTCTGTAGATTTACTGGCACGTAAAATACCTCCTGGTGGACTAAATTGCGGCAGGCACCTCGGCGTCTTCGAAAACCGTAAAAGTAGTAGTTAGAGGGTCGTATTATTATTATTATTATTATTATTATTATTATTATTATTATTATTATTATTATTATTATTATACGCTAAATATGGTGTAAACTGTTTTAAGGATTATTGTAAATCTGCATACTGCTGTTTGAATACTGGAAAATTATACTTCCCAGGCTTCCTGAATTAAAAGTATTCCGGGGTTTCCGTGGCTCACACGGGATTAGGAAGTGCCTGGGTTGAATGGCTGGACAAGGAATTACTTAGAGCAACTTTTATGATAATAAATTTCAAAATTGTATTTATTTCTCTTTTTTCGATAGATAAAGAATCTGAAATAATAACGAGACAATAGAACAGATTATTATTATTAATGACCTCGTCAGCTCTAACAATATTAGGGACTTCGGAACACCTGGTACAAAAGCTTGTAATAAATGGCAGGCAGTTACTTTATATAGAAAAGAGCCTTGTTGCTCTTGACAGGTACAACATTTACAAGAACACGATTTGCTCCGATCATTTACACTAAATGGGAGTCTATGCTCCCAATATACTACAGTCCAGCCTCGCAGAGGCATCATTTTCTTATGGCGCACTCAAATTCCACCTGATAACTTATCGGTTGCCCTGACATTAAAGTATTTGTACACAGTTGCCCCGATGTGGGCTTATCTATTTCGCAACAGTTATGTAATTCACTGTTCTCAAAGGGAACTAGCACCAGAAAGAGTTACCGAATAAATAGGGGCATAATTGCCCATACTAAGCGGCCTTAATGGCAAAAAAATGGTTGCACATAACCGGTCATAAACAAAATGTAAGGAGGCGAGACACCTGCACTCCTTCTAAGTGTTCTTACGGTCCGAAAATACAGAGGCTAATCCTGTACTACGCCGGGGTGACTAAAGAGGAAGATTTAAAGAAATTTAGGGGTTGAATGCTTTAGTCGCCCATGCAAGGTTGAATACGAAACGACAGAGGGTCATTATACTTTGTTCCCTTGCATTACATATCTTCCAGTAGGGAGTAGAATCAGAGTTCTCATATTTGCCGAAAACACTGCGTTTAAACCATCAGACTATAAAATTAAATTAAATGCGAAGTGCTCGAAACCTTCCCTTCAAACTACCCTTAGGAGTTATTGCATGTCTAGGTAAAATCTGTCATTACCTTAAACCACTGGATCTTCCTCACGCAGGCCTCACCCCTGCTTCCCTAGGTCACGTCGCACTCACTGGAGCAATTCAGGCAATAACGGCCCTGAAGTACCCTTGTCCCATAGTACCATAAGGGGGAGATTCCAGAAATCTTTGCTGGTAGGCTGGATTCCTATACAAACCCCAAATTTTAATTGTCTAGAGAAAATATTTCCAATTTCTTTTCTTTTTTTGGATAGGTTGATTACAATCAAAACAATCCTCAGAACCAGATTTACAACCTTCAAAAATAAACATTACTTTATACGATAATTTGAGTTTAGCCCGCGAGGGGAGGCAATTAAACCGATGGTAGCGACATCTAACTGTACAAGACAAAAGTTTCTGTGAGCTCACAAGTTCAAGTCTGTTTACATAGATGGCCTTAGAGAAGGCGCGCAGTTTAAATAGCCGGGGAAGGTATACCCCAGGTACAATTTAGAGAGTCCGATGTCTTCAGGCTACTATTATTATCAACAACAACAGCAACAACAACAACAACAACTCGCCTGGTACATGAAGCATAAATGAAAGTCGTCACCGGTTGCTTTTAAGGAAGTAATTTAATGATATGTCTACCTGAGGCATCCATAACATTGCGAAAAGTAGGACGACGGGAAGAGTTTAGCAACCATGCAAAGAGCATCACAAGTGAAAAAGAAAACGAGACTTGAGGAAAACGATATCTTATTTGCCAGAAGAACTCAAATAACGTAAGTACACAATCTCACGGGTAAGGTTTTAAGTTTTGTGTGTTGTAAAACTGTGGCCGTATTAAAATTACAAATATAATAATTCCGATCACGTAAGTGGAGACATTTGTTAGTTACAAGAACATGGTACACAGATCCAGTCTTAGTTTCCAGTTTTCATTCCTGTGTTTTGTGCTGAAGTAAATTTTTTCTTCGAAATGTACTTGCTTAATAGGTTTCTATGTATCTGCGTTTATTGAAACTTGTGTGTTACTTTATAATGTAGTAAACTGATTCCTCATTTTATTTTTGGCACTTAGACCCTTTTAAAATTAGATTATTCAAGTGGTATACATTCATGAAGGCTATGTCATTTGCCATTCCAGTGTTACGGAAGGGATGTAAATCACGCTACGGACTGATTTCTGAATGGTCAATGTACAGTATCTGGTTTCTCCGGGGAAAAGAATAAGCATGAAATTGTGTATTCTATCTTACGATCAGCCACTCAGTATAAATTCCTGAACGCTTTGAACAATGGCTTTTGGAGAGTGAAAATACGTCTCATGGCTCTAATTTCTCTCCCGATTATCGACAATTCCTTTCTAATCCTCATTTAATTTAATCTCGATAATCTCATTCGATATCACAAGCTGAACTACATGATATTGTGAGAGATTTCAAATTGACTAAATACAAGCTGCAATTCTGTTACCTCCACTTCTGTGATGGTATCTTTTATATCAATAACATATATTCCGTCATCCTATACATAAAATGAATAATTTGTTTTCCACAATGGCATTTATGGGCTAAGGGTTGCATTTGAAATGGGTCATGATACTCAAGAACAACCTCTCTTAATAGACTAATCGAAATTCAGCTTATAGGCCATACTTCTGTGTAACGGGAATTTACATCCATATGTTCCTATTGTCTTGTATATTGATAAAGAGACATATGGAGAAACCATTCTTGAAGCTCTTAACTCTCCAGAACATGATTGAAAAATTTGTGCAGATTTATAAATAATAATAATGTTATTTTCTTTACGTCCCACTAACTACTTTTTACGTTTTTCGGAGACGCCGAGGTGCCGGAATTTAGTCCCGCAGGAGTTATTTTTACGTGCCAGTAAATCTACCGACACGAGGCTGACGTATTTGAGCACCTTCAAATACCACCGGACTGAGCTAGGATCGAACCTGCCACGTTGGGGTCAGAAGGCCAGCGCCTCAACCGTCCGAGCCACTCAGCCCGGCTTGCGCAGATTTAAAAGTCGCATGTATGCTGAGAGGAATGCAACCAGGGTTCAAAAACGTTACTGTTTCCTCTTTGAATGAGATAGACAGGATAAGTGAAATTATTATGAAAGTAGGGAGGGGCCATGAACAGAAAATGTAGAAGTGGGACAAAACGTACGAAGAATATACCACTTATTCATGTAGCTAAAATCATTTGCTTTGTACGAACGGGCATTCTCCGAATAATTTTCTCCATTTTGTCCACCCAGAGCTCATACCATGATTGATCTTCAACTTCGGAGGTGTCGGCGTGCCTAAGTACAGCTACAACGTCCTTTCTGCATTAGTGTTGGTTAAGTTACAGCACATGTCTAATGATCTTGAGTCCTTATGGTTCTAGAACTTCTTTCCACTGATCCAGCATTCGCTGTATGAGGATAATGTTATCAGCATATAGAATGTTACACAGAGAAGGGCTCTGCATTTCCTCCGTTAAATAATTCATGGCTAGATTGAAAAAGAGAGGACTCAGTCCTGAGACCTGATGCACTCTAACATGTATCCTAAATTCCTAACCTGTGCCTGCTGGACCCCAAACTTTAGATTTTACGATCTGGTAGGCCTACATGCCTCTTACGATCTGTACGTCTTTCTTTATGTTGTGCAACGTATCGATGTTGGTCTTTACAAGGAAATGAATATTGAATACAAATACCCAGCAAATAAAAACGAAAGTTGAATGTAATCCTTCAATCTATAGATTTTATTCATTCCAGTGCAAATTTTTACATGTGGCTCCATTAAAAGTTGATAGCTGACGGACAAAAGGACAAGGGACTCATGTCTTGTGTAGGTGTCTCTGGGAAGATGGAACATAAAACAGTATCTGACGCTTCACATTCAGCAGGCCTCCAACGTGCAAAATGTTGCTGTCTCCAAAGTCCGCGCTTCTGCACACCTTTCCGCCAAGCTATGTCCGACTGTGGAAATAATTGCAGCACTGATTGAGACTACATGCCATCAGCTAGCACAGTGAAATAACAGTCACCAACGTATAGGTTTTCACTAAGCCTTAAATATTTATTTGATATAGAACGACTTGACATCGTTGCCTCGGTGCGTATTAAGACACTTATCATGTTCTTTAACGTGCCCATTATTTCTACTCACCTAGAAGAAGACCACCTGTCGCTATCTTCAGCTAATCACATGATATTCCAAGTTAATAACTTATATGGACTACCCTGTATTCCCTACTTTCGAAAGAGAAAATTAAAACGAAATGTACAGAATTGAAGGGATGGGTAACTTACGACATGCTGTTTGGGGCAACGAGTGATACCAATATTTAACTTTCTTTCTTTCTTTCTTTCTTTCTTTCTTTCTTTCTTTCTTTCTTTCTTTCTTTCTTTCTTTAGTTATATGTCGGGCATGAGGAACTACTTAAATTGTCCGTTGTTTGGTTGACAAGAGAAGTTAATTCTCATCTACTTTACAGATAATTACGTTAAGGAATGTCCGACTCCATGGCTAAATTGTTAGCGTGCTGGCCTTTGGTCACAGGGGTCCCGGGTTCGATTCCCGGCAGGGTCGGGAATTTTAACCATAATTGGTTAATTTCACTGACACGGGGGCTAGGTGTATGTATCGTCTTCATCATCATTTCATCCTCATCATGATCCGTAGGTCGCCTACTGTCGTCAAATCAAAAGACCTGCATTTGGCGAGCCGAACTTGTCCTCTGACACTCCCGATACTCAAAGCCATACGAAATTTCATTTCATTTTACGTTAAGGAATGTCTCAAATACAACTTTAAAAGTTGTTCAGTATTAAAGTATATTTATTGCTTAGTGATGAACTTTACTCCGCTGATTGGTATTTGACTAGTGCATAAGATTCTATTGATAGATTGACGCATCAATAACTTTAATCGGTCACTAACTTTGTTCACGAGGACTAAATGACTTATTGTGGTGCTCACTGAACCGCACAGGGTATTAGCTAGGGTAATTCCTGGCTGGCTTGGAGTTTACGCTGTATAAAAAATGCATACTTAAACTCCCATCCTGGTCGGCGTGATCACTGTTTTAAGGGTAAGTACAACTAAATAATTATCACCTCTCAGCTCCAATCATTAGAAAATAAATGAAGAACGATTAGGGTATTGACAAAAACATAGGAAAAGGCCGCGAAGGTCACGAAACTTCCCTTGTGAACCCACTATTGTCAGGGCAGGATGAGAACAAGGATGAACCTGCCATTGACAAACTCGGCGTTGTCGCCTCTCTAAGCTCTCAAGTTGGTAGCCCTGGAGGTCTCCTATTACGATGGGCAGGACATGTACTTCTTCTTTGTTTGCCTTATCCATTCTAGATGTCGCCAGTCATCGTGGCTATCTTTGTTTTGTCGAGGGAAGCAGATTCCAATTTCACCAACCAGAACTAGATCCTCTTCGAATTCCAGTTTTCCTCGTGCTATAACTTACAGAAGCTAATGTTTTTTTTATCATTCCTCGTAAAATGCTCGGGGCATTTAGGTTTCCTCATTTGATCATGCGTCATCTGCCTTCCAGAAGGGATTTCATAGGAACTCCACAAAGCTATGGTGGTCGCTATCGGGGGATGGCAAGAATTTCCTTCTTCCAGACTGTCAGTTCTACATAATGGAAAACGTTATTTAAAGTAACTGCCACATAATTATGATATGTGAATGTGCGAGATAATGAGGATCAGAGGGAGACCTAGGCACTTCATTAGAACTGTGTCACACTAAACTTGATGATAACGCCAGCCTTCTGAAGAAACAATATTGTGATATAGCTCAGTGTTTGGCGAAGATCGAACATTTTACGCAGAAGAATATCAATCTGCGTGCCAAAGGCTCTGGAGAGCCGTGTTGTAGAGGGAGAACATTATTCCAAAAGGAAAACCCTTAAATACAGGTGTTCCTGAGTGCCCGAATGAAAACGCACTAGAAACTGTAAAGCAGATTGGAAGAGCTCTGGACGTGGAAGTTAAGGACGAGATGGTTGACGCGTGCCACCGACTTCCTAAACAACCCAGCCAAGAACATAGAGCGATAGTGGTGAAATTCGTGCGGCGCTTCGACAAGGAGAAACTCATCGAACGTCGCCGGGTGAAGAAGAACCTCTCTACGAATCATATTGGACTGCCTGGAGACTCTTGTGTACGTGAACGAAAGCCTGGTTCCGGAGAAAAGGAAGCTCCTAGCTACTGCCCGTCAGAAGAGTAGGGAGAAACAGTACGCTTTCTAATGGGTAAGAAATGGAACTATTAAAATGCGGAAAAGTCAGGGTTCACCAATAATGATTGTTAATTTCACCGAAGACCTTGAAAAACTGTAGAGGGTGAGCTAGAATTGATAAATATTTACTATCGCAATGTGCGAGGAGTGAGAACCAAATTAGACTCGTTTAATGAAAGTTTATTATCTAATAATGTAGATATTTGTATATTAGGTGAAACCTGGCTTGATGATGACAGTGAGGTCTGTAGCACTGGATACCGAGTGTACAGACAAGACAGAGGTAGCAGGAGGAGAGGGGACAGGGTGCTCATAGCTGTGAAGGAAATCATTAAGGTCCTCAAGGCTGAAGGCTTTGCACGTAGGGCAGAGGCCTTGTTGTTAAAACTAGAACTACAGGGAAACATTTGTTTTGTTTGTGCTGACTGCATCCCCCCCCCCGGCCTCTAATCTTGAGTCATACCATGCAATCTTCTTCTTTTTCTACCGCTTTTCCCACATCTGTGGGGTAGCGAGTGCGAACAGTGTCGCACATGTGGATTTGGCCCTGTTTTACAGCCGGATGCCCTTCCTGATGCCAACTCTATATGGAGGGATGTAATCACTATTGCGTATTTCTGTGGTGGTTGGTAGTGTGGCGTGTTGTCTGAATATGAAGAGGGAAGTGTTTGGACAAACACAAACACCCTGTCCCTGGGCCAGAAGAATTAATCAGAAGCGATTAAAATCATCGAACTCGGGACGCTCTGAACCGAAGGCCTCAACGCTGACCATTCAGCCAATGAGTCTGAAACCATTTAATACCATGCTATTATCTATTTTTCCACAACTATTTATTACTGTTATTATTAGAAGAAAGAAACGAAACCAAAAAATTAGACATTTAGGAAATACATTCAAAATGTATTTTTTCACTTGCGGTTATTTTGACCAGGATCCTAGACCCTGTCGCTTCTTCCTCTCTCCTTCCCTTGTTGGGTAACAATTATTATTATTATTATTATTATTATTATTATTATTATTATTATTATTATTATTATTATTATTATTATTATTATTATTATTATTATTATTATTATTATTATTATTATTATTATTATTATTATTATTATTATTATTTGTGTTAGAGTGAACTTGCCACACATCACTATACCCTTTTCTGTTCTGTTACATGGTGATGAATAAATGAACCTCACCTGAAAGCAGCTCGAATTTTGTTCCTCTTGCCACAAAGCGAGGCTTCACAGCGTACATTGGCGTGTTTTATAGCTATTAGCATTTATCATAGCATTCCCCCAGCTTGCTCATATGTCAGCACGATAGGCATACTCTTTACGGTTACATGTGTAATGAATAAAGTGTATGTGTATCAACTTTAATTAAGCTGATAAAATATGCGACCTATGTCAAGCTTGTTTCGTTTAATATATTGGGACAGGAAATTTGAGATAGGCGAAGAATTAGAGGTTAAACTTCAGACTATAGCTGTAAATAAAGGTGCGTTGTATGGGGGCAAATTATTATTATTCTCGATGTTCAACCATTTCTAGTCTTACAATGCCAAGGACAGAGTAACAACAGATCAGATATTTATGTTGAGACAAATCCTTGAAGTAACCAACGACTATAAGTTCGACATAAAGAAGCTTTACATCTACCACAGATAAGCATATGAGAGTATATGTAGAGGGCAGCTAACTGAGTTAATTTTCGACAAAGGGGTAGTGTTAAGAAAATGTTATGAAAAATGTTGCAAACTTTGGGCTGGGAAGACTTGGGAGTAAGGAGGCGAAATTCGCGGCTAAGTGGTATGTTCCCGACAGTCAATTGAGAGTTGGCGTGGAATGATATCTGTAGACGAAAAGGCCTAAACTTCAGCGGAGCTTTTAAAAGTAGGAAAGATCATAATATGAAGATAAAGTTGGAATTCAAGAGGACAAATTGGCGCAAATATTCATTTATACGACGAGGAGTAAGGGGTTTGAATATAACTTATCAAGGGAAGTTTTCGATAAATTTTCAAGTTCTTTGAAGAATAGGTAGGGAATCTACAGCCCTAAATGCAGATCATTGATCACTGATTGATAGAATGTCGTCTTAAAACAGGCGTGTGTTTAATATACAATTGCATTTTGTACTCACATTCAGCGTCGAATAGATTTTTAATTAACGCTATCTACTATATGCGCTACAAGATGTGGGGGAAGCGAGTAGGTGTTTGGAAGGGGGAGCGAAGCCGCAGATGGAAAATGAAGTGGCGGGCTCGTGTTTCCCGTCTTATACGCGCTTTTCATAAATATGGTAAACCTCAACGTCTCATACAGAACAGTGTTAAGAATTATGTAAAATTATATTCCGATAAAGCATGGAAAATGACGGAGAAGTCTGAAGAATTTTTCAGAAAATGGCAGAGGAATATCTTAAGGAAGAGATGATGGTAAATGACGTATGAAATGGAATGTCGTATGGCTTTTAGTGTCGGGATATCCCAGGACGGGTTCGGCTCGCCAGGTGCAGGTCTTTCTATTTGACGCCTGTAGGCGACCCGCGCGTCGTGATGAGGATGAAATGATGATGAAGACAACACATACACCCAGCCCCCGTGCCATTGGAATTAACCAATCCAGGTTAAAATCCCCGACTCGGCCGGGAATCGAACCCGGGACCCTCTGAACCGAAGGCCAGTACGCTGACTGTTCAGCCAACGAGTCGGACATGACGTATAAGAATAAATCACGAAATCGCGCAGTAAAAGCAGTTCACACGGTATTATTATTATTATTATTATTATTATTATTATTATTATTATTATTATTATTATTATTATTATTATTATTATTATTATTATTATTATTATTATAACACAAATCAGGAGACGAAGTGGTTGAGACACTTGACGAGAAAACCCGAAGAACGAGCGGTACTGACAGTATTCCAGGGTAAGCCTGATAATCAGAGGATGAGAGAAAGGCTCAAATGAAATGGCAAGGAGATATAGAGGAAGCCGCGTGATGTCGGACAGCGGCAGCTGTAGTTCAAAGAGAATGGTCGGAGATGTGGAGGAAGCGATGGTCAAACTGTGAAGGACATGTGCTAAGGAAAAGCAAGAATTACAATGACACAAAAAAAAATTCTCGCGTATTTTATCTTACAACAGAAAATACTGTCGGGCCTCTCTCCCAAGTGTCTACTCCTTATCAAAATAGACCGTTCTTCTTACATTTCTATTTCATTTACTTTACATTTCCTTCCACAATACTTTATAATCTATTTACTAAATATTTACATTCGTTTCAAAAGAATGGATATAGTACTGCAGATGGAGATAGCGGCTACTGTCTCTCCAGTATAGATTTTATAAATTGCCGGTGATGATTACAATGCATTAATTACATGAATTTAATTATATTTACAGCATTTATTTATCAGATGCTCTCCTAATTACGTGTTTTTCCACTTCCCCATTAGTAAGTTGATATATTCAGTAGATTTTACGTAATATCTTAGGTTGCTGGTTGCTATTGACGACGTGAATAAATTTAGACTGGACCTACACCTTCAAACATGTCTTCCTTGATTGTATTTTATGCACATTGAAATATTACCTTTCCCTTAGTGTGATACTTTTTTAATACATCTATTAATATATCTATCATCTCCTTACTTGTGATATAAAACTTACATCCCTTGAAATTATCCACAGTCTTGTTAACGTTTTATATATTTGAACTTATCACACGCTTTTCTTCTGTTCTTTAACTCCCTGCATTCTCCATTCGAAGAGCGGGAATTTAACACAGTTTTTTACATCTTGAGGTCATGTCATGTGACATACGGGTATTCCAGGGTGTTATGAATGATATAGACCACTATCTGATCTGCAGTGAACTAAGCGTCACTAGGTTTAGGATAAAGGAAGCTATCACTGTGAGCAATTGGATAACTGTAGAAAATCTCCAGGAGGAAGAAGTGCATAGATGCTTTTAGTGCAGAGTCCCAAATAGCAGACACACAGTCAGCAGGTTCAGGTTATACAAGGAGAATGGAGGGCATCCAGGCCTGTTGTAGTAAAAATAGCAAGGGAATGCCTAGGAACAAGCGAGCATCTTGATGGAATTGTAATGGGAAGCTTGTAAACGTAAAAGGAGGTTGTTGGTAAAAAAGACTCCAAACAAGAATTGATTGTACGTAAACGAAAGGCGTAAACAATATTGAGTCTAAAAGGATATTTTGGAAAGATGTTAGTATTAACACGAAAAGGCTTTTTGAAGCAGCGAGGAAATACTTCTGGACTATAATAAAGAAAGTACCGGTGGAGGGAAGGAAATTAGTAGTTTTATTGAGTAAAGCAGGTGAACTCAATGTAGGTCCTAGGGAATCACTGGACAGATTGATGGAATATTTAGTAAATGTCCTCAAGGTAAGAGGAAATATTTCTAAAAACATTGCAAACAAGGGAGTTTACGGGGAGGATAACAACGATGGCTTGTGGAAATGGAAGGATGGCACATAAACTTAATCCTCATAAAACAGCGGGAATAGATGAAATTATATCTGAAATGTTGAAATATAATGGAATGCAGAGATGAAAATTCCTTCATAGATTAATAGGATTAGCCTGGAATTTAAGGAAGGTACTTTTCTGATTGGACGAAAGCACTAATTGCACATATCTTTGGACAAGGAAAAGAAAGGTGTGCACCAATTATCAGGGTATTATATTGATCAGAATATTCGGCAAGGTATTCACAGTCATTTTTAACAGGTTGTTTTCCTTCTGGGATATTTAAGTCTCCCAAAATTATTAGTGGCGCATCAGTGAATTTCCTATTAGCGTGTATAAATTATCATACTCATCTGATTCCATGCCTAGTGGAAAACAGACAACACATAACAGCACAGTAAAAAATATTGAACTGAACTCTTATACAATGTATTTCTCTATCAATACTCATGTTAATTTCCGCTGCTTTGTACTTACTGTGAACTTTTTTTTTTGCTAGTTGCTTTACGTCGCACCGACACAGATAGGTCTTATGGCGACGATGGGACAGGAAAGGGCTAGGAGTGGGAAGGAAGCGTCCGTGGCCTTAATTAAGGTACAGCCCCAGCATTTACCTGGTATGAAAATGGGAAACCACGGAAAACCATTTTCAGGGCTGCCGATAGTGGGGTTCGAACCTACTATCTCCCGAATACTGGATACTGGCCGCACTTAAGCGACTGCAGCTATCGAGCTCGGTTTACTGTGAACTGGAAGCAGAGTACTTCATCTAGACATTTGCCGGTGACAGTCTTATTAAGGTCATGAATAGAATTATACAGCCATGTCTCGATTAGTGCCACCACGTCAACTTTTTGTCAAAGTAAGTTTATGTAGATTTCAGCAATTTTTCGGTCTCAAGCCTTTACAGTTCCTACAATGCATATCAATGACTAATATGTCTAAGACATGTTGAATGAACGAACGAACGAACGAGGAAACGGTGTTACACTGGTCTGATCCACATTCCCATACTACCATGACCCAGTGTAGCGAGAGGAGAGTTATTAGCAAGCTTCCTAAAATAAACACGACCCTCGGTACTCTGAGTGCAAGATCAGTATGTGCCTCGCAAAGTGCCACTTTTTTTTTTTTTGCTAGGGGCTTTACGTCGCACCGACACAGATAGGTCTTATGGCGACGATAGGATGGGAAAGGCCTAGGAGTTGGAAGGAAGCGGCCGTGGCCTTAATTAAGGTACAGCCCCAGCATTTGCCTGGTGTGAAAATGGGAAACCACGGAAAACCATCTTCAGGGCTGCCGATAGTGGGATTCGAACCTACTATCTCCCGGATGCAAGCTCACAAAGTGCTACTAGTAAAGTTCATTTAACAATCACTGTATATGGCAACTTTCTCAAATTATCACTATTATCTATTACTTAAACAAGAGAAACCTCGCTCTTTCTTAATAGGATAACTCCGTTCCAAACCGACAGAAACTTGTGGCAGTGCGCCCTCTTAAACTTAGGAGAGAGATAACAGCCTTCTTTTTTTTACTGGTGACAAACATGCATTAAATGATCATACAGTCTTTGTTGTGTTAAGTTCTCATCTAACAGCCAGACAAATCTAACGACGATGCCGCCGTGATACATATCAGGCCGCTTGGAAAGTTAATGACGCATGTCAATCATCCATATCTCAATGGTTATATCCATAGCCTGTCCGAAATTTTTAACTTTCGCTAGGACATCCTCGTTTCCGAGGTACAGTAATTATCTACATCTACAGTCTGCCTTCTAATGTCTGAACATGGGTCTTGAGAGTAGAATTCCTCATTCTGGAATGTCCCTTTAATTGATGATATGGCAAGTTTGTGCCCCTTGTTTAAGAGGTTCGGGAGATATTGATTATTGTGTACTGAGTTAGGAGGATGTGGAGACGGTCTTTGACTGTCATGATTCAGGAAGGCACATGAAGAGAGAACAGTAAAATGAGATATTCCAAGTGGAAATATCCATTTAAAATCCCATGAAGAAAAATCTGGTCAGTTACCTGCCTCCTGTCTCCTAACGTGCAGCAGTAACACATATTCTGATTTCCTGGATGAAACTCCACTGCACTTTAGTCTGTTATTGTGATGAATGCAGCTCTTTATTTGACTATCATTTCCGGTCGCAGGTGTTACTTATAATGTGACAAATTAATTAATAATTAGTTAATGTTATTTGTTTTACAGCCCACTAACTACACTTTTACGGTTTTCGGAGACGCCGAGGTGCCGGAATTTAGTCCCGCAGGAGTTCTTTTACGTGCCCGTAAATCTACCGACACGAGGCTGATGTATTTGAGCACCTTCAAATACCACCGGACTGAGCCAGGATCGAACCTGCCAAGTTGGGGTCAGAAGGCCAGCGCCTCAACCGTTTGAGCCACTCAGCCCGGCAATGTGACAAATTAACAAGGATATTCAATTCATATTATTCGTTATAGGCCTACATTGTTTTATGTTTCACTTTAATTGGTGAAGTCCAAACGTTCCGAGAGGGGAGGTTATTATCGATAATTGCCCCTTCCCTTTAGAAATAATTTTGTCATATTAACTACATGGAAGGGGATAGTTTGCATAGGTTACGCTATATTATGTAATTATTTGAAAATGAAGGATATCTGAAAAATGTTCAAACAGATTGATAATGAAATATCGATGTCCTACAAAGAATACATTACATATTTTCGTGCATTTTTATTTATTTATTTATTTATTTTATTTATTTATTTATTTATTTATTTATTTATTTATTTATTTATTTATTTATTTATTTATTTATTTATTTATTTATTTATTTATTTATTTATTTATTTAGTTATTTATTCCTTTGTATGTGGCAAAGTTAGGCCTCGCGACCATCTCTTGCACTTAATGACAACATACAGTACACAGTCACATAATTTGAAAGTTATTAAGACTGTATAGAGTATCTAGAAACCACCTAAAATAATAGAATAAAGTAGTATTGTAATAGTTATTTTGTTAATGATTAATATTATATGTCTAAATTACCTAACAATAGATCTAAATCATACTTGCCCTCATTCACTCTAACATTCATACAAGCTGTTCACGTATTTAAGAGAAAATCTCAACTAGACCGTTTAAATGAGACTATTGAAGTGCTATTACGTATACTGACAGGGAGAGTGTTCCATAGCCTTGCTCCAGACAGCGGCAATATACAGATGAGTGATTAAAGAGTGTCGTAAGGGCAGAAGTCGATCTGGTATTATATCCATGGATAGAGGAGGAAAAGTTAAAATTTGAGGATATGTATTCAGGTGTAGGACACACCTTAAGGTAACATAACATGGACTAACGTTCTTCTGCCATTTTAGGACTTGCAATTATCCTTCTTCAAGAATTATTATGACTCGTTTCAATCAAGCTCGTGTTCACAGCTATAAGAATGTAACTTATCAATGATAATTGCCACTCCATACTAAGTAGACTCTAAACGGAAAAATCCTGCACTCCATTGCAGGCAATTGTTTGACATTTGTTAAATATGCTATTGGTCTAAAATATGCTGGTATACATGTGGTAACTTGTTCTTGTGGACCTTCTTTTCTTGGACACACATTTAGACGAGGGTTAAGGAACAACGCAGACAGTTAAGTCCTTACCGGCCAGAGAAGTCTGTTGTGGCAGAGCTTGCGATACATAATCACCAATAAATAATTTCCGATCGTCTATGTTTTGTGCTTTTTATCTTACGAATAATAAGTATTATTTATTTTACATTTTATTGTCTATGTTGGACAACTCTAATCCATTATAGAAAGGATTTCTTGATTTCCTGTCAGCCCAACATTTCTTCCTTCTGACAGATGCTGTCTTCCTTTCTTCAACAGAAAACACCCTCCCATTAGACCTTTTATTGATCTTGACCTGTAGCCTGGTGTGTGTCTTGAAGTATCTTAATTTTGTCTGTTTTGTATTTTAGATCATCTGTTGTTATTTGTAGTTCTTTAATATCATCCTTAATTTCTGTATTCCATTTAATCTTGGTCTTGCTACTCATTAATTTTTAAATTATTCTGTTAATTCTGGTTTCAGATGTTCTGATAACATGTCCAGAGAATGATATATGTTTTATTCCTAATCGTGATCAATACCAATTCAATTTCTTTAAAACAGTTTTATTTGATGCTATTTTCCATTGTCCATTAACTTGATATTTTTTGTTTGAGCATGTTCTAATTATTATTCTTTCTCTCTTAAGTATTTTGTCTATTTCAGCTGTTTAGTAGTTTTAAAATTATTATTATTATTATTATTATTATTATTATTATTATTATTATTATTATTATTATTATTATTATTATTATTCCGGGGTATCTGTGGAACACAGAGGTGAAAGAAGGTGCGGGTTTGAATGGGTCTAACTACAATGTCAAGAATAGAATTAAAGCTTTAACAAAGGTTATATTTCTTTCATATAAAACAAAACTTAACACACATTTCCACAGGGTAAAAATAACAAGCAGGTACAATGCCAATCTTAAAACCAGATTAGGAAAAATCCAAAATTAGTGAACCTTACAGATCCTGGGCTTCAAGCCCCACGTTTTACAATTTCTGAGCTCCCAGCTCAAATTTACAAAAGAGCACAAATTTATTCAAGGAAAGAAATCCTCTAATTCACGGAGCACTTGCTCCCTAAATTATAATATCAAGCCTCCCAGAGGCACACTTTACAATTACAAAACTTGAAAAAGAGCAAACAGGCTCTCGTTTCTTTCATCCTCCTCGAGGCAACCTCAAAAATCGTACACTCTCTGGCCTTCCATGGCCCAACTTACAATTTGAAACAAGGGTACATCGTACCCAACCTATAGGGCTTTTGCGGAAAAGAACAGGTTAAGTAAATGGCCCGAAACACCAACTGAATGGAAGCGTACTACGCTCCAAGATAATGAACACCTAAAAAAAACTAAAGGACTCTAGGCCGATGAAATAGGGGCTATTCCCAAACTACTGAGGTGACTCGTATAGAAATTACTTTAACACATTACCGGAGGAAAAACAGTTACAAAACGTAGTCACCTCAAACCAAGATGAAGGAGAGCTCAAGAAGGTACATAACTCTCTATCCCCGATTTACAGTTAAAGATTTTACGAAGTTTTTACATTAGCCGAAAGAAGATTTTGGAAAAGATGGTCACATAGTCAAAGATTCGGACCTCTCCCTCGGGTTAAACTGTGGAGGTATCAAGAAAGAATAAAGTTATGTCGCCATTACCTTGTAGATGTTCCGGTTGCTGACGAAAGAGGCCGCCCACCTCCTGCTTAACACGCACACTGAGAAAGATGACGATGAATTGGCCAAGAAACGTGAAAAGCCGCAGTTTATAAACCCTCAGGGAAGGTTCGAGATCATTCAAGATGAAACCAGCCACATCCTCTCAATTTAATTGGTCAATTTCAAAACACTCAGAATCGAACAAGAAGCTTGTGACAGGTTGAAAATTAATTACAGAAAGTTTCCATTGTCCAGATTCAAAACTGGCGGAAAGAAAAAGGAAATATTGCCAATCATTCAGTTAAAAAACCTAGAAATACCAAACTTCTTTAAATTATAACTTCTTACACCTTGCACCGGGGTGCATGATCATAGTTTTTTTTTTTTTTTTGCTAGGGGCTTTACGTCGCACCGACACAGATAGGTCTTATGGCGACGATGGGATAGGAAAGGCCTAGGATTTGGAAGGAAGCGGCCGTGGCCTTAATTAAGGTACAGCCCCAGCATTTGCCTGGTGTGAAAATGGGAAACCACGGAAAACCATTTTCAGGGCTGCCGATAGTGGGATTCGAACCTACTATCTCCCGGATGCAAGCTCACAGCCGCGCGCCTCTACACGCGCGGCCAACTCGCCCGGTGATCATAGTTTTTAGTGGTGTCATCTATGGAAGAGTGTCCAAACTTCTTGATGAATGGCAAACAAAACTAGTAGAAATTCAGTCAGTTTAGGAAACTTCATAAAAAAAATTACATTATATTTCTGTGGTGACATCTTCTGAGTAAAGTTCTAAGTTGGTGTAGTTTAAGTTTCGCCATTTTACCAATAAGGGAGTTCATTTAGGCGCTGAATTTGAATAATATAATGGAGATATTCACGAATGCAAGTTTTTATTGCCAAGTCCATCAACCACGACATCGCTGACGTGGAAATTATGTTGTGGTCATACTATCGAACCAGCCGGCGGAGTTGTTGGTCGTTGTTTTATAAACCTTTCAAACCTGAAAAACTACTGGATGTGTAAACTTTTCTTGTACGTCAAGAACTGACTAAAATGCTCTTAAATAGATATTATATTGATAGTTTATTTTGCAAAATGAAGCTAACATATGAGAAAGGGCACACGCACAATTGTGCGTGTCAGGACTTAATTCACTCCTTACACAAGAAACCAAATTCAGCTCAGTACATGATCAAATGTTCTATTTTTTACAGTGTGGAACGATTTAAAACAGTTAAAATCTTTGTTCAAACACAAGAATACATTACATTTCATACATCAAGTACGAGTTCTGCTTTTACAGTCCTTTTGGCGGCAGCACCTTGCCGAATTTAATTCATCAACTTCAGGCCAGCGGTCACAGGTCCATCGAGCCTTTTGTCTACAGCAGGGATTTTCACGACTCTGGTTCTTGATGTGTCAGCACTGGAGCAGTCACATTCTGTTGATTGTCTACGCTTTTTGGTTGGTTCAGCAATTAGGGCTGTTCGAAACCCAAACAAATCCAAATTATCCTTAGCAGGAATATGAACCTTACTGCAATTCGTACGGTAAAACAGCGTAGTCATTATCCTTAATTTATCAGGGAGATAGCGAAAACGTCTGTTGAAATGAGAAACTGAATAAAAAGCAATGATCACTCGAATAATGAGGACCCCCTGCGGGTGGGGGACCCACATGTAGAATACAATCGCGGTATCCCCAGCCTGTCGTAAGAGGCGACTACAAGGGGCGACCAAGGGATGATTGAATTAGAACCATGAAACTACTCTTGATTCGTACCATCATGCGTGGAACACCATGGGTTGCATGTACTTGCGAGTAGTATCACTAAATTGGTACGAAATAGGTTTGTGATTAGTTGCAGTAAAAAGTCTGGCCTGGTGGATTCCAGTACCCGTGCGTTGTACCCATGTGAGCAACACCGCGAGTCTGGGCGTAGCCTGTGAGTTGTACCGCTATATGAGCGGCACCGTGGGTCAGCGTTGCCTGTGATTGGTACCCATTATGTGAGGAATACCACGGGAATACCGGCGTCCGTGACTAGTACAGCTAAGTGAGGAGCCTTAGCGGTTTGCGTTGGCTATGAGTGGCGCCATTGTGTGAGAAACACCATAGGTCTGCGTTCCTTGTACGAATTGCAATACTTGTGAGTAGTACCATCTTGTGTGGACCACCGTGAGTCTTCGCTACTTTTGATCAGTACCCCAAAATGACAAATACCATGGTTCTACTTTACTCGCGACATGTACCATTCTGTGGGGCCTTAGACGTGAATTTAGCACCCCTTCAGACCTTAAGAATCATTGTGCTTTATAAATGGTCCCTTGGTCAGTAATACTCTAACTACCTTCTTTTTGTTTGTTTGTTTGTTTGTTTGTTTTTTGTTTGTTTGTTTGTTTGTTTGTTTTTGTTTTTGTAGGGTTCATGTCCATCCATTCATTCTTCATGACATTTTTTATTTTATTTTAGTCAGTGGATGAATTTGAATATTTGTTATATCATTTCGTACCATTAGGGGCCGATGATCTCGATGTTAGGCCCCTTTAAACAACAAGCATCATCATCATCATCATCATCATCGAATAATGAGGAAAGAGCAATCCTTAAATATGGGGTTGGAAGTCTCGGCCTCGAATTCTCTAATATCATTGAGCAGAAATTACACCCCCATAGCGGGTTAACAGCTAGTGTTGGAAATAGTTAAGAAATCCATTAGGCAACAACGAACTGGAGACTGTATAGTGCACGTGTTTTGTAATTACCCCAAACAACACTTGAGGGAGGGACATAAAATACATCCTCGTTACCCCCTGTCTGTCGTAAGGGTTCCGGACATAGTTTGCTGACCACAGGCTCCCTCGCGGTGTCTGTCATTGCTTCCACTCTCTCCAGATAGGCTCCTCTCTTGATCGACTAATGTTCTCTCCTGAGCTAAATGTCGATACCTTATTAAGGTACGGCCGCTTCCTTCCCTCTCCTAGCCCTTTCATTGTCCTATCATCGCCATAAGACCTATCTGTGTCGGTGCGACGTGAAACAACTTGTAAAATAGTGCCATTAGACCAGCGACGCCCCGAGTGTCTCTCATGTTCAGGCTCTCTATGGCATTTTAGCCTATCCATTTTTTCCTCTGATCTGTGTTAAGAGGGAATGATGACTACAGTGTGTTCGGCGAATTAAGAGAAGCTTCTCCTCAAGCATTTAAACTATTTATGGTTCAGAGAGCGGCGAAGAGGTATGAACGGTCTCCTAACGCACAGAAAGAAGGCTAATAAGTTCATGCGCCCTGCGAATTAAAAAAATGGCCACAATTTCGTCAATCGGATGAGCAGTTTGTCTTTGTCACGTGTTGTGAATATCTGTGCATGAGTTGCGATAGTAATCTCTCTGTCGGTGTTGTTATCAAAGTAATTTTGTACACCGGAAAATCAAACGTACAGCCTAATGTAGGTTTAGCTAGAGATGGGTGTGTTAATGGCGTCATTTTTTTTTTTTTTTTTTTGCTATTTGCTTTACGTCGCACCGACACAGATAGGTCTTATGGCGACGATGGGATAGGAAAGGCCTAGGAATGGGAAGGAAGCGACCGTGGCCTTAATTAAGGTACAGCCCCGGCATTTGCCTGGTGTGAAAATGGGAAATCACGGAAAACCATCTACAGGGCTGCCGACAGTGGGGCTCGAACCCACTATCTCCCGATTACTGGATACTGGCCGCACTTAAGCGACTGCAGCTATCGAGTTCGGTCATTGGGTATTCTAAGTCTCTTTTTCTTTTTTACTTGTATGTATGCTTCCAAAGACGGGTAAAGCAATACGTTCAGACACGAAGCAGCTAGTCTGTAGAGTACATGAATAAATGAAAATGACTTTAAGGACATGGCAGATAGTTAATATCTGTTAGCAGAATTTGAGATCGAGCCGCGAAAGCTACAGAATTATCCAGAGAGTTGGGGAGAAGAAGAGGAAGAAAAGGGGGTCAAGGAAGAAGAGGAAAGAGGAGAAGAAGAAGAAATCACTGTAACTCCGTCATCAATATCATCATCATCATCATCATCATCATCAATGTCATTAGCGAACTAACAAGTAGCGTATTCACATTCTTGTTATTCTTCTTCATATACTTATAATAATAATAATAATAATAATAATATTAATAATAATAATAATAATAATAATAATAATAATAATAATAATAATAATAATATGGTGTGTGCCATTATGTTTTGCTTATTCAATGTAACATGCCTAATATAAACGTATAAATGTGATACGATTTCCGGATAATATTGGAACGCATACTATTCTCTCACATTTCACTTCTTCAAATCACTTCAAATTTCTGTTCAAGTGATATACGATTCATTTATGATGGTGAGATTTAATGCTTAAAGGCATTTATTTATCTTATTTCGCGTACCTACAGTATACATAGCAATACAGCGTCAAAGGAGCCTGTGTTTGAAGGCGATTCTACTGTATGTTACTGCCTCATAGGTGACTGCTCGTGCTAAGCAAGGTGCGTCAATTATGAAACACCTGCTAGTCGCTCCTCCATTACAGGAATAGCACGTGTCTGTCGTTCAAATATCCCGCGGGAAGATTCTCTTGACTCGCCAAGAAGACTAGAGTAGTATTTTCCCCTTGTGCAGGCAATTACCAACGTCATCGTCACACTTGGATGATGGAAATTTGGAATTTACACGTCCATACTGAAGAAACCTAATATTCAGTCTTACATATGAAGAGTTCAGTCTACAAGTTCTTCCACGTAGTTTGTTTTATTAGAGGTCTAAAGGAGTGCTCGTTTCACGTGGAAGTGCGTGGGTTTGATTGCCTGTCTGGAAGTCTAAATATTTAAAAACGAGATGTACACTTCAATTACCTGTATTTGGACTGTCGGCTAGGCGGCAGATACCCTATCAGTTGTTTACCTAGCTTTTACTCAAACGTTTTCAAATAACTTGGAAATGTACCGAACATTTTCCTTGATAACTTACTCCAATCCCATACTCCTAGTCCTATAAATCAATACTTGTCCCAATTTTTCCTCTTGAACTCCAACTTATCTTTCCTAGATTTGAAAACACCGCTCAAGCTATTCGTCTAATAATGTCATCTCTCGACTGATAGCTCTAAACATAACACAGAGTCGAGTCTTCCGAGACCAAAGTTTGCAACATTTTCGTAACAGTACTCCTTTGTCGGAAATCATCCAGAAGAAGTCCTTTGGATTTTTTTCCAGTTCTCGTATCAAGTAGTTGTGATGTGGGTCTCATATACTGGAACCATACTCTAATTGGGATCTTACCGGAGACGTATACGTCCTCTCCTCTATATTCTTACTACAACCTCTAAATACTCTCATAACCATGTGAAGAAATCCGTAATCCTTCTTAACAACCTCCTTAATATGATTACCCAAATGAAGATCATTCTATATAATAACACCTACGTATTTACAGTGTTCCCGATGAGATACTATCACCGCATCAACTCTTCTGGAGAGGCATACGGCATTTGTGCAGAAGGTATACTCATTCTATATTACAAATGAGTACCAAGTTGATTCCTGGCCCAAGGGTCGCCTGGCAAAGTGTTAACAAATCTATCCCACTTCGTGCAGAGGTTAAGATAGCGGATTCCTTTGTCTTTCAATTCTCTAAGGGCTCACATGGTCTCTACCAAGATGACATTTTTTGTGAAACAATGTTGAATTAAGATAATAGTCAAAGAAACAACAAATATCATCACTACATCAGTCATGAACATATTTATTTGTTTCAATATAGCATTTACATACGAGTCTATCAATTTAAACTCCAAGTTGAACTTCTTCAGGACTTTTCATTTCATTTTTGCAGTAACAGCTGTTACAAGTACCCTGTACTTTTTTCGATAGTTTTATGTTCACGAACTCAATTAACTCCTCGAGGTCAGTTATCACTCTCTTCCGATAAAAGTCATCCTCATCGCAGCACTTCTCCACGAGTTCACATCTGTTTCCAAAAAAGAACTCGTTGAAGCCATCTTGAGCCATATGGTCCTTGAGAACTTCTTCAGTAAACGTGCTGAAATGATGGTAACAGGGTGCGATGATGCAGCCCAGAGCCTTGTAAACCTCGCAAGTCTCCTCGAACTCCGACCAGGGGAGGAAATCTTCTACCTGGTAACCATGACGGGCGAGCTCTTCTCCCAGGCTGGTGTGATACAACGACAAGAGTTTCTTCTCGTTGACCCTGCGGAAGTCCTGAGTGGTGTCGAGGTGAAGAAACGACATGATATCGACCGCTGGAGGGGTGTACCGTACCAACTGATAGTCCACCAATCGCAGATCCACCGGAGTTTCATCATCATCGTCATCGTACTTAAAAAGGAGGTTATTTATCCAGAGATCACCGTGAGTCACGACATTTCTGTACTTCTTTGATGGTTTGATCAGCTCGTACATTTGGTACAAAAATTTCTTGAGTTTTTCCAGGTTAATTTTACTAATATCAGTATTTCGTTTGTACTTTCTTAGTAATCTCACTGAGGATACCACTGTTTCGACAGCGGAATGGAACCACAAGTTCGTTTTAAAATTGTTATCATCCACAAAAAGATTCTCAAACAGAAGGTCAGGATACAGTTCGTTTAGTTTGTGCTGGTTATTTTCTTCTATGATGATGGAACCTGCGTGGAAAGCGGCCAAAGCTCGTAGAACGAGTTCACAATGGGAATAGTCCAAGAAACTCCTGCGCCCTACAAGACGAAACTTCTGCTCCATGAGGTCCTCCAGTACGATCACGTCAGGCCGCACAAAATAGCACCGTGGACCCCAAGGCTGATTGCATTCAGGATATAGGCTAAAGAGCCTTGAGAATACTCCTGTTTCCTTGGGGAATCCCTTACTGGAGTTAATCAGTTCATTGTGAGAGGTGTCATTACTGTTAGGAATTCTCTTGGCGAAGAAGGCCAGCTGCTGCTGCTTGCTCTGAGTCACCACAGTCACCTTCACCTGCAACACGCCATCAGAGCATTTGAAAGATGAAACCACAGGAACCATTAACAAAAAGGGAAGGGTATGGAAATAGTTGAAAGTCAAAGTATCTCAATTTGGAAGTTGTATAGATAATAGAAATTATCTCAAAAGACGTTCGGCTCCATGGCTAAATGGTTAGCATGTTGGCCTTTGGTCCCAGGGGTACCGGGTTCGATTCCCGGCAGGGTCGGGAATTTGAACCTTAATTGGTCAATTTCGTTGGCACGAGGGCTAGGTGTATGTGTCGTCTTCAGCATCATTTCATCCTCATCACGACGCGCATCTGCATCTGGCGAGCCGAACTTACCCTCGGACACTCCCGGCACTAAAAGCCATACGCCATTTCATTTTTTCATCTCAAAAGACATGCTGACACACTTTAAATTTAAAATTTGGTTGGCGACGATACCGATGAGATCCCTAGAAATATATAAAACTCCCAAACTCGCTATGAAGTCCAATCTAGTGAACGAAATTGGTGCTCAGAAGTAGAACAGCTCAAGTACGCAAGAATAAGCATTTTTAGCCCATTGGGAAACATTACTTTTCTCCACAGCTTTCGTGGGATTAAAATTTTCGTGAAATTTTATGTTTGTTTTTAACATCAAACTCCGAGAACATGTTCGGCTCTTTCCCTAAACGATCAGCGCAGTGACTCGGTTCAAAGGGACCTTGGTCGACTCCAGGACAGGCCGTGTATCTGAACTGATTACGGTTAATTCTTCTGGTTCGGAGACTGGGTCCATGCGTTCGTCTTAATGCACATCACACAACAACCACCACCAGAGAAGCGCTAATACACCCCTCCATGCTTGGTTGGCTTCAGCAAGGGCATTCGCTAATAAAACTGGGCGAAATTTACACGAAATGCCGACTCAAATAAATTGGGGAAATGGCCAGGAAGAAGGAACACAAATAAGGAGACTTGATACGCTTCAAGCCGTTGGATATTTGCTGTACGATTAAAAATTGCGATTTGTGGGAACCACAAATTTCACGCGCACCGCTAGTTCATACTAACTGCAGCGACCCAAATTAAATTTTCTTTCAATATCACAGAGCTAGCTAGACATTCCAAAAAGTGAATGGTTCGTATTTGTATTTAACGCACAAGGAAAACTCAACTCGTTTGCAACTGGGAATTCGTTCTGGTTGTACATGTGGTGCACTTCTCCGAAACTGAAGTGGTTTTGGGTCAAAATGTTGTTATTTAGGGCAATATTTGATCATGAATGTTCTGAGCGGAGGATTTGTGCTTTGCGCGACGAGGTCTGTCCTCTGCCCTATGTGCAGCGGGTGATCATGTTAATAGGGCCACTAGATAAAATATTGATAATTCACCTTTCTCTATTTATATTGCTACTAATATTTGTTTATTGCTGGTTATCTTTGTTCATGTTACTCCACATACGTCCCTATAATGGTTTCTAACAATCCTGTATGCTTCTAACCTAACTTAACCCCATGTCACTACAGCCCTGAAGGACCTTGGCCTATCAAGCGACTGCTGCTCAGCCCGAGATCCTTGCAGATTACAAGGTGTCATGTGATCAGCACGACGAATCCTCTCGGTCGTTATTCTTGGCTTTCTAGACCGGGCCGGTATGCTTCTGCAAACACAAGAATGCATTGCAGGCCAATAATGTAAAGGTGGCAAAAAGTTCAGTGTGTCTGTGCCACCGAGCTAGAAAGAACACTATAGTGGCCAATATGACTGATACAGCGCTCTGGGTGGTACCACGGCGAAATTGTGACGCCATAATTTAAGAGCCATCCATACAGTTTCGTCCGCTTGTAAGTGCGTTACTTTTAATAGATTACATCGAATAATGTAACTGTATAAATTATGCCATCTACGTGTGCGGTATACCAGTTCACCAACCTTAGAAAAGCACAAAGACGTATCATATTTAAAATAAGTTTTTTTAGTAACAGTTTTTGGCGATTAGCAGAATTATAATGCTTTTGCTTGTAACACAATCCATGTGTACAGTAGGTCAACTTTTCTTGTAGGAAATGACGAAACAGTGAAACGCGATAAACGGTATTCTGCCTGACTGAGCGAATTTCCTAGTCGCCTCAACCCCTTTGCCTATGGTACGGAGTAATACGAGGACTTTCAGTCCTACATTACCAGTACTACTGAGCGAGTCGGCTACGTGGTTCGAAGCCATCCTTGCATTCGAGATATAGCGAGATTGAATCCCACTGTCGACAGCCCTGATAAATGATTTTCTGTGGATCCCATTTTCACATCAGGCAAATGCCGAGTCTGCTGTACCTGGCCATTGCTGCTTCTCTCGCAACCATTATTATTATTATCATTATTAGTAGTAGTAGTATATAATTATTATCATTTACTGCTCCATGGCTAAATGGTTAACGTGCTGGTCTTTGGCCCAGTTGGTCTCGGGTTCGATTCCCGGCCGGGTTGGAATTTTAACCCTCATCTATTTATTCCAATAGTTGGGAGCTGGGTGTGTGTACGGTCTTCAGCATTAGATTTCATCATAGGTAGGGGCCGATCTCCACAGATGCGTAGGTCACCTTAAGCTTATACGGCGTCAACTTGAAAGACCTGATCCAGACCTGTTCGGAGCCCACGTACCATTCTTATTATTACTATTATTATTGTTCCGGAAATTCTGTGCATTACAGAGGTGTAAGAAGGTGCCGGGGTGAATGGGCGGACAAGGAAATGACCAGAGCATAAGTTAAAGCACTAAATTTTGAATTTTTTCCCTCCTTTTTTCTTAAAATTTGATAGATAGAAAATCTGAAAAACAACTACAACATAATAATGAGCTCGTTAGTTCCCACAACAACAATGACTTAAAGTCCAAAATCAGGTACAAAACTAGAGAGAATCATCAACATGATAATATACAAGGGGATGAGTACTGTAGCCCTGAACAGGCATACTATTTTCAAGAGCATGTTTGCTCCACTAAATTACATAGCCTAGGTGTCTGAGATCCAAAAGTTAATATAGTCCAGCCTCTCAGAGCCACAAGTTTCTTCAAATAATGTATTTACAGTCACTTCTGCTCAACAGTTTTTTCACATTATTTTACAAAACGTAAACAGAAACCATAAGTGCCCATACTAAACGGCCTTAATGTAAAAATAAAAATATTGAATATAATTGGCCATAATCAAAAGGGTAGGAGGCGATACACTTGCACTCCTTCCAGAATATTTCTTTAAAACTCGCGGTGGGCTTGTGGCCCAATGATACATAGGCTAAGCCTATTCTACCGAGGACTAACTACTCATGAAGAAAAATGACAACTTTGCTAAGAACAACATGAGAAACTATTATCGGATCTTCAGGAAGGACCGGCTCCTTGGCTAAATGGTTGGCGTGCTGGTCTTTGGTCACAAGGGTCCCGGGTTCAATTCCCGGCGGGTTCGGAAATTTTAACCATGATTGGTTAATTTCGCTGGCACGGTTACTGGGTGTATGTGTCGTCGTCATCATCATTCCACCCTCATCACGACAAGCAGGTCGCCTACAGGCATCAAATCGAAAGACCTGCAACTGGCGAGCCGAACTTGTTCTCGGACACTCCCGGCACTAAACGCCATACGCCATTTCATTGTAGGGAGGAGCTAAACAGATATGACCCAACCAAGTCTCCAACTTCAGGATAAAAATGGGAACACGGCGTATAGCAACAGGGGCAACTGTAAGATACTAGCAGAATATTTCAAGGAACTTCTAAATTGCGAAGAACCACTCCAAAAGATGGCGTTCGATGGTGGACCGAAGTCATCCGCCAACCATCACTCTAAACCCTCATCTATAAGTGAGATCCAGACAATACTAACTCGTTTGGAAAATTTCAAGTCATCGGGGGGAAATCAGATAACAGCTGAATTAAGGAAGTATGCAAGCAAAAATGTAATTTTATTACTCCAAAAACGTTGTGAAGAGATATGGAAGAATTGAGGTTATTCCAGGGGAACGAAAAATGGCCCTGATACACCCTCTTCACAAAAGAGGTTCTAAATCGGATCCCAACGACTACAGAGGAATTTCACTGGTGGATGTGACCTACAAGATATTGTCCAGATCATTACTACAAAGAGCAGAACCTCAGTTGGGTTGCCAACTTCGAGAGTATCGAGCAGGGTTTAGGAAAGAAAGATCTCGCCTGAACAGATCTTAAACCTCAGAAACATTTTAGCATACCAGAAGCATAGGGCGAAACCATATATGGTGACTTCTGTAAACTTCCAAAAAAACTTGCGATTCCATAGACCAGGGGTGGCGAACTTTTTCCAACAAGTGTGCCATTTTATGTCTGGTTTATTATTCTCAACAGTTGACTGTGTCACTTGTTTTCCATTAAGGAATGTCTACAACTCACAACCCCACATCCCGCGACTTCCTTTCTGTATTCCCCATTATGTTTCATAATATGTTATTTATTTATTTACTGATTCATTTATTTATTACACATATATCTTATAAATACATTTGATTGCATGTTCCGTGGGGCTGTACTTCAATTAAGGCCATGGCGATTTCCTTCCCACTCGTATGCCTCTCCTATGCCATCGTCGCCGTAAGACCTATCTGTGTCAGTGCAACGTCAAGCAACTTGTAAAGACAAATTATTAGGTATAAAAATTAAAAGTAGTAATATTGCGAATGGACTTCACTTCCTCCATTAGCGTCATTATCTTTCCATGTTGTCATAGTTTGTATGCTCAACAATTAAACTAATTTCTTCTTTATCACAGCTATCCTTGTTTGTAAGGTCACATTCATGCTTTCATCAAAACATATATGTGGGTGTTATCCAAATTAGCTTTCAATTGCTCGGAAAATTCTTCACTCATTTTTTATCATTCTATCCTAATAATAATAATGTTATATGCTTTACATCCCACTAACTACTTTTTAAGGTCTTCGGAGACGCCGAGGTGCCAAAATTTAGTCCCTCAGGAGTTCTTTTACGTGCCA
Organism: Anabrus simplex; assembly: GCF_040414725.1. Lineage (NCBI taxonomy): Eukaryota > Metazoa > Arthropoda > Insecta > Orthoptera > Tettigoniidae > Anabrus > Anabrus simplex. The sequence goes on from NC_090271.1 coordinate 240,751,282, forward strand.
GTAAATCTACTGACACGGCGCTGTCGTATTTGAGCACCTTCAAATACCACCGGACTGAGCCAGGATCGAACCTGCCAAGTTGGGGTTAGAAGGCCAGCGCCTTAACCGTCTGAGCCACTCAGCCCGGCTATTCTATCCTCGGCAGCAGTTCGGCAGGCTGACATTCCTTCAATTCTGTTAATTATTAGTTGTTTGTTAGGGAAGTTTTCAAAAATGTGTCGGATGTCAGTAAGAAAATTTCATTCAACAACTCACCTTGAGAAATCGGTTTCCCATGCATGCTGTACTATGCAGTGAAACAGATGGAAACAGCCGCACTGATATTATTCCCGGGCCGGAAAGATGATACAAAAGAACTAGTTAGTTTTGTATAATGTTCGATAATTTGTGAAACGAACTCCCTTCTTTCTTCATTTGAAATGGAACAAACATTTGAATGATTAGTCTCGAAATTGAGCTTTACATTAAATGTGGGGATACAATTGTTTTCGAACACAGGCAACACATCTTTCTATCAGTCCGAATTCCCTTGTCTAGAGTTCTTGAAAAGTACGGTCACAACCTTTGTTAAGTTTCTGTTCTTTTCGGCACCGAAACATGTTTGTGATGTGCGTATACAAAACCACCAGGAAACGACACTGTTATCTCACTTGACTTTCGGACCTATCAGTGTAGCATTGTTGCCATATTGCACGTCCGAATGGAACTAGTATTTATATTTTCGATATTTATTTCTTACACGTGAAACACTATAAGATATGAACTGTCTGTAGTACAAGACGTATATAAAAACATTATTATGTTCATGTGGCGTGCCACCCAAATCGTGTTCGCGTGTCACCTAGTGACACGCGTGGCATAGGTTCGCCATCCCTGCCATAGACAGAGAATCGTTGTTTAGTATTTTGGAGGGGTTTGGCTTGGATGGGAAAGCTTTAAACATCATCAAGGAGACGCTCATAAATGCGGTCTCTAAAGTAAGATTCATGGGCGAACTATCAGAACCTCTTGAGATCAGAACAGGGGTCCGGCAAGGAGATGGTCTCTACCCACTGCTGTTCAACTCTGCACATGAAAATGTTGTGAGGAAATGGGACGCAAGAAGGAGAGGGGGGATGAGACTTGGAACAAAATACAAAGGAACCACGATTAAGTGTTTGGCATTTGCTGACGACTTGGAAGCAAAAGAACAAATCTCCTAAGTACAAGAGCAGGTGGGGAAGATAGGAGTTGAGATTTCTTTGGAATTCATGTTAAAGACCGTGACCAAAGAAAAAACTAAGAGGTTCCACGTTAAGATCAACACCAGAAAACCGATTCAGATATCACAGGAGGGAAGAAGGAGCAGATCATATAGAATGAAGAACAATTGGGAGATAAAAAAGAGCACAACCATCTAAGAAAAGATTGATCTGACGTACCTCTAAGATGGGTGTTTCGAGGTGAAGACGAAGAAATAAGTAAATAAATAACATCTGTCCTATCATAATATCTCTTCTCTTCGTCAAATTTCATCAAATCATTTTCCTCTCTCCAATTCGATTCAGTATCTCTTCTTTCAGGATTCGATCTACTCACCTCAACTTCATCATTCTTCTGTAACATATTAAAAAACCTTTGACAAAATTGACCATTTTCGGTCTGTTAGTTGGTCCATATTGACTAGCTTCATATAATGTACAATGGGTGATTATTTGGTCCACCCTGTCAATATATTATCAATATCTGATATTTTACAATGTTTCACACGTACATGTTTCGGGAGCCCCAACTTCATTCATCAGCGATTTCTATGTCAATATATTATCAATATCTGATATTTTACAATGTTTCACACTTACATGTTTCGGGAGCCCCAACTTCATTCATCAGCGATTTCTATATCAATATTCCCCATATCTCAAGATCTAACATTATACTGTTCTACATAAAACATCGTCATATATAACATTATCCTTAACCATGTACACACACTGTCCATTTTTTGATATCGTATGTTGTGATAGAACACATTACAGCATAATATAACACTTTAGAACGCTTGTAAAAAGTTTAAATGGTTTTTCTTATATTGTAAGTATTAACACTTCAGATGAATTCCTTAGAAGTGTCGGTCAAAGTTAAAATATTTCTTGTTACTGTTTGTTTTGTTGTATTCCACTTAAGTGTAGGCCCATTAAAAAAATCAACTATCATACTACCAGATTTAAAATCTTCGTCTTGTTTTTGTTAAAACCCTTTCTAGGATAAAGTGATTTGTCATTAAAGTACATGACACCTTAGGATTTAATTGTATAATTGATTCTATCAGGCCAGATGAAGTGGTGCTTTGCTGTTGTTGAATTGGATTTTAAACAGAGCGGATCAAACCTCCCGCCATGTCCTTGAATGTATTCTTATTATTATAAATGGTTGAATTGGAGGAAGCCTACCCGCTGGATGGCTGATGTTTTACAATGTTTCACACGTACATGTTTCGGGAGCCCTAATTCCTTCGTCAGCGATTCCTATATCAACATTCCCCATATCTCAAGATCTACCATTATGCTGTTATGTGGCTGTTATATGGCAGAGCGACTGAAAGGGGCCACAGGAGCTCTGGACTTTAGAGCGTGGGTTGGCTACCATGAGGAACTTAGCTGAATCCTGGTATTGCTTCCACTTACTTGTGCAAGGCTCCTCACTTTCATATATCCTATCCGACCCCCCTTGGTCAACTCTTGTTCTTTTCCAATCCTGACGGTATTACCTTTGCGAATCCTAGGGAGTTTTTCAGTTTTACGCCCTTCGTGGTTCTTTGGCCGACACCTTCATTTTTCGAAGTGTCGGACTCCTTCCACTTTTTCTCCCTGATTAGTGTTATAAAGAGGGTGGTTACCTAGTTGTACTTCCTCTTAAAACAATAATCACCACCACCACCACCAGTTCATACCTCTAATTCATGCTGTCTTCCTTAACCTGTTTACCCTGCAGTATTGGTTTTTCCCTCGGACTCAGCGAGGGACCTCACTTCTACCACCTCGAGGGCAGTGTCCTGGAGCGTGAGATTTTGGGTTGGGTATACAACTGGATAGGAGAACCAGTACCTCGCCCAGGCGGCCTCACCTGTTATGCTGAATAGCGGCCGTATGGGAGGATGGGAAAATCGGAAGGGACAGACAAGAAAGAAGGAAGGAAGCGGCCATGGCCTTAAGTTAAATACCATCTGAGCATTTGGCTGGAGGAGAAGTGGAAAATCACGGAAAACCACTTCGAGGATGGCTGAGGTACGAATGGAAAACCCCTCTACTCGGTTGACCTCCAGAGACTGAGTCACCCCGTTTCAACCCTCGTACCACTTTTCAAATTTCGTGGCAGAGCCGGGAATAGAACCCAGGCATCCAGAGATAGTAGCTAAACACCTCAGTAATTCTTATCCTTATAATTATGATTATGCTCTTTATACGCACGTAGTTTAAGATTAGTGCTGTGTGGTTTTAATTCCCTACGTGACATCCTCCTGAAAATATTGCTATTTTAAAATGAGTTATCTTACCTGTTCTGATGAATTTATTTGGTTACTGAATAATACTGCTATTTTACAATCAAAATGTCCGACTCGTTGAGTGAATGGTCAGCGTACTGGCCTTCGTTTCAGAGGGCCCCAGGTTCGATTCCCGGCCGGGTCGGGGATTTTAACCTTCAATGGTTAATTCCAATGACTCGGGGGCTGGGTGTTTGTGTTGTCCCCAATATCCCTGCAACTCACACACCACACATAACACTATCCTCCACCACAATAACACGCAGTTACCTGCACATGGCAGATGCCGCCCACCCTCATTGGAGGGTGTGCCTTGCAAGGGCTGCATTCGGCTAGAAATAGCCACACGAAATTATTATTATACCATCAAAATATTGGGTTTTCGATAGTCTATTTCATTGCATTGCCCAATACTCTTTTACTTATTGAAATGTATGATGAATTGCTTGACGAACTGATAAAAATCGTTTGAGGCCTCCGAAGAGGCCTGGTGCAGGTCTTTGGAGTTGACTTCTGACAAGCGACCTGCGCATCTTTGTCTCGGAAGACAACACAAACACCCAACCCCCGAGCCGGAGGAAGTAACCAATGAAAGTTCAATTCCCTGTTCCAGCCGTGAATCGAAACCGTGGACCAAGGTTCAGCATCAGGGAAGATCTTCATTTGGGTAATCAAGTTAACGAGGTTGTAGATAAAGATTACAGATCTCTCTGCATTGTCATGAGAGTATTTAGGGGATGTAAATGAGCCCGCCTGGTGGCCATGATCGTTAAGACGTTAAGGTCTAAACGATCTGACAACGTGGTTAACCGGTTTGAGTCCCGTTGGTCGAAAACATTTTCACCATCACAATATTGGCCGGCAGGGCAGGGGAGATTGTGGTATACCATTTCTAATCACTAAATTGCGTGCCAAAAGCCTGAATTGAATTCCTAACCTCTCCGCAGTGCGGATATAGAGTGAGGACGTATGACGCTGTCGGATGGTGACGTTATGCCTCAAGCAGACCTCTCGGTGCTATTCGACAGGAATAAGCTATGTGCCGGTACAGGGTTTCACCCTTTCCCTTTCTAATATCATATATCACGTCAGTCAACTCATTAACTCCTCTTATGGGGAGATTCATCTCACATCATACCCGATCCTGTAGAGAGATGGGACAACGAATGGACAAACAATAAGTTAGGATGTAAAGGAAAGGGCATATAAGTCTCTGCTATAAGTATAAGAAACCCACACCAGGATTACTTGATACGAGAAATGGAAAAGATCTAAAGAAAAGCAGCACGAGTTGTTAAGGATGATTTCCGACAAAAGAGTAGTGTTACGAAAATGTTGCAAACTTTTGACTGGGAGGGCATGAAAGTAAGGAGACGGGATACTCTACGAAGCGAAATGTTCCGAGCTGTCAATGGAGAGGGCGTGAAATGTCATTAGTAGACGAATAAACTTTAGTAGAGCTTTCAAAGGTAGGAAAAGTCCCAATATGAAAATAAATTTCGAATTCAAGGACACATTGGAACAAATATCCTTTTATAGGAAGGTGACTTGGAGATTGTAGTCATTTATCAAGAGAAGTGTTCTGTACATGTTCTTTGAAATCATTTAAGAAAAGACTAGGTAAAGAACTGATAGGGAATCTGCCACCTGCTCGATAGCTCTAAATGTACGATATCACTTATGATTAATTAATGTACAAATAAATTTACTTATGCACAATTAAAGGAAGACCTCTGAAGTTTTGTAAACTCATTCCGTTCCTGTTTTGAAGAAAAAAATCCTAAAGACTTCCAAGATATACTTTAATGTAGGGAATTCGGTCAAATTGAATAATTATTTTATCATAACATGTTAATAAGAAACTAAATTTCTAAGACAGTCGTTATTGGATTCTATATACTCTTTTCGTTATAACATTTAAGAAATTAAGATTTTTACCTTTAATAGTTTGTTCACAATATTTCTGTAAATAGTTTAATGTTGGAGAAATAACTTAAGCTAAATTCGACAATGAACACAGTGAAGGCTGTTGAACAGAAAGCTGATATTCCACTGCAATGAGTACTTCTAAGCACTTTATTTTTCAAACACACTGCTTCAAAATTTAAAAATACTCATTTCATCCTCTCCAGTTTCACATGGAATTCTCTGAATTGTGATGAACGGCCAAGCACGTAAAATTTTGTTAGGTAATATTTGTTGTTAATGAGATGCAAACATTTTAAGCCGGGCTGACTAGCTCAGACGGTTGAGGCGCTAGCCTTCTGACCCCAACTTGGCAGGTTCGATCCTGGCTCAGTTCGGTGGTATTTGAAGGTGCTCAAATACGTCAGCCTCATGTCGGTAGATTTACTGGCACGTAAAAGAACTCCTGAGGGACTAAATTCCGGAACCTCGGCGTCTCCGAAGACCGTAAAGGTAGTTAGTGGGACGTAAATCAAATAACATTAAAAAATCATTATTAAAATTTTTAACTTCGTTACCTTATATTATCCAGTGGCAATTACAGTAACTCCTCAACTAACCTATGCAATCATTTGGGCTGCCTCCAAATCAATGACGACGTGTTTTTTTTGTTTTGTTTTTTGAAATTGTACAGAACATGGAGTTAACACGGAATGAGATAAAAGAGAGATTTTATAGGTGAAAATTATACAACATGGAGTGCTGAATGGACTTCTCCACGTCTTTCAATAACCCAAGTATCTCTGTTGGGTTTGAACGCGTGATATTGTCATCCGAAGCCTTAGAGGGAGCAGTTCTTCCGTAAAAAGGTGCCGTATCTTATACAATAGCAGGCTGTGATTATTGTTATTTTCAGTATTACTTATTCAAAATAAGATTGCACTGAGGCTAGGCGGTACTAGCGTTTATATACCCAGCGGACAAGCATCGGGTACGTCGATGAACCAAGTAATCATCATATGAATCTTGTATTACTGACAGGAGAAGATGAATTTTAGAAAAGAATTTTGTAATGCAAAAGAATACGGCGAATGCAGAATGGAATGTGTGTTGAAAGTTCAAGGGCTAGAGACGTCAGAGCGAAATAAATCACAGTAGGCCTATACCAAGAACTGACCAGCTGATGAGTAATCATGGATTTATTTCGTGACAGAGCCGGGCCAATGGACGTAACCAATTATTGTTTTTGAAACACGTAATACGAATAACTATGATATTATTATTAAAATGAGAATTGAGAATAACTGGAATGCAAAATATTCGAAAATTTCAAATTTTAAATGTTGGCCAACGAAACAAAGACTGTTTATACTAATTCGTTGAATGAGTATTAATAACAAATGACTTTCACCGTATACCTTTTAGCTCGGATCATCCGTCTAATTTGTGTCTATGTTAAAACTACTATTCCGATTTTATTCAAATATTCAGGGATGTTGATAAACAAGTAGAACAAGACACTGCTCTAAAACAATACCAGACAGTCTCAAACAGCCCAAATTAAACGTACAACTACAATGCTTTTTCCTTAAATGATATTTTAAATAACGCGAAATTAAATCAATCTTTTTCAAACCTCAGCCTATTATATACCAATGACTGAATATTTATCCACCCTCATTATTTCCACCGCGCACACCAGTTCGACTGAAAATCAAGTGAATTTTGCTAAGCCGTAAGAAGCAATGGTACTGATGTATTACATGTTACCTCTGAATAAAATATAAGATTGAGTTAGTTGAAGGAAAATACGGTTCACGTTTTATTGCTGATATAGTGAAAACCTTGTATTCGCTGACATTTTAGTGAATGAGATGAATATCGGGTAAATAATAAATACGTAAATAAGTAAATAAACACACAAATTATTAAAACGATTAAATGTAATGAAGAATGTGAAATGGCGTATAGCTTTTAGTGCCGGGAGTGTCCGAGGACATGTTCGGCTCGCCAGGTTCTGGTCTTTTGATTTGACTCCCGCAGGCGACCTGCGCGTCGTGATGAGGATGAAATGATGATGAAGACGACGCACACACCCAGCCCGCGTGCCAGAGAAATTAACCAATGATGGTTAGAATTCCCGACCCTGCCGGTAATCGAACCCGGGACCCCTGTGACCAAAGGTCAGCACGCTAACCATTTAGACATGGAGCCGGACGATTAAATTTAATATAAACAATTAATGAAAACAGGTATCTGTATAAATATTCATCGAACAATATGCCTGTGTTAAGAATTTCAGATCTCTGCGTGCAGTAGATTTGCCTGAGCATCGCACACATACACACAGACAAACACTTCCCGATATTACGGACTGAATGTGTCCTTTGTGTATGGGACCGAAAATGGCTTCCTACACCATGGACATAAAATGGCTCCTTGACTTCTGTTCTCTACCTACCTTATGTACGTTGCCTAGCGACAGTGAATCTATGCATTTAGTCTTGGTGACAGCACGTTCGATTTTCATATCCCAACACGCGTTTTTCGACGGTTTTTCGTTCATAATTCATCAACGAAAGCGAAAATGAAAAATCTGGCTTCGAGGTGCATTCGGACCCTGTTCCATCTACATAAGTTCAAAATTTCAGGTCTCTGCGTGCCTCAGTTCTGGCTGGGCATCGCGCACACATACACACACAGACAAACAGTTCCTTTCATTATTATAAACTTGTGGATAGAACCATTAACATAGATATTTTCTTAATTTAGGCACCTTCCTCTAAACTACCATTTCATCCAGCGTGAATGAAAATTATTTACCGCCTGGACTGTAGTACATTATTCCCAGACTTACATACAGATTTTCATTAAATTCTGTTCACCCGTTTTGTCGTGGTTTGGCGTTGATTTGGATATAGCAACAAAAATCTAAATTCATGAAAATCTCTGTTATCATAGCCGGTACTGTAAAAATGTATAAGCCATAAATGATCGGAAATTTAATTCCATATAACTAAAATTCTCAGCCTAGTAAGCAAGAATAATGGCCGAGAGGATTCGTCATGATGACCACATGACACCTCCTAATCTCGGGCTGAGTAGGGGTCGCTTGGTTGGACATGGCCCTTCAGGGCTGTTGCACCATTGGATCTGGTTTGTTTTTCTGATTTATTTTATAACTTTAATGTAGTATTTATCGATAGCATCACTAATAACATGGATATTTGATTATTAACATTTAGGCCTTCCCTGAAACTACAGTTTCACTCAGCGTGAATAACATTATTTATAGCATAGATTGCAGTGCCTCATTCCCCGACTCTACATACCGACTTTAATTAAATTCTCTTCAGCCATTTTCTCGTGATACTTACAGACAGAAGCAGACAGAAAGGACAGAAAATTAAAAAAGTGCATTTCCTTGTTACTGTAGAGACGACCGATACATAAACAACATTGTTTCTAAATTTTGGGCAATGTACAGACAAGACTCTTATTCTGTATAAATTATGAAAGAAGTGTGGAAACGTTATTTGAAGAGTGTAGTAATAAGTAATTTATCTCAGGTATGTCATTGGTGACTTATAAAAATTTCATTATTTATTGTTCAAACTGTTGGGAAGTCATTTTGCTAGTGATCATACAACCACGTCTATTACTGAACTAATTTCTTGACATATTATGTTACCACTACGCTATGTACGGTGTTAAATGTAATGTATGGTTAGTAATGAAACAAATTAACTTCAGATTATTTCGACACAGTGACTGTTTTCTGCCCTATGAAAGGGTTAATAGCCAAGTGCAACTCAATTAACGAGAAATTAATGTTAGACAACAGTGAACTTTTCAGAAGTTTTACCTGTGGAGTCTCAGAGATAGTTGTCCATGACTTTTCTGATACTCATAGGCAGAGCAAGAATTCGGAGAGACCAATGAAGTTTCATTTATAATTGTATGGGAAATTAATTTTGAAATCTTACGATTGACTGACTTGAAATACATTCCAGAAAGGTGTACAATTAAAATGGCAAATCGCGTTGAAATAGAAACAGGAGACATGTAAAGCCAAACATATGGAATTTCTTTAGAGTTCGTAATTATTCAATGAACCTCCACTTGTGATGTTGTGGTCAGCTTAACCACAAGAATATTCTGTTCTGTCTTGGTTCCTGGTGAACGTCAGCACTCTACATGTTGAACATTGTAATAATTCCGTACAAAGATTTCGATAGTTGCTCCAGACCGAACTTCACATTTTAACCTTCACATTTAAAATTAGAAATCATATTATGCGCTGGGACAAACGAATTCAACTTCTGATGTACGTACCCCCAGGGAACTTACATCGTTACATCGGACAATATTCAGTATCTTAAACATAACCATGTGAATTAATTATCTACCTGTAAGTATTGCTGTGTGTGTGTGTGTGTGTGCATGCGTGCTGCCCAGCCAGATCTACGGCACTCAGTGATCTGAAATTTTCTTTATATAGGCGTATTGTTCGATGAATATTTATACAAGTAAAGATCTGTTTTCATGAATTATTTTTATTGGTTTCAATCGCTTTAATTATTTATTTACTTATTTCTTGTTTACCCGATATTGATTTAATTCCCTAACATGTTAGGGAATACTATGATTTCACTATACCAACCAAAAAAAAATGGAACCGTACTTTCAACTAACTCAGTCTTATCTTTAAGAAGAAACATCTAACGCGGTTGAATTAATACATGCGGGCGAAGCCGCGGGCACATGCTAGTTTATAAATTATTGAAACTACTATTTGTGAAGTACAACATTTAAAAGAAACTGTGACTGGTAACAGTTTTAATTGTTTATAAAGAATATTCAGTGCGTTTGTAACTATTAGAGGTAGGCTACCTGCTTTAAATTTAGCCGACCTGTACCGCATTACCGTGCGTTTCGTACGTTATGACGCGAATATTTCAAAATATTGTATTCCAAAAGGTTTCAAAAATATAGAATTCTTTAATATTGTTCCCTTCCTAGAATGTGAAAAATATGTTCTGTGTTATGCGATTGATTATTAAGAGTCCTTGAAATTTGTATTCCAACATATTTCAAACAGTATGATATCTCAAAATGTAAACCAAATCCGGAGATGTCTTTCCCTATTCCTGAAAGCAAACATTTATTTTTCCAAAGAATGAACCACGACGAGATTAACAGATACAGTTATAAAGAATTTAGAAGAATTTCGACCTTAATTTTAAAAATAAAATTTTCTGGTGGATCTTAGCTTGAACAGTTCAGTTTTCAATGTATTGGGATCTTTTCGATTTATCCTGAAGAGAAGCTACATCTACATAACTCTGCAACATATTAAGTGAAGCATGCATTAAATTATGAGGTTTGACATCGGAATAGCTTGATTATTTGTTTATTTATTGACTAGCCCAATCAACAAACGTCATGTGAGGCACAGCTCAGTGTTTTGCTGATCAGCTGAACCCGCATCCTGACTGGAACATGCAATTCTTGAATAAAATAAGAGTATGCACAAAAAATTAAACGCCCAGCAATTTTTATGTGACTGTTGGTACGGAGGCAGGGAAAGTTGCGACCTATCCAGTCTATGAACGTTTTTATGTGTACAGGGGGCCTCACCGTTTTACTTCAGACGTTCCAATTTCTGCTCAGAACTGTGGTAAATAAATAATTCTTAAACTAACCCGCGAAAAGAAACAAGTTTACTTTGTGAATAGAGCCCCTCAGTTACTAAATCTTTGCCTTATGTGGGTGTCATTGACATCAAATATTTCTGTGCATACAAGTCCTACAAGTCCTTAGAGGTTGAAGGCTAAACTTGAACGGTACTTCCTCCTCTATTAAGGAAAAATAACGCACCTTGAGATGTTCACCTAGGAATCCACCAATATCTTCCCCTAGGCCGCTAACTGACACTTCGAGAATCTTGAAGTCATTAGTGCCGAGTTTTTTCTGAACGGCGCTTGACCACTCTTCATCAGTCAACACTTGCGAAGAGGCCATGATGACTGCCAGAGCGTAGTCAGAGGACATCATTTATACCACACACATGGCCCTGAATAAGATCCACGAGCTCTTGTTATCTGTAATGGAGCAGTTAACAATGCGGGTTGTAAAGCAATTGAAGGAAGTAGATCGCAAGTCATTGTACCGTCCTTGACTGTAGATGCAACGTGGCACAATACACACGACACCGCCGAGGAACTAGCTGTAATTCCTTCTTCGCCAAGAGTTCAAAGTCATGACCTGATAAGGCAGCACAGTGCAATAAACTTACACGTGACCCAGTGTTGTTTCTAACAACCACAGTCTGTGGTAGAAATCTACAGGAAGTGAAATATCTAATAAAAAAAAGACCTCACGTTACGTAAATGTGTGCAAACGACCAGGTGAAGTATCATCCAAAACAAAACACCTTTGGTTTTTCACTTCTTTCCACGGAGAAATCTTTCCTAAATCCAAACTTATTTAATGCTAGTTGTGTGCTCGTCGTTGGCTGAAAATATCTTAGCATGTGCATGATTACTTTTTCGTCGACCCCTCAAGTTTTCCTCAGACATTGAGGCATGTAGGTGGAAAAGTGGCTGTCAGTAGGTTGTAGTGACGTATTCACTTCGGGGCTCTCTGCATCCCTTCGCAGTTTCATTTTTGTGTATTACTGTTGGACTTCATTTGATCTCATTCTTCTGATATGAAACCCAAGGATCACGTTAATATTCAAAAAGTGGAGTACAGCCAGATGTACAAACCCGGTCGATTTCCACAGCAGCTCTCCATAGAATTAGTGATCATCTCTTGGCCAAAAATTTTGCACCATCCGCATTAATATTTCCCATATTTCCTATTTTACCGGTGTGGGGGTAGCGTGCCTGCCTCTTACCCGCAGGCCCCGGGCTCGATACCGGTCAGGTCAGAGATTATGTCGAGAACTGAGGGCTGGTTCGAGGTCCACTCAGACTACGTGATTACAATTTAGGATCTATCTGACGGTGAGACGGAGCCCCCGGACTAGATTAACAGCCAAGAGACCACCGCATTTGAAATTCAGAAAGTGGTACGAGGGTTGTAACTGGGTCCACTCAGCCTCGGCAGGTCAACTAAGCAGGGAGAGTTCGATTCCCGCCTCAGCCATCATTGAAGTTGTCTTCCTTCCCTCTTCCTTGTTTATCCCTTCCTATCGTACCATCCATCGACAAGGCCCCTGTTCAGCATAGCAGGGTGAGGCCGCCTGCGCGGGGTTCTGGACATTTTCCCCAGTTGTATCCCCGACCCAATATCTCACGCTCCAGGACACTGCCCTTGAGGCTGTAGCGGTGGGATCCTTCGCCGAGTCCGAGGGAAAAACGAATCCTGGAGGGTAAACAAATTAAGAGAGAAGAGAGAGAGAAAACAATTTTCAAAAACATTTAATCTAAATTAACTGATGAATATTTGCAGCTAAGAACAATGCATTTTTAAATCAGTGTGCAAAGTTTCTCAAGATTCTAACTCAGATAGTGTCCGAGTTACAGAAGGATTTAGGAAAACAATGATTTTCGTGCATGTCTCCCTTTAAGTCACATTGGTATAAATACTTATTTTTCGTCATATTAGCCGTTCTCCAAGTGTTATTCGTATGTTTTGTGCCGATAATGCCAAGTTATTTCGTTTGTGTTTGGTAATTTCGGATTTCTTCCCCTTAGAAATATGTTGAGGTTAAATGAAGTTCGAATGATTTTCACAAGCAGCAAGGAATATGGCAAGTTTGGTGCCCTGTAAGGTTGCATTCGTGAGATAGTGGGTTCGAACTCCACTGCCGGCAGCCCTGAATATTGTTTTCCTTGGTTTCCCATTTTTACACTAGCTAATGCTGTGTCTGTACCTATTTGTGTCAGTGCGACGTAAAGGAAATGAAAATGAAAATCCACAGCCTGTTTCCCGTCATTCGACCGGGTCAGAAATGGAATGAATGAAGCCCCCATCTAGCGACGAGGATGGGAATTGTGCCGGCTGCCAAAGCCTGTAATGTGACGTAAAGCAGCTTGTAATTTTTTTTAAAAAAGACATTGATGGTGGTTGTTATATAAGCTAAAGCAGCGTAGTTATTAGCTCCCTCTGATGATCAGTGGTCGAGTGTCGGCGTCTGGATCCCGAGATTGCGGGTTCAAACTCTGGAGAGGTGGTCGGATTTTTGAAGGGTGGGAATAAGTCCATTCGGCACTCCATGTAAAAGATCTTTAGTGACAGATTTGGTGTTCACCCAACAAAATTGATTTTTTAAAAACTCAGCCATTAACGCCCAAGAGAGATTTAGATTACTCTGCCATCTCGCAGGCCTAGAGGAAAGCTGCACGTCCAAATTGACGAGCAGACAACTAGAAAGCGTCAGATTGAAATTCTTGCACACTGTAGCTAAATATTATTATATAGAGAGGGTCGACCATGTAAGCTGAGACTGTACAATAACTCAAAAAGTAAGCTTTGTATAAAGAGCTGTCTGGAATAAAAGTTGCTAGACATTAATGGAGAAAGGACATGCTAATTGTTATGTTTTATTTGGAGAACGTTTGGATGGTAATTTGATGGCCACGTGACTTATTTACATGGGAATCATCATTTTTTATTTTGTTTTTGAACTCCTCATCCGAAACTAAACAACTCTTGTATAAAGCATTTTGCAATTGTTCGTAAACCAATGTAAATAACAAGGAAAAGCACGAACGAATTACATGAATGTATTCTTTCTTTCTTAATCTGCTTACCCTCCAGGGTTGGTTATTCCCTCGGACTCAGCGAGGGATCCCACCTCTACTGCCTCAAGGGCAGTGTCCTGGAGCTTCAGACTCTGGGTCGGGGGATACAGTACCTTGTCTAGGCGGCCACACCTGTTATGCTGAACAGGGGCCTTGTGGGGGGATAGGAGGATTGGAAGGGATAGACAAGGAAGAGGGAAGGAAGCGGCCGTTGCCTTAAGTTAGGTACCATTCCGGAATTTGCCTGGAGGAGAAGTGGGAAACCACGGAAAACCACTTCCTGGATGGCTGAGGTGGGAATCAAACCCTCCTCTACTCAGTTTACCTCACGAGGCTGAGTGGACCCCGTTCCAGCCCTCGTACCACTTTTCTAATTTCGTGGCAGAGCCGGGAATCGAACCCGAGCCTCCGGGGGTGGCAGCTAATCACACTAACCACTACACCACAGAGGCGGACACATGAATGTATTCGAAGAGCGTAATGAATTGTTGCAGCCATTCGACACAGTCCACCATAACACTACGGCGAGGATTCTATGAGAAACTGTGTCCGTTGTTTTGTTTACTTTCCGCGGAAAGACGGTTTCCTGGTATCTGTCGTTATTGTACTTGCAACCACCTGCGAGTCCAGATGAATCCACTGGTAGTACGCACCTACTAACATTAGTGATCACCATTACCTACTAACATTACTGATCACCGAGTAACAGCCATCAGTTCCATGCAAGTTATTTAACATTTGAAGCGTACGCAGTTGTCTGTGGGTTGAAATTGACTGAATTTCTCAACAAGACAAAATGGAAATGGTTCTCATTTACGGGGAATATAGGAGAGATGTGGAACAGGCTATTCTTGTGAACGCGGGAAGGTTTCTTAATTGGAGAACTCCATCAAGAGCTTCATTTTATTACGTAATAAACCAATTCACCAAAGAAGGCAGTGTCCAGCCAAAGAAAAGAAGGCTCAGACGAACCGCTATGGACGACGATAGAGCAGTTGAGGTGCTAGATGCAGTGAATTACGACCCCCATGGCAGTTCTCGTGCATTAGCTACCAATGCGAGAATGTCCAAAGGCAGTGCCATCGAAATACTGAAACGGCATAAATTTCATCCCTAAAAACATGTCATTAACTAGAAGACTACATGGTGATGATTTTGTGAATAGACTAACATTCTGTAGGTGGGCACAGAACATACTGCGGGATAATGTTAACTTTTCTCAGGTAGTATTGTTTAGTGACGAGTGTACATTCTCAAATTGTGGTGAAGAAAATCGACACAATATGCACTATTGGGCTGTGGACAATCCACATTGGTTATGAGAAGTGCAACGTCAGAGGCACTGGTCGGTTAATATGTGGTGTGCGATTTTGGGTGCCAAGGTAACTGGACCGCACTTCATTGATTGCACCTTAACAGGTGAAGAGAACAGACACTTTTTAACGGAGGTATTGCCGTTGTTGTTGGGAGATGTACCATTAGAAGAGAAGACACAAATCAAGTATCAGCACAGTGGATGCTCTGCGCACTATGCACATACTACTCGGGATGTTTTAAATAACAATTACCATGATCGTTGGATAGGACGCACAGCTCCCATCAATTGCCTGCTCGGTCTCCTGACCTTACATCCCCGGACTTTTTCTTATGGGATTACCTCAATGATCGAGTGTATTGTGAAAAAGCAATGACTGCGGACAACATGAAGGCGCGCATATGAAATGTTTGTGTCAGTACTGGCAGAGATATGATTTCACGGACACATCAGTCGTTCATTCAGAGATTTAGAAAATGCATTGAGGTAGAAGGGCATCATTTAGAACATTTATTACGCCAAGGTCTGATGCGTATGCAATAACTGGTATTGCTCTGTGTACCTACCTGTCGTCAATGTTGCATTGTCTAAACCAGGGACAGAACCATACACTTAAAGAATGGTGTATTAAAAGTTGTTTAATTTTGTATGAAGAATGCTGAAACAGCATTGAGACCCTCAAATGACCTTTCAAACTTTCTCCAAATTAAGCACCACAAATAGCATGTTCTTTCCCCCTTAATATCAAGCAACTTTTATACCAGAAAGTTCTTTATGCAACGCTTACTTTTCGAGATATTGTACAGTCTCAACTTACGTTCCCAAACTTCCACATCCTTTCACTATGGGCTTGTCTTACCTCTTGTGTAAAAGCATTTTTGAGTTTCAAGTTCCTGACTATTGGGTTCTTGAATATGAACTTATGCGAATTGATTTTCTGTCTTAATGTGTTCCGTGTAATTGCCAGTGGGTCGATATTGATTTCTGCTAGGTCGCTTTGAGTGTCTACCAATCAAGGTAATTTGGTTTGTCGGGTTCCGTTCATGATGAAGAAGACTTTCTGGTCAGGCAGAATCGTTCATTCGTCCTATATGTCCGTACAGTTTCATACGCCTCTTCTGTGCAACTGAGGAGAATCGCTCAATTATAGAATACGGTTCTTCTGAGCTTTTACGCATCCAGATACCATCTTGAATCTTGGGTCCAAATATCTTCCTGAGTATCTGCTATTCTATTTTCTCTATGTACTTGATGTTGATATTAAGGATGACGTCTCACTTTCGTAGAGTGCTTCTGGGAGAACAACTGTGTGTACTGACGGATTTTTACTTTGATGGAAATCAATTTCTTATTGTACGTAATCCAAATAATTGTGTAGGCTTTACGTAATTTTTCTGCACATGTTATAAAAACTATTTTTTCCACTTCGAGTGTTGCCGATAATTTCATCCAAGAACTTGAAGTGCTTAACTTGTGTAATGTTGCCATATTTGGTTGCAAGGGATGTCAGGATTTGGTTCTTGAAGTCCATGTATTGTGTTTTCTCGTAAAAGATTTGGAGGCCAGTTTTGATGGCGATTTCATGGAGTTTTTCAATTGCATGTCTGGCTTCCTCAGGAATCCGGGTAATTATCGCTAGGTCGTCAGCAAAGGCAAAACACTTTATGTTGATTCTATTATCATTTGCTAAGGTTTTGTTTTTGATCTTATCCAGCACCAGGTTAAACAAGAGTGGAGACAACCCATCAACCTGTCTTACTTTTGTTCTGATTGGAAAAGGTTCAGAGATTTCGCCCTTAAATTTTACTTTAGAGTTTGTGTCTGTCATAGTCTCTTCAATTAATGCGGTTGTTTTTATCCACGCCACATTCATGCAGTATATTGAACAGGGTGATGCCGTCAATAGAGTTGTATGCTTTTTTAAAGTCAACGAAAGTGACGACTGTGCGGTTCGATTGGTGGTGTTGCAATATAATCTTGGGGATCCAGGTATGTTCTGTGCATGATCGGTGTGGTCGGAAGCCTGCCTGGCGTTCACCGATCAAATTTTCTGTCTGTTGATCCAATCTGGTGAGGAGGGCATGTGAAAACACTTTGTAGGCGGTTGATAGACGTAAAATACCTCGATAATTGTTTGAATCAGTCTTATCACCCATTTCGTGTAGTGTGTGATTCAAACCGGTTTTCCTGTCTGATGGTATGATGCCGGTTTGCGGTGATGGTTTTTAATTTATCAACCATGAGTTTCCCTCCAATCTGAAGCATTTCGGTGATTACGCCGTCTTTCCCTGATACTTCGTTGCTTTTGAGATGTGATACTTATGCTTTCTTGGTTTGGAGTAGTTGCTTGAAATTGGAGTCTTCCTGTAGGTGGTTCACTGTTGTGTAGCTTCTCGAAGAACTGCTTCAGGATTTCACAATTGGCAAGTGTTCCATCAGGGCGACGGAGGCAAATACTGGGTTTCTTGAAGTTCTTAAGTTCTTTCCTCGACGTCTTTTAAAAAATTCGCATATTGTTCCTTTTGTAATCACTATCGATTTCCAATCTTCTGTGATGTGGTGAATGGTGAATTTAATACTGCCAGATTGTTTTGGATGTTTCTTTCTGTGTTTGTAAAACGTTTTTCCAAATTTCCAGTGTTTGGTGGCTATGCCATGTCTTCCAGACTTGGATGCGGGATTCCAGGGCTCTGTCACAGTCTAAGGTCCACAATCTCTGTTTCCGTTTGAGTGGTGGTTGGCCGAGTTTCTTCGATGATTGTCGAATGGTCTTACAAAGTTCTTCTCATGTTTGTGTGTTGGTCTCCAGGGACTGTCCGAATTCCTGGTCATGTTATTTTAAGTATTCCGGGTCTACGCATAGGAATGTAGATTTTTGACATGTCTTTCGATTTGGTATGAGGCGTACTTTGATTTGTGAAATATGTTGGTTGGAATCTACGTAACCCTTTCGCAACCTCACATTCATGATTTATGGAGAGTATTTCCTGGTTACTGCACATGGCGGATTTGATATTCCCCGATGTGTTTAAGCGGTGATTTCCATGTGATCATTGTCTTGAAGTGCGTGAATATTAGTTGGAGGTTGGCCATTCCACAAACATTGATCAAGCGATGTCCATTGGATTTGTTCTTTGATGTGCCGAAAAATATCCAATGATGTGTCTGTATTTCTGTCTGTATTTCCGTTCTCTACCGATCTGAACATAGTAATCAAAGAGGATAATCTTGAAGTGGTGTTGAGGGATCTTGATGAGTGCTTGTTCGAGTTGTGACACCCAGCTTCTCGACTTTGTGCTTGTCAGGATGGTTGTTAACTGGGGCATGTGCATTCGTATTCTGGGGGACCAGGACATCATGCCGAGAAGAGTCGGAGATTCCAAGAACTCCTTAAACCCAAGACTACGCAATTCATTGGTACGAGTAGACCTTATTGGAACATTTAACACTGAGTAGGGAGAGGCGTTCCGATGGTGATGTAAAGTCTAGCTCAGAGTTCTGGATACTGTTGTGTACTAAAAATGTGGTTCCTATCATATGTAAATTACTATTTCTTTTTTGTTTAATTGAAGGTTTTCCCTTGTAAATACGATATCCACTAGAATCGAAGTGATCACAATCACGAAATCGTGTTTCTTGTACTGCAAGGATTCGAAGTCCGAATCTGTCGCAGGTATCCGCCAGCATCTTGAGTTTCCCTGCTTTTGTCAGTGCTTCAACATCAAGTGTACCAACATCGAGAGCTCCGGCTCTTCGCGGCATGATGTCCTGGTCTGCCGGAATCCTATGACGAGGTTTGCTAATTTAAAATGTGCGCCTGTTGAAACTCCTCTGCTGGAGGAAGTCTGAACTTTATGGACAGTATTAATTTTCAAGTTTCTCAGAAGATGCCTCTACCACGGAAATCTCCGTAACAAGTGGTAGCAGAGCGTGGTTGAATGGGTCTCAATTTAGCCCTTTTTGACGGTTAAACATTGTTTTGTTCCGAACTCTAACAATTTTCTCAGTTGCTGGAATTTTTTTTGAGTTTTTCAAAATTGTTCTGTCATCATGCCCGGACCTCGCGATGTTCTCCATCTTAACTATTTGCGCAAAGAGGAGTTGATATATGAGTTAACTATTAGAAATGTGCAATCTGGAGGCACGGTTGCAGTAGACACAAACAAGCTTAGAGAGTCCCTTGAATTGCCTATTTCAATCCCCACCTTGGGAGAGAAAGAAGTTGACGACTCTCTTTCCACGATCGTCGAGAATATTACTGGGCTAGCATCTGTAGTTAGTTTTTTTGATGAAAATGATCCTTCTCCTAATCAAATTAAGCGTGTGCAAGCCAGGCTATATCACTTTTCAAATAGAGTTAATGATCTGTTGTCTCTGAAGTTGAATGACGTTCAGAGGAAGGACGCTAGTACGCTGCTTGAAAACATTTCTGAATTATCTAGCAAGGTCACTCAATTGTTAACTTGGGAGGTTCCTCCCAAAACTGATCAACCCGTCACGGTGAATGTATGTAGCGAGGAAGAGCCTCATAAGGGAGAAGTCAATAGGAAAACCATTGCTGCTCAAACAACCTCTGCCCCATTGGACGAGTCTGAACGCCGTAACTCATTAAATAATGTACGTTCTGAATTAACTACCTTGCCATTGAAACCTTTACCTACTATGTCACCCGGGTTTAGTAGCTTGCCTCATCCATTGGCAATGTTGCTCAGAGGTATCTCTAAGTTTTCCGTTAATACCACCAGTGACGTAATTTCATTTTTAAGATTTCTAGTTGAATTTCAGGATCATGCCCTTGTTTTTTCTCTTTCTCCATGTCAAATTTTGCAAATTATCTATCCGTATGCTATTGGTATTCTCTCTGATAAAATCGTAAGAGCCATTGCCGAGCAATCATCTATTGAGGATTTCCATGCCCACTTGCTAGCTAACTTCATCCCTGCTAGGGCCAGGTCCTCCCTTATTCAGAAGTACTATTATCGGGTACAGCGCTTGGATGAAAACTTGGCAGACTTCATCCAAGATATTAAGTTTTATACTAGGGTGTTTGCTCTTCATTTCCCGGAGGATCAGATTGTACAAGCTATTGTGGAAGGGATTTCACCACCCTACAGGTCATATTTGTGTTTCGCGGCGTGCCCGCAAACTTTCTCGGAACTTGAAGCATTGGCCGTCTCAGCGGAAGGAGTTAGATACGCCGATTCTTTGCGTGTAGCGAAAGAACCCCCGCCTTCCTTTAGTAATACTCGGCCTCCACCTCGCCGATCAGTCACCCCTCGTAAATGTTATGCTTGTGGGTCGCCTGACCACCTGCGCAATAAGTGTCCACTGATCAAGTCGAGTGGGACAAGTAATGGGGCTGGTTCATCACAAGGCTGTTTTAAATGTGGGGCTTTCTCACATATCGCCAAGAATTGCCCAAATTCGAATAGCACCCCCTCCTGCTCAACTTCTGGTGCAAATTCCACCTATGCCAATAATAAAAAGTGACTAGTGGCTTCGGCTGAGTCGACTAATCCATCTTCCCGAGACTCAGCCCCTAGTAAACAGGTTGTAAATTCAGGGAACGAGCAATTTTCAAATGCTTCTTTTGAATGTCCCAAAGAGTGTCTTAGGATTGCGGCGGATTCCCCCGCACCTATTCCTTTTCTTATGATTGAGTTAAACAATGAGCCTATAACCGCTTTATTAGATTCAGGCAGTGTCTGTTCGATTATTTCGGCTGAATGGTATTCTAAATTGAAATCTGTTTGTAAACTACCTGACTATGTCTCATCTCCTGTTCTATATGTTTCGGCTAATTCATCTCCATTAGAAATTCTAGGTTCCTTACTGGTCAAAATTCGTATTTTTAAATTTACATGGAAAATCAAACTGTTTGTGGCTAAGCACTTGTCTTGCCCCATCATAGTGGGAGCGGACTTCATTTCTCACACTGGTCTTGTGCTCGATCTCCAGAGTAAGTCGTGCACATTCAAGTTTGCGTCCAATTGTAAAATTCCTTTGTTAAAGTGTAATTCTGTATCATGTTCATCTATTTCGCCTACCCAGGATGAGATGTTGTTAGACCTTAGACATCTACCTGAGGAGCAGGCTGATAGTATTCGCAAATTGTGTCAGTCCTTTCCAGAGGTGTTCTCTGATACTCTTGGTGTTACTGACCTTATTGACTACAAAATTGAGGTCACGGATTCGATTCCTGTCCGTTTTCCACCTTATAGGCTATCTCCACCTAAAATGAAGGCTCTGAAAGAAATTATCGATCAGATGTTGAAGGATGGTATTATTAGGCCCTCTAAGTCAGCGTATTCTTCGCCTATTTTTCTAGTCCCGAAACCCCAAGGGGGCTTCAGGCCTGTCATTGATTACAGGGCTCTCAATCGGAAGGTGGTGTTACAAGCTGTGCCCCTTCCCGACCTTCATTCTTGTTTTTCATGGTTTCGTAAGGCCAAGTTCTTTACTATCTTGGACTTGAATCAGGCCTATAATCAAATTCCCCTTGCCGAAGAGTCTAAACACCTTACAGCGTTTGCCACGGACTGGAATTTATATGAATACAACCGCGTGCCTTTCGGGCTCCCCACGGGAGCAGCTGTACTCACTAGGCTGCTAGATAGGGTCTTCTCCGACATCAAATTTGAATACTTGTACCACTACTTGGATGATGTCGTCGTATTTTCGGAAACCTTCGAAGAACATCTAGATCATCTGCGAGAAGTTCTCAATCGCCTTCGTAAGGCTGGGATAACTGTCAAGTTGTCCAAGGTTGCCTTTGCTAAGCCCTCTATGTCATTCCTAGGGCATATTGTGTCACCTGATGGTGTTGCAGTCGATCATTCGAGAACACAGGCCATCCGTGATTTTAAACCTCCCAAGGACATTAAAGGTATCGCCAGGTTTATTGGTATGGTGAATTTCTTCAGAAAGTTCATTCCTAACTTTGCTAATAGAGCGGCGCCCTTAAACCTTCTTCGTAGGAAAGGCATCAAATTCGAGTGGGGACCTTCTCAACAAGCCGCTTTCGAAGATTTTAAATTGGCTCTCTGTAATGCCCCTGTACTTGCTATGCCTGATTTCTCGAAGAAATTCATCGTCCAAACTGACGCGTCGTCGGCAGCAGTAGCTGCAGTCCTTCTTCAAGAGACTGAACTAGGGAGGCGACCCATCGCCTATGCATCTAGGACCTTGTCGGCTCAAGAAGCCAAGTATTCCATCTATGAGCTCGAAGGTTTGGCAGTCTTATTCGCCTTAGAAAAGTTCCGTCTCTATCTGGAACACGTCAAATTCGACCTGGAGACAGATAATCAAGCCTTAAGCTGGGTCTTAGGTAGGCCGCGTCGTACTGGTCGTATAGCCCGTTGGGCCATCCGTATTTCTGCCTTCCAATTCGATGTCAGGCATATCAGAGGTACCGAAAATGTTGTTGCTGATGGACTCAGTCGTATGTTTTCTAACGACGTCGAGACCCATGAACCGGTCGACAGTTCATCACCTCCCGAGTCCATACTATCTGGTGTTAATGCCATCTTAACAGATGCTCCCATGCTTTTTAGGGATATTGAGAAATACCAACGTGAAGATCCGACGCTGGCTCCGATAATGAAAACCCTTTCTTCTGGGGAACATGTTGTCCCTTATGTTCTGAGGAATGGTGTTCTATGTTGCCCATCGAGGCATGATAAGATGATGAAAGTTGTCGTTCCAGCTGTTCTTGTACCTATGATCTTCAAGTATTATCATGAGACCCCATTAGGAGGGCATCTGGGTATCTTTAAAACTCGTGAAAAGATTCGTGAAATGTTCATCTGGAAAGGTATGGACGGTGAAATCCGTGAACTTGTAAAAGCTTGTAAATCTTGTTTGCTCAGTAAACCCACCATGTCCACCAAGGTAGGCCTTTTGTCTTCGCATCAAGCGTCGCGCCACATGGAACGCCTGTATAATGATTATGTAGGACCCTTCCCCCAGTCAAAGGGAAATGCTAACAAGTTCATCTTTGTATGCGTAGATGGCTTTACTAGATTTTCCTGGTTATTTCCGACTAAGCTGGCTACCGCTCAGTCTACCATTACTTGCTTAAATTCTATTTTTGCTTCTTTTGGTCCGTGCCAATATATTGTATCTGACAATGCTAAAGCTTTTACATCTAATTTATTTCGTAAATTCTGTTTTGACTTGTCCATCTCTCATGTAACTACTTCTGCTTATTACCCTCAACCATCTCTGGCTGAACGAGTTAACCGTAATCTCAGGTCCGCACTTATTGCCTATCATCATGAAGATCATTCCAGGTGGGACACGTCCCTGCATTGGTTAGCTTTTGCTTTGAATTCGGCGGTTCATGAATCACATAAATTTACTCCAGCCTCGTTGATGTTCAAGTTTGTTCCCAACACGCCGCTCTCTAACCTCTGGTCTCTGAGGGACATTCTACCCGAGACAATAGATCCGGACAACATCAAAGATCTTTGGAAGAAGGCTAAAGCCAATCTTAAAGTGTCTCATGAAAAGGTTAGGGAAAGGTATGATCGTGGACGGAGACCCACCCCTTTGAAGGTAGGTGACCAAGTTATGGTCAAGAACTTTGTTCCCGCGGGCAAGCTTGCCCCCAGATTTCATGGGCCTTGTATCATTCTCGATTTTCTTACGCCGGTTACATTGTTAGTTAGCAATCCATCCACCGAGAGGATATTTAGGGTTCACCTGTCCCAGGTGAAACCGGTGTAAATTTTGTGTCAACTTGCTTCATATAATTTGATAGGAATATGAAGGTTATATATTTTTTTAGTTTTCACTCTTAAGG
Source organism: Anabrus simplex (assembly GCF_040414725.1). Taxonomy (NCBI): domain Eukaryota; kingdom Metazoa; phylum Arthropoda; class Insecta; order Orthoptera; family Tettigoniidae; genus Anabrus; species Anabrus simplex. Next base: position 240,775,581 of record NC_090271.1, read on the forward strand.
CATTCTGCTCCTTCTATTTTGTTTTATATGTAAGCATTTTTTGTAAAACCTTCCCCGATCCGTCAAACTGTCATTCTGTCCTTACCATGGCCAATACCACGCTCCCGTCTCCTGCTATACACACTGTGGCTTGCTTAGATTAAATGCCATGGATATTTGCACGCCGCTAGCTCCTCTACCTACCACTAAAACACGGTAACAATTATTATTATTATTATTATTATTATTATTATTATTATTATTATTATTATTATTATTAACAGCTCTCTTTTGTCAGGAAGGCAGCGAAAAGGTCTTTCGATTTAGAAGGTAAATAAGAAGCAACAATCGCTTGATGTACGAGGGAAAAGCAATCATAAAAGATGGGGTTTGGAAGCGTGGATCTCACTGGGCCGGAATTATACTCCCGTAACGTGACGGTCAGCGCTTTTAACAACGGCTTTGAAACCTAGGTACGCGATAAGATACGTAAATGTTGTAACTAGTTGAGAGGGAACAAACTGCTGCTTCTAGAGTGGAAGTTCCATCAACAGAATATTTCGTAATTCATCCAAAAAAACGTTGATATCACAACGATGAACAATAGATCCACGGTATCCGCTGTCTGTCGTACTCTGGAGGTATCTTGGTAACGACAATCTCTGTAGTTGCTTCAACCTCCTCGCTTTCATCCTGCCCGTCCTTGGCCAATTATTGTTCCCTTCCGACCGAGATGTTATTAGGTTTGCGAGGCCTAGAGTATCTCTAATTTTCAGATTCTTTATGGAACTTTTGCCGACACCATCATTATTAAACGGCTGCATTTTTTCATTTTTCTCTGATAGGAGATGGATATAGTTTACTCGGCTAGTTAAGATAATCTTCTCGCGAAGTATTTGAGAATTTATGGCTCAGAGAACGGTGAGGAGGGATGCATGGTCTTTAAATCATCTTTAACACATCAAGTGTTACCGCTCATTCCGAAAGGGGTAGTCCTTCCAAGAGAAAAACCAGGAATGTGCCAATCTGTTTATTCGCAAGTGTCTTAAAGTAATGATACAAGGTTTTTTTAAATTAGGAAGTAGACAAATCTAACTGTAAACGTTCAGGCAGGAATGCTAATGCAAAGAAACTCATGCATACATGAAAGATCAAGCCTTTTCATAGCAGTACATTTCATATCATGAATATAATTTCAGTCTTTAAATATTAACCTGTTAAATACCGCAATTCTTCTTTCATTTATCCAGAAATTATTTATTATTATATTTTAAATCACTTAAAATGTGGGTCGCACAGGTCAGAAGCTTAGGAAGAACTATAAAATCTCTCTGTCACTGCAACAATATATTGTACCGGGAACAGCGGTACGGAATTAATTCCCCGCAGTTAAAATTTAAAAGTTCGCGCTACGCGCCAGCCCAGCAGCAGAAGACAGCCAGGGACAGCGAGCAACCTGTACGTGTGACGTAGAGCGGGTTGACGTCACAGCCTGCCTCCCCGTGACACAGAGAGAGCCTACGTCAGTATGGAAGGTTCGAAAGTTTCTTCGGCTAATAACCTTCGTCACAGTAATAATTGGGTAAAATCAACATCGTCATGTAGCCCCATAGTTTATCTCTCTTCCTACAAGGTTTGGTAAAAATCGGGCAAGAGACAACGAAGTTTTTGAGCGAAATGTAAAAACATATTTTGGCTCAAATCGTGTATAAATTGAGAGCTGCTTCCCTCAGCAGAACAGTGTGTGTCAGAGTGTGTGTGGAGTTCGTGCGCCGAGCAGCGGGCGAGAACACGGATCCTCTATGCCACAGTCGGTCGGCTCGTGGGGACCGCAACGCTACGCGAGTGAGAGTCTCATTTCGCCGAGTTCAAGACTTAAACTCCACATTCGAACTTAGAAATATTTCAGCGAGTTACAAGGATAGTCCTATTTGCCGAGTCTCATACTTAAACTTTATAACACTGTGTGTGGACTTTGAAAATTTCCCGTGATTCACGAGTGATAGAATCTAGCCAAATACAGTAGAGACAATACGCGACACTTACGGATTTAGCCTTGTTACTAAAATGGGAGACAATTCGATGGTGGCGCTCCTAGTGACTTGACCTGAAAAGTCGCGCTAAATTCAAATATCAATGGAAATGCATATACGAAAAAGGATAAATAAATTACGTCTAGAAAGAAAGTACTATTGAGATATTAACTTCGAATTTGCTAAAGCAATTCTGGATAAATGAATGAAGAATTATTTAAAGACTGAAATTAGACATATAAACAAGATGTCAAATGGACTGCTGTGATATGGCTTGATCTTTCATATATGCATTACTTTTTTTGCTTTAGCATTCCTGCCTGAACTTTTACGGTTAGATTTGTCTTTTTTCTCTTTTAAAAAATATTTTATCATCACATTAAGACACTTGTCAATAAAAGTATCGGCACATTCCTTACACACATGACGCAATGAATTAACATTTAAAAGCTGGACAATTTTCCTCTTAACATGAAGCCTACTAACAGAAAGAAAATCTATAAAATCCTGACTTTAATCTGAGAAGAGGGATAAAACAAAGAAAAGTATGAAAATGTTGTCGATAGTGATGCTTTGAATAATATTTACGTACAATTAGAGTAAAAATGTAACATACCCTTGACTGTACCGTCGAGGATTTCTAAAATCGCTGGCCTGGAAATGATCTGAACAGACCTTATAATTCTTATATAAGCGTAACGTCCCTTCTTTCTTGTACACCTTATCCAAATCACTCCTGTGACATTTCAAAACCCACAGATCACACCTACAACAACACATCGGTACTGAAGGTATATAAGCGTAACGTCCCTTCTTTCTTGTACACCTTATCCAAATCACTTCTGTGACATTTCAAAACCCACAGATCACGCCTACAGCAACAGATCGGTATTGAAGGTTAACTGCTGCACTATACAATAAAATATGCGTATTATATTTTAAGCCAGTTAAAATATGGGTCAAGCAGGTAGGAAGATTATGAAGTACTATAAAAATCTCTTTGTCACTGGAAGAATATATATGCAAACACAATATTACTTACATTTTCTTGTCACGAGAGAAGCGAAAGAAAGACCGCGCATTCTTTTCTACTTCATAGGTTCTGCAGCCAAACACGGTACATACCTTTCTCCTCATGTTGAGAGGAGATATCAAGGAATGACACACGCTACAATTTAATTATGACAACTCACGGAAAAAGCATAAATAACGCCAACAACTTCAGACACAAATACACGTGCTCTTATGACAGAATCAGTAGTTCTCAGGTCTAACCCCCAGAGAGAGCTCTAATAGCTGTCCGTCGATATCTCGCTGTCACGTATTGTCTCTAACTGTATTTGATCTAGCCTCAGGTAACACATTGAATGTCACGTCATTCATATATGAATGACACTTAACTTCCCGCTACTGCAGCGTCATCCATATATGAATGACGTGCAGATGAGCTGTATAAGGCTTCGTCATTCGCATACGAACGAAGATACGGTAAAATCAAATGGTAGCATTTAAATGTGGCCCACAGGTTACTTTTTGGTGTCCTTGGATTGGCCGTTCCTGTAAAGGAACTGGGTATACCATGCTGAATGTAAATATAATATGCACGAATAAATTTGTTATTTATTCTAGTTGAAAACAAGCAAAATATTTTATCAAATACACTTGTTCTGAATTCTTATCTGAATTATTGTATTTTAAACGTATTCTAAACATCCTATAATATGTAATGATACCAGTAATGACCAGTGGCGGCTCTAGACTTACAAGTTTTACCATTTTAAAATTATTATTCAAACTGAAGGCAGGCAGGCGGAGCTATAACCGTCTCTGGTAATGGTTTATTTTCATGTTTGTAGTATTTGAATTTGCCCTGTGCCTTGCTCAAAAATAAAAAAGTCTAGTTATCTAAAACAACCTGAATAATACGTTTACTGTACAGAAATCATTGGTGCACAGAACTGAAACAGTCTAGACCCATTTAAGGCATGCCAGGACATGTCTTGCAATAGGTGAAAACCATCTTTGCATGTTTTCTCGCCTCACTCCTACCTCAGATCGCCTTTCTATGCGACGTCTCTTACTCATTTTTAACAAATTTTAATCAATTCTGAAAAGATAAAAAGAAACGAAATTAAAAAGTGTCATTCATATATGAATAATATGGCCACCATATGTAAAAGAATTCCTCCAAATTAACACGGGGCCACATCATTCATATGTGCATGACAGTGAAAATCATGAAAATAAGACCGTATAACTGTTGAAGATGAAAATAAAATTCAAGGTAGCAATCCACATGCACAAAATAATACAAATCACTTAAAAATACCTTTGGCCCCGGGAAAAGTTTTACGACCCAGACCTTGGAATTCAATGTGTTAAGACTGATTTAAACTTTAATAGTGATTTATTCGGACAGATGTTTCAAACTTACATTTCTTACAAGTATTTATAACTCATGATTGATGAAATAATCCGAACTGTGATAAATTGTGAACGCTATTCGCATTGCCAACTAATTGAAATATTTCGCAAATTTTGTGTGTCAGAACTCTTCAGACTGTGACAAGTGATCAATTAATGAATTAATTTCAATCTATGACTGTGTCATTGGACTTCGTGGGGATTTTTCAATATCTCGTGTATTCAGAGTAGACATTGAACTGTGATTAGTTTCAATCCGTGTACTACGCATTTAATTTGTGCAGACATTGAACTGTGAGTTAATGATAGACTGTGAAACGCTTATTTGAACTGTGCATTCGCTATAGACAATGAGCTGTGTGTTAATGACAGACTATGGAGATTTATTTAGGTCGTGCATTCATGGTAGACATTGAACTGTGCTAAGAAGTGAACTACGTGTTCGAACTCTACATTCATGGTAGACATTAGACTGTGTTTGACAGACTATGGAGATTTATTTAGGTCGTGCATTCATGGTAAACATTGAACTGTGCTAAGAAGTGAATTACGTGTTCGAACTCTACATTCATGGTAGATATTAGAGTGTGTTTAAGGTGTATATTTACCATAAATCAATCTGCTTACTTATGACTAGCAATGAACTGTGCATTGAAACTGTGGATTTTGAATAGGCAGTATTTGTTCGTGTGATCAAACCAAGGACTGTGGAAGAGTGAAACCCATTTCATTTCATTTCATTTCAAATTAATGAACCAAATCGGTTTACAAGTGAAACATTTTCTTTTTCAAGTGATGGAGATAAAATTGCACGTAACCCTAAACAAATATTTCGTGTGTGATAATTTCAAACTGTTTCAAGTATCACATTTTCTTTAATCAACTTTATTGACATTTGATTCCGTTACACTACGATTGATTCCTTTGTTCAACATTCAAATCTGTTACTCAAGGAACTCTTTCCGTTTCCCAGGTGCTAATGTGTACAGTCATAAGTCATTCTCCTTGTAACCAAATCTCAGTGCTTACATTACTACTTTATACCGATCTTCTGGACATCGTATGGATATTCCAGAACTTCTAGAATTTCCATCGTGGGAGAAATCGTGGTTCCATGGTGCCGAGAGTGTCTGATGGCAGTACGAAGAGAGCAGCTGGATTTCGAGTAAATCACCAGCCTGGATGAGGAAAGTACCATTTCCTGTATATTTGCTGTATGAAAATGATATCTTTTTGAACTTTCTTATTAAATTTAGAACTTTTAAAAAAGAACCTCATTTTTTTTCAAAAATCACCTCTTCCTCTGTAAGCACTTCAATCAGAACGGTACACGCCCTGCGTTTAATTCATGCTCGTCAAAGTACTGTATTTACTGTTACAATATATGTAAGCACAATATGTACTTAGATTTTCTTATCACGAGGAAAACGGAAGACCGCGAATCCTCTGCACTTCCTCTGTGCACATATTTTTCCACACATGATGAGAGGAGATATAAAGGAATGACACACGCTACTATTTACTTGTGTTGACTTACTGCAGACGCATAAATAACACCAACAATTTCACGAACAAATACACGTGCTCTAATGACAGAATCAGTAACTCCTGGCCACTCCGATAGACAGAGCTCTAATCACTGTTCCTCGATATCTCGCAGACTGTCGTGTATTATCTCTACTGTATTTGGAGTTAGGTGTCAAGCCATACGCTTGGTGGATTAATTTAATAATAATAATGTTATTTGTTTTACGTCCCACTAACTACTTTTTTAAGGTCTTCGGAGACGCCGAGGTGCCGGAATTTAGTCCCGCAGGAGTTCTTTTACGTGCCAGTAAATCTACCGACACGGGGCTGTCGTATTTGAGCACCTTCAAATACCACCGGACTGAGCCAGGATCGAACCTGCCAAGTTGGGGTCAGAAGGCCAGCGCCTTAACCGTCTGAGCCACTCAGCCCGGCGGTGGATTAATTTAATTACAGGGATGGTAACAGTAAAATGAATGAAGGCACATGAATTGACCAACCTGAAAGCAATAACCTTCTCAATAGTAGTTAAAGTTTCTAAACACTAGGCTGCACGAATATTTAGATAGTAGAAACGTTTGGTCCCTACTCATGAAACTTATGTCATATGATGTTTCAGTTACTAATACACAGATAACGTCACATAAGACGGTCGGTGGTAGTTTTAAGCAGTCGGAGAGGCTTAACTCATGGCACAGTTATTATTATTATTATTATTATTATTATTATTATTATTATTATTATTATTATTATTATTATTATTATTATTATTATTATTATTATTATTATTATTATTACCATTACATTTGGGGCTGAACGTAGAGTGGCATGTGATGAGTACCATTAACTTCTTTTTATTCAAAGTAACTGGATTACTATAGAACTCTAAATCTGATAGGGTTTTCATGGAACACAGGAACGCGTACTTCACTCACCCACTTCACTTATTCACATGAATTCAAATTTCAGTTCTAGTTATTGTACGTACGATTCGTCTATGGTGAAGAGATTTAATGCTTAAAGGCATTTTCTAAATTCCTCTGAGTGTCACATAGCAATATAGTAACAAAGAACCTGTATTCCAAGACGACTGTGCTACTGCCAGATGGCGACATACTGCGTGGGCTAAGCAAGGTGCGTGGATTATGAAACACCGGGTAGTAGCTCCTCCCTTAAAGGCAGAGCCGTTTTAATAACCCGCGGAATGATACCCTTATCACGCCGAGTAGGCTAGAGTTTTACTTCCACTTATACAACAAGCAATTACCAACATCATCTTCACGCATGGATGTTGGAAATCTGAAATTTACACGTCAAAATTGAAGAAATCAATTTTTCAGTCTTAAAAAATTAATTCCCCGTATTTTCTTGTACTATGGGTGTAACGGTGCGTTCGGTTCACCTGGAAGTATACGGGTTCGGTTTCCTCTCTGGAGGTCGAAATATCTGGAGAAGCACAAGGCTCTAGTTTAGGAGGTGTACTCAACTTACATTGCAAATGAGTACCAAGTTAATTCCTGGCCCAAGGGTCACCTAGCATAGAGTTAATTTATCTATCCCACTTCGCTCCGAGGTTAAGATAACGGATGCCTTTAACTTTGAATTCTCCAAGGGCTCACATGATCTCTACCAAGATGGCATATTTCATGAAACAATACTGAATTTAAAGGGGAGTCAGTGAAACATTAAGACCGTCGCTAAATCAGTTGTGAACACATTTACTTATTACAACACATTGCTTCCATACGAGTCGATCAATTAGCGAGGAATCTAAACTCAAAGTTGAAATTCTTCAGGAATTTTCAATTCAATATTTCAGCAATAACTATTAGAAGTACCCTGTACTTTTTTCCGATAGTTTCGTGTTCACGAATTCAACTAACTCCTCGAGGTCAGTTATCACTGTCTTCCGATAAATATCATCCTCGTTGCAGCATTGTTCCACTAGTTTACATCTGTTTCCTAAATAGAACTCGTCGAATCCATCCGGATTCAAATTGTCCTTGAGAACTTTCTCCGTAAGGAAGGTGACATGATGGTAACAGGGTGCGATGATGTAGCCCACGGCCTTGTAAACCTCGCAAGTCTCCTTGAACTCTGACCAGGGGAGGAGATCTTCTACCTGATAACCATGACGAGCGAGCTCTTCTCCCAGGCAAGTGTGGTAGAGTGACAGAAGTTTCTTCTCATTGTTTCTGCGGAAGTCCTGAGTAGTGTCGAGGTGAAGGAACGACATGATATCGACCGCCGGAGGGGTATACCGTACCAACTGGAAGTCCACCAGTCGCAGATCTACCGGAGTTTCATCATCAGCATCATCGTACTTAAAAAGGAGGTTATTAATCCAGAGATCACCGTGAGACACGACATTTCTGTATTTCTTCGATGGTTTGGCCAGCTCATACATTTGGAAGAAAAATTTCTTGAGTTTTTCAAGGTTAATGTTACTGATATCAACATTTTCTTTGTACTTTCTCAGCAATCTCACTGAAGATACAATCGTTTCGACAGAGGCACGGAACCATAAGTTTGTTATTATATTGTTATCATCCACAAAAAGATTCTCAAACAGAAGGTCAGGATACAGTTCGTTCAGTTTTTGTTGATTACTTTCTTCTATGATGATGGAACCTGCGTGGAAAGCGGCCAAAGCTCGTAGAACGAGTTCACAATGCGAATAGTCCAAGAAACTCCTGCGCCCTACAAGACGAAACTTCTGCTCCATGAGGTCCTCCAGTACGATTACGTCAGGCCGCACGAAGTAGCACCGTGGACCCCAGGGCTGCTTGAATTCAGGATATAGGCTGAAGAGTCTTGTGAAAAATCCTGTTTCCTTGAGGAATCCCTTGCTGGAGTGGATCAGTTTGGTGTGGAAGGTGTCATTGTCAGGAATTCGCTTGGTGAAGAAGGCCAGCACCTGCTGCTTGCTCTGAGTTACCACAGTCACCTTCACCTGCAACACGCCATCAGAGCATATGAAATATGGAACCACGAAAAGGGAAACGTATGGAAAGTTTGGAAGTTGGAAAGAAAATTGAAATTAGACTTGAATTAATGAGACACATGCGGACACGATACAAATTTTCAAAGTTTCAAAGATACCTGTATCCTACAATCTCGAGAACCATAGATTAGGCAGAGGGTATTGTTTATTGTAATCGTTTCATAATTTGTGATACATGCCGTATACGAAAATTAGAAAGAACTGCCTGAAATGAATGTTGAAATTGTGTTCATAAATGGAACTTTCAGTGAATATGAATATAAAACGCAAAACACAGATGATTAGAAATTGAACAGAGAAAGAATAATCTGAAATGGATGTTGGAATTGTGTTGATAGATGGAACTTAAAAGAAACACCAAAACATCAACGAATATTAATATAAAACGCAAACAAAACCTCAATGAATCTCAATATTGTCTTTTCAATCTATTGAGAAGAAAAGGATATTAGTATTGTCTTTTCAGGCTATTGGTAAAAAGGCAGAATAGGGCACATGCGGACTAATAGAACTACTGCGATAAAGTAGTTCCATACTATACCTTAAATCTATGTAATTAAAGGCTCTAGAATTCAATGGAGTTATATTGTCTAGATTACCTTAGGCACAATTCAGTTCCTCGCTGTCATGTATCCCATCATTTCCTTCAGTCAGTTTCCTACACCACATGCCCCTAAGAATGTTGAATAATTTTGCGATTCTGCCCGGTTGCATCCATTCTCTGTTCAATAACTTTACAATTGTATACAGCTGAGTGTCATCATTTTTTCTTAGTTTCTCCTAATCTATAAATTTCTCTTGTATTTGCTTTTTCTCTGGACAATCTTTTATAAGGTGTACCCATCCCGTTTCTTCAGAACATCGTAAACATTTATTTTAGCATGCATCACTTCTTACCTCTAACAATTTATTTCTCCACATTCCCTGAACAATGTTGAATTATTTAACAAGTCTTCCAGGGTGCATCCACTTTCTATTCAATAACTTTACTACGGTATAAAATTGAGTTTCATTGTCAATTTTCCTCCTATCCTTCTCATCCATAAATTTCTCCCTTATTTCCCTTGTCTCCAAACAATGTGCCCATCCCATTTCTTTAGAACATAATAAACATGTGTTATCCTTGTCCTTTCTATATGCTTCATTTGTGTGCATTCCCATTAGCCACCATATTATTCCCCTCATTTCCCTTTTTGTTATATCTACATTTATCATCTTCCTCTCAATTACATTACAAAATTCCGCTAGTGACCTTTTATTTTTATACTGTGAAACGATTTCTTGCTTTTCAATGTCCTTCACTCTTCGGACTACCTTTCTACACATTCCTTGCAGCTCTAAGCAAGCCCTATCCCAGTAGTACTCCATTCCTACCGTTTCCAGAATATTCCTTACCCGTCCACCCAGTATCCTTGGTTCTCATATTTCATTTGGTGTCGGTAGGTTATTTGTAACATTTCACGTCCTGCACCCAGCTTGCTTCAGTCTGAGCCATTACTTAATTATCCTCTTAACAATAACTCCCTGAAGACTTACATCATTGCATATCATTCTTACACCACAGTTGACTGTACAGCTTTATTTGTATACACTCCTATCAACCACCAGATTATTTTTCTCATTTCTCTTTTTGTTAACATTTGTATCCTTATAGTCATATTCTCACTTATTTTACAAAATTCTATTAGTGTTCTCTTGCTCTTACATTCTGCCCTAATTGTTTGTCTACCGGGCGAGTTGGCCGTGCGCGTAGAAGCACGTGGCTGTGAGCTTGCATCCGGGAGATAGTAGGTTCGAATCCCACTATCGGCAGCCCTGAAGATGGTTTTCCGTGGTTTCCCATTTTCACACCAGGCAAATGCTGAGGCTGTACCTTAATTAAGGCCAATGCCGCTTTCTTCCAACTCCTAGGCCTTTCCTATCCCATCGTCGCCATAAGACCTATCTGTGTCGGTGCGACGTAAAGCCCCTAACAAAAAAAGTTGTCTTTCTATATCTTTCACTCTTTGAACTACTTTCTTATGCAATCTCCCGTCATCCCTTGAAATATCACTTACCCAGTATGATCCCAATCCTATGTACTCTAGCAGCTTCTAAATCCCATCCACCCAGTAGCCTTCGTTTAGATGTTTCATTTGGTGCCCTCACAGCTATATGTGGATATGCATTCCATTAGATCAATTTTCTTTGTTTTCATTTTCGTATGCTAACGTCTAGAAGAAAATGAACCTCAAGTACATTATACTGTTGGGGTGCGTAAGTAAGTCATGCAAACATACATTCCTAGAGTGCGGTACGGTAAGGTTCATTTTCCTTTATACGTAAGCAAAGGAAAATGAACACAAGAAATGTTGTTCTGACGGACTAAATATCCATATGTGGCTGAGAAGCGTGACCAGTCTGGGAAGAGCATTGTGAGATATGACCTTTTGCCCGAACAGCGATGAATAATCATTAGAATTTAAATTTTATTTCTGCTCCAAAACTAAAAAAAATAATGTCTGAATACAGCCATGTTTTAGATTATGCAGCTGAATAAGTCTGCGTTGTCAAATTTACGGGTCCATGAATTATATGCAAATAAAGCATGAATGATGAATTGAACACTGGTGAGGGGCTCGTAGCTATTCAACACGCGGATAGCAATACTATGTTGAACCCAAATGGGTCATATCATTTGCCTAAAATATTAATTATGGTAGAAAGTAACGGGAATAATGAAGTTGAGTTAAGCGAGAGGCCGGATGTGTGGTGCAAGCCCGCTTGTTCAAGCTTGTAGCCATATAGTACACGTGTCATGGTCATTTGATTGCACAAGTGGGAATCTTCCACTCTAGAGGGTGAAAGTCTGCGACAGAGCTATACAGAATTTAAGTTCGTATGACTTCTGAACAGCGAATCAAAGCACAGCATGCTCGAGGCTGAGTGGGAAAAAATATGGACGGCAACATGAAAGCCCTCCAATATTGGCAAAAATTCGTAGAAGAAGATTCAGGCTCCTACATAGTCGGAAAATTAAGACGATATATCCTAGTAAATTGTTGTAATTCATAAATGTAAATATTAAAGGCAGGATATTACACAGCTGATCAGGGGATTCCCTAAACTCCATGTCACGAGGCAAGCGTACGAGAGGAAGCCACGCGCAGCCCAGGAGGCTCACTCTGCTTTTTGGTTCGGGACGACTCGGATGGAGATGTGTGGTGTTCGCCGTAGAACGGAATGTTGAGCATTTCTCAGCCTAATCGTTACTATATTGGGAATGTATAACTGAATCCGTTGGATTTATTTTTACTAGATAATTGGGAGTATAAATAACCAAGAATTTTGAGGTATAAATTCTCACGTTATAAAACATGTTCGTTGGGCAGTAAGGACCGTAATGGCATAAAGTCGCGGGACGCTTTGCAGTGCCACGTGTCTGAAATCGCGAAGTTTTCAGAGACGGAGTATTTACTAAATTGTGACAAGAGTGTATTGTGTACTTGTGTATAATTAATCTATATTTTCCTGTGTGTATTTTAATGTAAAAATGCGAATGAGTTCGTGCGCAATGTTATACCAAACAAGTGTGGAGAAAATGGATATGGAGGAAGGCATTTATGCACATGTTAACGCTACCATTATAATGGAATGAATCATATAATGGAGCCTACCTGAGGGCCACAAAAATGCTGTACGGCTGACCAGGGAACAACGCCGGACTCGATAAGTACCTCCTGATTCATATTATTTTCACCTATGCATGATTAGCTGCATTACATTTGTAAATAATTTTCTTGCATTAAATTATTAACTTCAATTATATTTTTTAACGTAGCAAGGGTTAGCTAGATATAGGGAGTAAAGTTAAATATCGTTACCTTAGGGAGTGAATATGTGTAGATCATACATCTTCTATAACAATAAGAAACGTGTGTTGAGATATGATCTTCTGTAATAATAAGAAACGCGTGTTGAAATATGATCTTATATAATGTGTGGTATTCTGACATGACATTCGTGTGTGTAAGTATGTTAATCAGGATAGATGGCAATCATTATCTGTTTTATAGTCAGTGCGATAGGCTAGTGATAGTTTTTTGGCATGCTGCATGGATAATTTTAATCATCGAGAGAGATTTCATTGACATCATGAAGATATGAACCAGTGATCAGTCATGCACATTACAGTGGATATTTAGAGTCTGTTTCATCAATAAGTAACATGCATTTCACCAGTAAATGAAAATGTGCTGTTAGGAAGTAGATATTCTATCATATAATTCATTTTTGTGATTTGATTGGGATTAGCTTTGAAGTAAGACCTTTAACATACGAACGCTAGTGGCAGGTAACGAACCGTTGATATTATGGAACGAGATATTTGAATATAGCGCCGGCAAATGAAGTGAAATGTTTCTCGATATTTTACGACGAATCCTGGTAAGAATTGCATTAGTAGACATGTGAAGTGTGAGATAAACATTGTGTATTGAGAGCGTTGTATGCTTATGAATAATTGGTATTGTAGCCAAAGGGAGCTAAATTATATGGAAGACGATTTGCGAGAGGGGCATATGAAGTTAATTAGAAACAGAGAGATATTAGTCTGTGGTGACAGAAAGATTGCGTGCGTGTTAAATAAATGAATGTGACGCGTTCTCAGATAAGATGTTCTTACTTGCTCTGCGTGTATATTAAAGGAAAGTTTAAACTACGTTGATTAGGGTCATAAAATGAAAATATAAATGTCGTTGTTTATATAATTTCGATTGAATGGTTTAGGAACAGCACATTGAAGTTTAAAGATTTAATTATATTTCGCGATAGTCCGTTGTAACATAGGAAATTGTAGGTCACTGTATTGTTGCGATGCAGGTGGTCGGAAGTTCGATTCCCGACCAGGTCAATGAACATGATTTTCCTGGCAATTTTGAATATGACTGATTTTGTTTTTGTTGCATATGTGATTTGTATTTACTGTGCATTTGGCAAAGCAAATTTTGATTTGTCACAGTATACGCCTATGGCCTTCCATAGATACTGTAAAGGTGTATGGTAAATAAATAATGACTGAATGAATGAATGAACTATTTTGTGTATTCTTGGGACAACTTTGGTATAGTTAATACTACCCAGTACGTTAATAGTCTCATAAGCTAAAAACTCAGGCTTCGTAACGGTAGTCCCAGTGTCATTGTGATGCCAGATAGAAGAGCGTGCAAACAGAACCTTCCAATTAATATACAGAAAATGGAGTGTTTGAAAAAATTGCAAGGATAGGGGTACATACCGAATCAAGGGGAAATTCGAAGATTCTGGAAAACCCAGTATGACAGGGATATCACCGACAGAGAGATTGGTTAAAAATTGTGTTCATTTCAAAATCACTTATACGTTGTACTTTCATAAAAACGCAATTCCCTTAAGTTTCTAGCGATGCTGTTACTAATTGACATGGGAATTATTTTCTAGATGAATATTGTAATGCAACATATTATTGTATCGAACATGTGCCATGTTATGATAAAAAATTATAAATTTTTGAAATTCCGTAACTCATGAATATTTAAATGTCTTGCAACAATTAGTGTAATATTTATACAAGCAAATTACACTAGTGTCCAAAAGCTAAGCATAATCACTAAACGAGGCCATACCGCCTGATAGGAATGTCAGACGGATTGTTGGACAACAGGAAGCTGAATCACACACCATACGTCATACAACTTGTCCGAAAAACAGTGTCAGAAAAGTTCTGATAGCTAAGGTACACATTTGACAACAACTAACAAAACTTCGCAGTGTCTTCCACAACAAAATGTCCTGTTAATAGGGTGTATGGTTACCTCGAACGGCCACACATGCTTCGCTGCGACGTGGCATGCTCTCTATCACATAGTCCAAGATCTCTTGTGGCAATCGATCCCATTCCTTCGAAAGGGTAATGCGAAGATCTTGGAGGGTCCTTGGTGGAGGCCTCCCCAATGCATTCCAGGCATGTTCTATAGGATTCAGATCCGCAGACCTCGCTGGCCATTCCATGCGATGTATGTCTTCCCGATCCAGAAATTCATTCATCAGAGCGGCGCGGTGCGGTCGAGCATTATCATCCATTAAGAGGAAATCTGGACCAACCGCACCTCTGAAGAGTAGAACATGTGGTCTCAATACCTCATCCCTGTATCTAAGAGCGTTAACAGTGCTCCTCGGCCCACCCATGAAGATGTGCAGGTCCGTACAGCCATTCAACATGATGTCGCCCCACACCATGACGCCACCACCACCATACTGGTCCCGTTCCACGATGTTCCTGTGGTTGTATCAGCTACCCGGTTCTCTCCAGATTAATGTGCGACGGCAATCGTTCTGCAAATTGAAGCGGGATTCACCTGTGAAGAGTACATGCCTCCATTCTTCCATGGCCCAGTTTCGATGTTGACGGCTCCACAGTAAACGGGCCTTCTCTGTGCTGGAGTGAACGGGACGCACACCGCTGGACGTCGGGCAAAAACCCCTGCTGTTGTGAGCCTCCGAACACAGTTTGCCGGGAAACGGCAACCCCTGAGACGGCTGCAAGCTTCGCCGACAATTGTCTTGCAGGTGCACTCCGATTTCGTCGGGCGGTTAAGGCCAGATATCGGTCCTGCTGTGGGGTGGTTACCCTTGGTCGATCTGGTACTGGCCTACGACTAACATCTCCTGTGTCTTAAAATCGTCTCCAAAGCCTGGAAATGACACTTTGTGGCACATTCAATGATACGGCGACTTAGGTCTGTGCCTGGCCAGCTTCCAGGTGGCCGAGTATTCTACCCTGCAAAACGGGGTCCAAATGGCGTCGTTGTGCCGTTATGTTGTCATGTTCTCCACGAGGCTACACTCTGCACACTATAACAGGGCAAACACGACTGAGGAAATATGGGGCGCAGGCACTGGCTGTGTTTAACTTGCGGTTACGCCGCTAATCAAAGCAGGGAACACTCCTTTCCTATATAGAGCGAACACATAAGGTTGGTAGATGCATATGTCGTGCGATTCGCGGTCTATTTCCTGTTGCCCTGCTTACTCGTAACGTATGCTTAACTTTTCGACACTAGTGTACATACCTCCATGGCATGATTAATCAAAATTTAAATTTCAGAAGCAATAAAAGCATACAAAATTATCTACGTAATTAATTATTCTGTTTTTCTTATTTTCCCACAAATTTACAATACTTGACTTACGGTGTTTTGAACGTAAATCACTCACTTGATTAAATAAC
Source organism: Anabrus simplex (assembly GCF_040414725.1). Lineage (NCBI taxonomy): Eukaryota > Metazoa > Arthropoda > Insecta > Orthoptera > Tettigoniidae > Anabrus > Anabrus simplex. The sequence continues at coordinate 240,791,794 of NC_090271.1, forward strand.
AACATTTATTACACTTACGACACTTATATAACACATTATAATACATAATACTGAGTATTGATGGGCAGATGCCCTCGATAACAGTCAGTCACATGTTCCCGTATCCTCCCGCTCGAGGCACCCAAGCATAACAGCCTCCCATCCCCTTCCATCCACACCACTTCCGGCTGAGGGCCTTCAAAATGAATACACACTGAAGGGTGCTGCTATCTGTCCTAATGTGGTAGCGAGTAACTAGGTGGTCTAGCCATAGCTAGGCCGGAACATGCCCCCACCGTTGAATCACCATGATTCAACCGAATTAAATTGCAGGATATGCCCTCATGAGAGTTCGGTTCCGTTCAAGTATCACACAGGCACTGACATAGAGTTCATGTTCAGTATCCAAATGAGTTGATCATTCAACAAAATATACACATAAACATAGGCAAAACAGAAACACAAGCAATAAAATATTTACACACTGTTAATAGAAGGTACTAAGTAGGTTGACTGTGTTCTCATCCATTATTATGCAGTATGAAATTAAGCACACTATAAGTTCTCAGTTCAAATAACACACACAACACCATAATTACTCTGAAATGAGCAAAGAAACAAATATTCACATGAAACACACTATATTTTAGCCACACGATCCTGTTTAGTGTTCAATAGGTAATGGAATTAACTTCTTAATAGGTCGTTTAAAAAGACCACTGGTTGTTCTGATGGTAGCCACTCGTGCAAGTCCATCCTTCCCAGGGTGAACAGTCTCCACCACAGCCAACTTCCAACAGAGGGGAGGAAGATTGTCCTCCTTCAGAAGAACAACTGTTCCAGTAGCTAGGTTCCCCTTGGGACAGATCCATTTCTTCCTCTGCTGCAGTGAGTTCAGGTAATCGGCAGACGACCTCTTCCACAACTGCTGCTGCATTGCCTGGATACGCTGCCATCGAGACAATCTGTTGATGGACAGGTCAGTAATGTCAGGCTCAGGAATGCTTGTAAGTGGGGCACCAATTAGGAAGTGAGCAGGTGATAAATAATTAAGGTCACTGGGGTCATTAGATAAGGCAGATAGGGGTCGAGAATTAAGACAGGCTTCTATCTGTGCAGTAAGTGTACATAGCTCCTCAAATGTCAGTAGCGCATTACCCGCAACTCTTCTCAAGTGGAACTTCATGGACTTGACAGCTGCTTCCCACAATCCACCAAAGTGTGGAGAGCTGGGAGGTATAAAGTGCCACGTGATGCCTTCCATCGCTAATGAATTCCTTATCTCTTCACAAAAGCCGGTTGAAAGGAATAGTTTTCGGAGATCCTGCATCCTTCTGTTCGCACCAATGAAGTTAGTCCCATTATCACTATAGATGATGGAGCATTTCCCACGTCGAGCTATGAATCTCCTCAGGGCTGCCATAAAGGCATCAGTAAAGAGGTCACTCACCACCTCCAGGTGAAGAGCCTTGGTAGCCAGACAAATGAACAATGCAATGTAGCTCTTCGTTGTCTGTTTGCTTCTTACATTTCCCCTCTTGATGAAGAAAGGACCAGCATAATCAGTTCCTACATTAAGAAATGGGCTACTCTGTGGCACTCTGGTCACAGGGAGCTGTCCCATCAGCTGTTCAGCTGTTGACGCCTTGAATCTAAAACAGGTCAGGCACTTGTGGATGACTCTTCGAACAACTGCCCTACCCGTGGGAATCCAGAATCTTTCTCTTAATGATGCAATTACTAATTGAGCACCTGCATGTAAAAGCCATCACAACAAGGTTTGTGAGCGCATGCTGGGGAGGAAGGATAAGCTGGTGCTTAGTGCCATAAGATAGTTTTGAATTTACTAGTCTTCCTCCTAGCCTTAGCATTCTCTTATCATCTAAGAAAGGATGTAAATCTGCAATTTTACTCTTCCTTGAAATGCAGCATTTAGAGTTGAGACTGGCTATCTCTTGAGCGTAACACACTTGCTGTGCAATTTTGATACAGGAGTGCAAGGCCATCTGCAGCTCTTGTGCACTTAATATCCCTAACCTCTTGTCTTGAGGATTGGCACTATTGTGAATAAATCGGCAACAATATGCAGTTACTCGAGTCAGACGGGACAGTGACGAGTACTTCAGCATAAGTTCATCCCAATTTGTACTTATCAACATGACTACAGGAAGTGAGCTTCGTGACTCAAGTAGTTCCTCTTCTGCATGGGCCAAGATTGTGTCTGGCCATGATTCAGTGCCCTCAGTTAACCAGGATGGTCCGTGCCACCACAGGTCCATACCTCGTAGTTGTTCTGGAGCAACACCTCTGGATATTAAATCTGCTGGATTGCAACTGGTAGGAACATGTCTCCATTCTGCCTTGTGACAATATTCTTGAATTGAAGAGACTCGGTTGGCCACAAATGTTTTCCAGCGAGTAGCAGGAGATGCGATCCAGGCTAAGACAATGGTGGAGTCCGTCCACAGGTACAACTTGCAGACTGGCAGAGACAAAGCTGGAAGGGTCTTGTGGTGTAATCGGGCAAGTAGTAGCGCTCCACACAGTTCAAGTCTTGGTAGTGTCAGTTTCTTCACCGGTGCTACTCTGGATTTAGAACATAATAATCTGTCATAGGTCTGTCCCCTTTTGTCGACAGACCGTACATACAGACAAGCTCCATAAGCTTGTTCTGAAGCATCAGAAAAACCATCAATTTGTATATCAACAGGGGGTCCCTTACATGTGACTAACCGCTCAATATAAAATTATCTTACTGCTTGTGGCTTAAAGTGAAGTTCCTCCCATTCTCTGACTAGTTGAGAAGGTAGTCTGTCATCCCAGTTCAGATTGACTAGCGAAAGTTTCTGCATAAAAATCTTGTAAGAAATTACTAAAGGAATGACCAACCCAAGTGGATCAAATATTGATTCAATAACAGATAAGATCTTTCGTTTAGTTACATGAGAGTCAGCATGATAGGGACTGTCTGAATACAGATTGCCAAAAATGAGAAAATGATCAGTAACTGGATGCCATTATAGGCCTAAAGATTTCACGCTAGTGCCTTCATCAAGACTTAAAGGCAGCTGGGTTTCCCTGTCCTCTTCTGAAACTGCTTCTAGTAATGCTGGGTAGTTTGAACACCATTTCCTGAGGTGAAATCCTCCACTCTCCAGTAAATTAATAATTTCTGACTGCAACTGAAGAGCATCCTGGATATCGTCACAGCCGCTTAATAAATCATCAACATAAAAATCTCTGCGAACAACATGTGCTGCTCTGGGGACCCTCGATTCTTGATCTTCAGCAAGTTGCTGCAGGCATCTGGTAGCTAGGCAAGGTGCTGATGCTGTACCATATGTTACAGTCGTCAGTTCATAGTGAGAAGGTGGGTCCCTAGGTGATTCCCTCCAGATAACCCGCTGAAGTTTCCTATCATCTGCATGAACCATGACTTGCCGATACATTTTAGCAATATCTGCGGTGAAGGCAAAGGTATGCATTCTAAATCTTAGAATGATAGAGTAAAGATCCTGTTGTATTGTCGTTCCAACCATTAATATATCATTCAATGAAATATTGTTGCAAGTTTTAGAAGATGCATCAAATACAACCCTAGTTTTGGTAGTCGAGCTACTAAGCTTAAAAACTGGATGATGGGGTAGATAATTGCTTCCACCTTCATTCCTTAACTGAGTAGATGTATCCACCTTAACCATATGCCCCATCGCCTCATACTCGTCAAGAAAGAGTACTCATGCTTTAGTGAGGGCTCCCTATTGAAACGCCGTTCTAATTGAGTTAGTCTCGACATGGCATGATTGAAGGAATTTCCCAGAACCTCAGGTTTCTGCTTGAGGGGTAAGCGAACTATGAATCTACCTGTAGCATCCCTAGTAGTATTCTCTGTAAAGTGTTTTTCTGTGGCTCTCTCTTCTCTTGTCATGACTCGTGACTTAAGCTATTCTATTTCCCAGAACCGTTGTAGTTGGGTATCTAACCTGTCCTCTGACTTCAATAAACATGTAGTTAGAGTAAGATGTTTCTCTTCCCTATGATGGTAGTGTCCAGCAATAATCCATCCTAGTTCAGTGTCTTGAAGAATAGGATAATCTGCAGATCGAGTTCTGCGCCAAGGTTTCAGTAACGAAAAGAAATGTTCTGCGCCCATTAACAATTCAATGCCACCTGGCTGGAAGAACTTGGGGTCAGCGAGCTTCAAGTCAGTGGGCAAGTTCCAATGCTCATGCTGAATGTAACTACTGGGCATGTTACCTGTGATACGTGGAAAGACAGAGCAAGTCATGCTCACAGTGAAGTTACTTATAGTGGATTGCAATTCTAACTGAACACTGTATTATTGGCACACTTTATCTTGGTGCATTTGTGTACGGGAGTGAGGAGTAAGGAGGGTTCCTGTAGTGCTGCCAACTGAATGAAAATTAAATCTGAATTGAATCGAGAATATGATCGATCGATATGAAGTTTCTAAACCGTTATTATCTTAAGCCAACAACTGTGTCACATACACATTATATAAAGTTATATAATATTTCTCGATGCGAATCCTGTTCCTAGCATGAATTCTATAGTTTGGCTTTGCTGTGTAAACAACAACAGTACTAGTACGTAAAGTGTACGCCAGATGTCACACAACGATGCTTAAGCGATTTATAATTTGTGTTTCAAAGGTTGCCAGTACGTATCTCGAATATTGCCGAGGTCGACCGATTAAGTACTAGGGTGTAAATGCACCAAGATAAAGTGTGCCGATAATACCTTGATTGAGAAATGGAATCATTTATGCCGCTGAGTGGTATGGGATTCTTCATTTTCTTAAGGCCTAATCGCTGTGCCAGACTTTCAGTGCAAAGATTAACCTGGCTGCCACTGTCAAGAAATGCCCGACAGACCTGCATTTGCCCCATAGAATCTAGTACCTTGACCTTGGAAGTGGAGAGCAGAACCCCTACAGGGTCTCTTGTATTGCAGTATGTGTGAGAGGAGTTGGATGCAGTTGATGGGCTGTACCTTCCTCTTTACCTGATGGATTATGTAATGAGGTGTGATGCTTCCTACTACATAATTTACAACCACGTGATTTGCACTATTTGGCAGAATGCTTTGTACGCACACAGTTAAAACATAAGTCCATTTCCTTAACCCTTCTTTGTCTATCTTCCACACTGAAAGCTGCAAACTCTTCACATTTAAATATCGGGTGCTTACCATGACAGCAGGGACACTTTATGAGACTGGTAGTGGTGTAATTGTAGCGTGGTTGAGTATCCCCTTGAGGTTTAGGCTTATTTCTGTCAGCTTGTTGTCTGTGCGACGGTGCAGTGTGCTGTGAGGTAGGGAAGTTCTCCAGAGCTTGCCGTTTGTGCTCAACAAATGACCGCAAGTCATCAAGTGATGGAACCCGAGTGTCTGCCTGTGATAATTCCCAGTCTCGTCTAGTACAAGCATCAAGTCCTTGAGCATACAGTTGAGTCAAAATAACTTCATGCAATGGAATGTTAAGTTCTAGGGCCTTGAGTGCATTCAAATTACTATTAAAGGTGTTAGAGTACCTTAACAGTTCTGTAGCTGTTTCACTGGAGACTGATTTTAAAGTTAAGAGTGCCTTAACATGAGTAGCTGCTATTAGTTTCTTGTTCTCAAATCTGCCCTTCAACATTTTCCATGCTACCTCATAATTCGCCTCTGTGATGGGTAAATATTGAATTATTTGGCTGGCTGGGCCCTTGAGTATAGATGATAAGTAGTGAAATTTCTGGACACTTGGCAGATTATTGTTGTTATGGATCATAACTTGAAAACTGTCCGCGAATGAGAGTCAGTTTTCGTATTTTCCATCGAAATGTGGAATGTTAATAGCCGGCAACTTTAAACTCGCAACGCTGCTGACCTGAGTTCTTCCTGAATCTACCGTGTCGCGTGATGCCTCTTCAAGGTTCGCTATTATTTTACTCATTTCGCCCTTTACCTTGTAGTATTTGGTTTCGAATTCGGCACGCGCCTGATCATGAGCTTGTTCGTTTTCAGCGTCTTCTAATTCTAATTCTGACTGCACGTCATCAAACTTCGACATTAATGCACTCATGCCTTCGTATCGTAGTTTAATTTCATGCGAATTCGAATGTTGTTGGGCGATGAAATTCTCAACGAAAGTTTCCAAGCGGGTAAGTTGCGCTTTAAATCGCAACCTCTGCTTAAGAAGCTTTTGCCTCGTTGAGGATTCCATGATGGAGGAGGTAAGACAAGAACAAGGAGAAAAGAGCCTTAAATGAATAGTACTGACCTACCTTCTCAGTTTAGTTTACCTCTGGTGCTGGAACATCGGACTCGGGACTGCTAGATGATGTCATTAAAGTGAACTTCCAAGTATTTCCATGTGACTGTTGAAACTAGTCCTCCATACTACACGCCACGCTGCTTTCACGACGTCCTCGTGGTGTAGATAATCCGGCCCGGTATTTGGACCATGTTTTGAACGTAAATCACTCACTTGATAAAATAACAACATTTATTACACTTACGACACTTATATAACACATTATAATACATAATGCTGAGTTCTGATGGGCAGATGCCATCGATAACAGTCAGTCACATATTCCCGTGTCCTCCCGCTTGAGGCACCCAAGCATAACAGCCTCCCATTCCCTTCCATCCACACCACTTCCGGCTGAGGGCCTTCAAAATGAATACACACTGAAGGGTGCTGCTATTTGTCCTAAAGTGGTAGCGAGTAACTAAGTGGTGTAGCCATAGCTAGGCCGGAACATACGGGGTTTTAAAAATAACTGATTCATATACTCTTTTGTTTATAACTTTTAAGAAATGAAGGCCCTATCCTTAATAATTTGTTCAAAATATTTCTATAAAAAGTTGAATATTGGATAAATTGAATAAATTCAGCATTGAATATAATTGAGACTTTTGAACGTAAATCACATATTCCACTGAAATAAGTAGCTCTATAGAGCGTTCCAACCTTAAATTGCAGTACAGCGGTAATGGGATAATTCCGTCTCTTTCCTTCTCCCATGTTTTGCGGGTAGCGCTGTCCTACTCTAAAGCAGCGGGTTTGCCAAATATCCGTAAATCAGAATGTTATCGGTTAAAATGGGTAAATATCGTGTTATGTACAGAATTTCAAGGCGCATTCGATGCCGTTAATAAAAAAATGTAAAAAAAATAATTTAGTGTGAAAATGGTAATATAATGGAAAGTTTCGCCAAATGCAAAATCTTCATTGCATAGAACTTATCATGTCATAACTCCTATTTTATATCCATTACTTTCATAATTTTTTCACTACTGGTAAAGAAACATTTCAGCTCGATGTAGATAAGTTTATTTTTAAATTTAAATGATAACAAAATGCAGTATATGCGTTTATTTTCAGTCATGTTCAGGGAATTTTATGTACAGGCACGAAAAAGTCAGTCGCTGGCCAGCGTCTTTCCTATTGAATTTGCATGGGGGGTCAAAGCGAGGCAAATGGTCTACATATTGAAACGGTAACACCCTACGAGCATTCACGTTTCATTCTTTTATTAAGAGAAGCTCGCTAACACCCGGCCGTAGGCATTTAAAACTTGCGCCGAGCGCACAGGCATAATGGGAACTGCGAGCAAGTTCGCGACGTTCCAGAACACCGGCCAAGGACAAGCGACGTCACGCAGAAGGTTCCTTCGTGTTCCATTGCTGCATGAACGAAATATAAGCGAGTCGCCAGCCTGGGGTAAGGCAGAATGTAAGCAGAGAGCCTGCAGTAAAGCAGAAAGAGAGTGTGCGGTATGCGACGGCAGTGTGCTGAAGGCAGAGAGTGGAGTGAGTCGGCAGTAAGCCGTGAGTCAGCGAGTGTGTGCAAGTAAGCACGTCGCGACATAATTCGTCTCTCGGTCCGGCTGTATATTTGAATTCGTTTAAAGACTGTGTTCTCACCAGCTTGAATTCATTTAAAGACTGTGTTCTCACATAAACTGTGCCAGCTTTGAATTCGTTTAAAAACTGTGTTCTTGCATTAATTGTGCCAGCTTTGAATTCGTTTAAAGACTGTGTTCTCGCCAGCTTGAATTCATTTAAAGACTGTGTTCTCACATAAACTGTGCCAGCTTTGAATTCGTTTAAAACTGTGTTCTTGCATTAATTGTGCCAGCTTTGAATTCGTTTAAAGACTGTGTTCTCGCCAGCTTGAATTCATTTAAAGACTGTGTTCTCACATAAACTGTGCCAGCTTTGAATTCGTTTAAAAACTGTGTTCTTGCATTAATTGTGCCAGCTTTGAATTCGTTTAAAGACTGTGTTCTCGCCAGCTTGAATTCATTTAAAGACTGTGTTCTCACATAAACTGTGCCAGCTTTGAATTCGTTTAAAAACTGTGTTCTTGCATTAATTGTGTCAGCCTTGAATTCGTTTAAAGACTGTGTTCTCGCCAGCTTGAATTCATTTAAAGACTGTGTTCTCACATAAACTGTGCCAGCTTTGAATTCGTTTAAAACTGTGTTCTTGCATTAATTGTGTCTATCCGTTGAACTGTGTTGCATTATGATCTTAAGTGCCAGTGATAATCTGAAAATCACGACGTACTGGAACTTGGACTGTCATTTATTTCAACAAATGTATTATGCTGATGGAGTACAGTGCAGAGACTGTACTCGATTTTCTTTATGAAGTGCTTGATCACCGCACCTCGGAAGGTCCTAGATTGTTTCATTTGCGTATTATTCCAAATACGAACTGTGACTCTAACTTTATCCTTGCTGCTGTGGGAACTATTTCGGCGTGCTTCGCCATAGGGAAGTGTCACACCAGTACCCCATGACGTCAAATGTGGCAGCTCCACATTTCCCCGTTCCTGCCTCTGGTTCGAGTCATCAACACTAATACAAACACCAACGACGGAAGACAACGCCGACGCCGACCGCAAGACGACGCAGCCGCCGCGGGACAACGTCCTCTTCACGCCATCAGGGACAAATCTACAATTCAGCTATAAAAGGTGACATAATTATTTGCCTATTTATTGAATAAACTGAAGGATCCACTTAATCATGAATTTTTCTTTCACTACCCTTCTCTCTTACTCTCTTAGCATGGGCCGTACACGCCTTGTCGTTCCTCATGTTCTCCGATATATTGAAGTACGGGCGTTCCTGTTACAATATATGGAAGTTATTTTCAAAACAATCCCGAAGTTCTTATCTTGCTTAGTTCTTAATTTGTGACAGGAAGAATATCTCCTTGAATTTTTGTTTCGCTTGTGACTCGGCTGGCTGTCTGTCTGGCTGGCTGAAGTACCGGTAGTGATCTCCCAAACATGCGCTTTTAACTTTTCCAGACAGTCGCATGCAGTGCAGTGCTCATTTCGTCAGTAGTATGTGTAATAGTGATTAAATACATATCAGTGACGTATGTACAATTCTTGAGGGCAAGTGTATTTCGTTTGTGTGGGTCGTGAGTTCGTGCTCGTGCGTGGGGATCTAATTTCGAAGAAAAAGTGCAGAAGGATCATGGCTTGGTTAAAGCAAAGCAAACGGTCGTCGGATATGGAAGTAGTAATTATTAAATCATACCTCAAGTCCTTATCTCGTTAACTCTTAATTTATGACAGGGAGAACGTCTCGTTTGTTTACGTTTCACGAGTGACTCGGCTGGCTGAGCTTTTAAATATACTGACAGCCGTGTGCAGTGGTGTTCATTTAATCAGTATTATAAGATTGATTAAATAAAGATCAGTGATATATATTTTATGGCGTGTGGCCTCCGAAGAAGACGAGTGCAGGTCTTTCGAGTTGACGCAGCATAGGCGACCTGCGCGTCTATAAGAATCGGGCCCTACCTGTGATGAATTATAATGCTGAAGACGGCACACATACCGGCCCCCGAGCCATTAGAATCAACCAATGAAGGTTAAAATCCCCGGCCCGGCCGGGAATCGAACCCGGGGCCCTCTGGACCAAATGCCAGTACGCTAACCATTTAGCCATGGAGCCGGACAAGATCAGTGATAAATGTATAGTTCTTGAGGACAAGTGGATTGTGTTTGTTGTGTTTGTGTAGTCGGTGTAGTTGTCCGTTCGTGCTCGTGCGGGGGGTTCTTAGTTCGAAGAAAAAGTGCAGAAGGATGTACAGTGGATCGTCAAATTAAAAAGAAACGTTCCGTAGGTAAACTCAGGGGAAAAGAACGCAATATTTTAATGAGTGTCCTGGATTATTTTTTAAAGTCTATGAATATGAGCAGCGCAGTCAGTGAAACTGCTTAAGCTACAGGTTGTTCCGAAAGAACAATCTATGCTATAAGGAAGGAACACACACATGGTCCTTTGCGAACTCCCGCAAAAAAAGAACAACAAACAGAAGGACGGCAGAAAAAGGAAAATTTAATATGATGAAATTGTGCGAAGTGGAGTGCGTCGAGTGGTTCACTCTCTTTTATTTGCTAACATACCACCGACATTGAACGTGATTTTGAGTCGGGTAAATGGAGAAGTTTCTTTGCCACGATTTTCCAAAACTACGTTGTATCGCTTCTTACCATGATATAGGCTTCCGTTATTTAAGACGGGGTAATAAAGCAGCTTTCATTGAAGCCGATGAAATTATTAATTAGAGGCACAGATATCTCAGGGAGATAAAACGTTTGAGGGCACAAAATAAAGCTATAATTTACACAGATGAATCGTGGGTAAATATTGGACAGACAGTGACAAAAGAATGGAAGGATACGACAGTGAAAAGTGCACGGCAGGACGGCATTGAAGGGGTGAGTTCGGGACTTAGGCCACCGAAAAGCCGAGGACCGTGATTTGCCTTAGTCCACGCGGGTAATGAACATGGTTTTGTTCCAAATGCTGAACTAACATTTTTATGCCATAAAAACATAAGACAATTGGGCAAATTACGTGAAGGAAGTAAAGAAAAATGAAGAGAGATTTGTGGAAAGCAGACTAGTTACAGGACGATGTCGACGATGAAAAGTTTTTAATACGACTTTCTTCATCGTCCGGATCATCCCCAAAGTCATCTTCCGAACCTGGTTCATCCAAAGCGGGAAGATCAGGCCTTGCAGTAATGATAGAAGGTGTACGTCCAATGTCTGAGAGCAACGCCAATGATTAAGGTTTGTTGTATTTATTTTACCATCCTACAAATATTAATTCATGAATGAATTTAAAATTACAAAATTACAAACGAAAAATGTGGAATTGTGACGTCCTGTTTGAGTCACACTCGAGCGTGATCTTCACGAGTCGATTTCGCAACAGCGCGCTCCATCTACGCTGTACTGCAATTTAAGGTTGGAACGCTCTATAAGCACTTTATTTTTTTCAAATATGTTACTTTAAAACTTAAAAATATTCATTTTTTACTCTCCAGTTTCACATGGAATTCTCCAAAATGAGATGAACGCTTGCCAAGCACGTAATTTTTTTAAAAGTAGCATTTGTAGTTAGTTAGTGAGATACTAAATTTTGACCTTCGCTGAATATAAGCTAGCGGAAGGTGCACCACACGACTGATTCTCGAACAAGTAGCCAGTAAAGTGGCTTGTTTCCTTGTTGTTTAAAAGGGCCTAACATCTAGGTCATCGGCCCGGTCAGGTTACTATCACATTATATTATCCAGTGGCAAGTACAATAAATCCTCAACTAACCTATGCAACCATTTAGGCTGCCTGCAAATCAATGCCGACGTTCATTTTTTATTTGCGAAATGGTACAGAAGAAGGAATGAATACGGAATGAGACAAAAGAGGAATGTTATAGGTGAAACTCTTACGCATGGAGTGCTAAATAAACTCCTCCACATTTTTCAAGAACCAGAATATCTCTGTCGGTTTCGAACACGTGACATTGGCATCGTAAGCCTTAGAGGGATCTGTTTTTCTTGTTACAAGATGCCGTCTCTCCTACAACAGCTAGATTATAGAAAAGAATTTCGTGATGCAAAAGAACAGGGCGAATTTAGAATGGGATGTGTGTTGAACGTTCAAAGGCTAGAGATGTACCAGCGAAATAAACCGCAGTATCCCAAGAACTGACCGACTGACTAATTGAGCAGTCATGGATTTAGCACATTGCTCTATCTCGTGACAGAGCCGGATCACTCCCATTATAGACCCATGGCTGAGTAATAACACACTCTCGTTATTTCCACCATCCAGATCAGTTCAAACAGAAAACCAAGTGACTTTTGCTAAGCCGTAAGTCTCGATGGTATTTATTGATGTGGACAATTTAAGGTATGAGTATTTATTTAGAAGTGATTATTTCAAAATATATCTCCTTCTCCTTCTTTATCTGTTTATACTCCAGGGTTGGTTTTTACCTCGGACTCAGCGAGGGAACCCACCTCCACTGCCTCAAGCGCAGTGTCCTGGAGCTTCAGACTCTGGGTCGGGGAATACAACTGGGGAGGATGACCAGTACCACACCCAGGCGGCCTCACCTGCTATGCTGAACAGGGGTCTTGCGGGGCTTGGGAAGATTGGAAAGGGCAGACAAGGAAGAGAAAAGGGAGCGGCCGTGGCCTTAAGTTAGGTACCATCTCGGCATTTGCCCGGAGGAGAAGTGGGAAACAACGGAAAACCACTTCCAGGATGGCTGATGTGGGAATCGAACCCACCTCTACTCAGTTGACTTACCGGGTTCGATTCCCGACCAAGCCGGGGATTTCAACCTTAATAGGTTAATGCCCGTAGCTCGGGGGCTGGGTATGTGTGACGTATTCAGCATTCGAAATCATCCTAGGTATGGCCCTCATCTTCACAGACATGCAGGTCGCCTAATAGGCCGCCAACGGGAAAAATACCTGCAGCAAGCCTCTCCGAAGGCCATACGGCATTATTATATTATTGTTCAACTAAGTTCTAGACGTACAGTATCACGCTACCCATCCGCTATATACGAGGTTAAATGTAAAGGTGTCCGCCTCTGTGGCGAAGTGGTTAGTGTGATTAGCTGCCACCCGCGGAGGCCCGGGTTCGATTCCTGGCTCTGGCACGAAATTTCAAAAGTAGTACGAGGGCTGGAACGGGGTCCACTCAGCTTCGGGAGGTCGACGGAGTAGTGGTGGGTTCGATTATCACCTCAGCCATCCTGGAAGTGGTTTTCCGTGGTTTCCCACTTCTCCTCCAGGCAAATGCCGGGATGGTACCTAACTTAAGCCCACGGCCGCTTCCTTCCTTCTTCCTTGCGTATCCCTTCCAATCTTCCCATCCCCCACCATGGCGTCTGTTAAGCATTGCAGTTGAGGCCGCCTGGGCAAGGTACTTGTCATTCTCCCCAGTTGTATCCCCAAACCAATGTCTCACTCTCCGGGACACTGCCCTTGAGGCGGTGGAGGTACGATCCCTCGCTGAGTTCGAGGGAGAAACCAACCCAGGAAGGTAAGCAGATTAAGAAAGAAAGAAATGTAGGCTAAAGGTTTTATATTTATGGCCAAGAACGGAAGAAAAAATCTTCAGATTATTTAGACACAGTGACAGTTTTCTTCCCTATAAAATGGTTGATGGACAAGAATTGTAACTCAGTGAACGCAAAACTGACGTTGAACAACTGTGGAAGTTTCAGAATGTTTAGCTGTGTGTTCTCAGAAAGAGTCATTCATGACATTGCTGATACTTATAAACACAGCAAGAACTTTGAAGAGACAAATGAAGTTTCATTTATAATTTTAAGGGAAATTAATTTTGAAGCCCTAAAATAGACTGGCTTGAAGTACATTCGAGGAAAGTGCGCAATTACAATGAAAAATCTCTTAGAAATATAAACAGGAGACATTCTGTTGTGTAGTGGTTAGTGTAATTAGCTGCCACCCCCGGAGGCCCGGGTTCGATTCCCGGCTCTGGCACGAAATTTGAAAAGTGGTACGAGGGCTGAAACGGGATCCACTCAGCCTACGGAGGTCAACTGAGTAGAGGTGGGTTCGATTCCCACCTCAACCATCCTGGAAGTGGTTTTCCGTGGTTTCCCACTTCTCCAGGCAAATCCCCGAATGGTACCTAAGTTAAGGGCACGGCAGCTTCCTTCCCTCTTCCTTGCCTATCCCTTCCAATGTTCCCATCCCCTCGCAAGACTCCTGTTCAGCATAGCTGGTAAGCTACTGGTCATCCTCCCAGTTGTATCCCCCGACCCAGAATCTGAAGCTCCAGGACACTGCCCTCGAGGCGGTAGAGATGGGATCTCTCGCTGAGTCAGAGGGAACAACTGACCCTGGGGGGTAAACAGATAAAGAAGAAGAAGAAGAAGAAGAAGAAGAAGAAGAAGAAGTCATTTAAATCCAAACATACGAAATATCTTTAGAGTTGGTAAGTGGTCACTGAGGTTGTGGTCAGCTAAACGACAAAAATATTCACAAGTGTAATGCATTCTGTTCTGTTATAGTTTCCTGGTGAACTTCAACACTCTACTTGTTGAAAATTACAACTAATTCTGTACAAGGAATTCGATAGTTGTTTCAGACCGATCTTATCATTTTAAACTTCACGTTTCCAATTAGGACAAACAAATTCAGCTACTGATGTACATGCACTGGGGAACGTACATCGGACAATATTCAGTATCTTAAACATAATCACGTGAATTAATTATTTACGCATAGTGAAGTAAAAAATTTGTGACTGGTAACAGTGTTAATTATTCATAAAAAGAAATATTCAGGATGTTTTTTAACTATTACAAGTACCTGCTTGAAATTGAGCCACCGAGCTCGATAGCTGCAGTCGCTTGAGTGCGGCCAGAATCCAGTAATCGGGAGATAGTGGGTTCGAGTCCCACCGTCGGCAGCCTTTAAGATGGTTTTCCGTGGTTTCCCATTTTCACACCAGGCAAATGCCGGGGCTGTACCATAATTAAGGTCACGGCCGCTTCCTTCCAACTCCTAGGCCTTTGCTATCTCATCGTCGCCATAAGACCTATCTGTGTCAGTGCGACGTAAAGCAAATAGCAAAAAAAAAAAAAAAAACATCAGCCGACCTGTACCTCATTATCGTTAATTTCGTACGGTGTGACGAGAATGGTTTAAACTTGTACTCCAAAATATTTCGAAAATATAGAACACCTTATTATTGTGCCCTTTGTAGGGTGTGAAAGAAAGATTCTGTGTTATAAGATTGGTTATTAAGGGTCCTTCAAGACTATATTTAAATATTTGTCAATAAAACACGATACCGTATGCCAAACCGTTAAGCATAAACAAAGAGAACTTTCACTTCTTCTGAAGGAAAAGGTTTTCTTCTGAAGAATGAACCACCATGAGATTAACAGGTACAGCTATATAGATTTTAGAATAATTCTAATTTTAAATTTTGAACATAAAATATTTTCGTAATTTTAATACGTTCACTTTTTAATTTAAGGAGAATGTTGTGGTTGATCCTGAAGAGAAGTTACATCTGTATAATTCTGCGAAATGTAAAGTGAATCGTGTCTTAAATTGAGAAATATGCAGTCACAGTAACTTGATTGTTCATTGATTTACGTTCTACAAATACAACCTTATAGGTTGAGGACTAAACATGAACGGTACTCCCTCATCTATTAAAGAGGATTAACATACCTTGAGATGTTCTCCTAGGACTCCACCGACATCTCCCCCGAGATTGCTGACTGACACTCCGAGAATCTTGAAGTCATTAGTTCCGAGTTTTTTCTCAACGGCACTTGACCACTCTTCATCAGACAACACTTGTGAAGAGGTCATGGTGGCTGCTTGAGTGTAGCCAGATGACATAATTTATATGGCTCAGATATAAAATTTAAGATAAGATTCGCCTGCTCTTGTTATCTGTAATGGAGCAGCTAACAGCGCGAACTGTAAAGCAGTGTGGAGTGTGGTGTACCACGTTGCAGCTAGAGTCAAGGACGATACAATGACTTGCAATTTACTTTCATCAATAATTGCTGTATTTCCTTAGGATGCAAGTTCTTTTCTTCGTCAAGAATCCAAAGTGGTTGCCTTATAAGGCAGCACAGTGCAATAACCTTACATGTGACTGAGTGTTATTTTGAACCAGCACAATCTGTGGTAGAAGGCCGATTTAATACAGGAAGTGACGTACTTAAACATGACCTCACATTACGTATAGCACGCGCAGTTAAATAACAGCTCTGCTTTTTATCTGTCTGCTAGCCAGCGGTCCTCCATCTCCTGCACACCTTACTTAGATGAGTGGTGCGCGCGGCTGGATGCGCAGTCGTTAGTTGATCTGAGGCAAACTTGGCGAAAACACGTCAACAGTGCGCTTTGTACTGTAACAGAAAGGTGCTAGTTGTTTTACGTCGCACCGACACAGATGGGTCTTATGGCGACGATGGGACAGGGAAGGGCTAGGAGTGGGAAGGGAGCGGCCGTGGCCTTAATTAAGGTACAGCCCCAGCATTTGCCTGGTGTGAAAATGGGAAACCACGGAAAACCATTTTCAGGGCTGCCGACAGTGGGGTTCGAACCTACTATCTCCGGAATACTGGATACTGGCCGCATTTAAGCGACTGAAGCTGTCGAGATCGGTGTAACAGAAAGGTACTTCTGCACAGGACAGCAGGACGTGAACAGTCATCCAAAATTAATTCCTTCGGTTTTTCACTTCTTCCTGAATCCAAAAGTTTATAATAGCATCTGTGATGCCTGTCGTTGGCAGACGATCTCTTGGCAGACATAGTAATGGTTCCCATATTACGTAAAGTTAAGCAATTTAATCAATTATGCCGAATGCTAAAAGACCCGGAAAATTTTTCAAATCGTGAGTCTTGGATAGCTCTACCATACTAAAAAGTCAAATTTCGAAAATCACTTTCGGCCTAATAACAGTTCTGGAAAAACAGCCTAAAATCACTTGTTTCGTTACTCGTCTTCTGTTTGATTCAAATCCTAGCCAAATGAACTTATTTACATAATTATTTCTTTACTGCTTCCTTGCTTCAATACCCCCAGTATTTTTTTTTTTGAAAAAGGTCCGCGCCCAATGTAGTTCTAAAGGCTTAAGTGAAACTCTGCATTGACTCATATTAGCGCTCGTAGAGGTAAAGAAAAAGGCAATCTGCTAATCTAATGGACAGGATAACGATGATTAAAGGATTGTAAATTTTAGGAATAAATAAAGAATATATTCTTATAGTTTATTATACTGTATTTACTTAAAATTCGTAGCCCATATCCTTAGGATAATTTCAACATGGAGGTGCTTGCTTCAAGGTTTAGAACTATGGATTTTTGTTGGCCCTTCATTTTTCATCAGCTGTCAGTGGCTTGTCGTGACGTATTCTCTTCCAGGTTCTTTGTGTCCCTTCCTAGTTTCATTTTTATAAATACTAGCCGTAGTACCAAGCTCTTCTCGGGCACTGGAGCACTTTCTTTGAATGTTTCATTTTAACATTTATATTAACTGTCTGGACATTTTTAAATTTCTGTATTGTGACTTTGAATGATACTTTACGAACTCTTTTCTAAATTTAGAGTTATTGTTATGTGCTTAATTTTATGTTTATTTTCAGATTATAATTTCACGTTAAACTATTTCCTTGTGGCAGCCCCGATTGACAGGGAAGTAGTTCATTCTTTCAGACAAATAAGTTATAGCTGTACGTATTTACGCCTCGCGCAATAGATATGATGTACACGATTCTGACTGTCCCTGGGACTGTCACAAATCAGGCTAGGGACCCCGAAAATTGTAGACTCAACACAAATATCGGTCATTTTGGACATATTCTTGTTTATCCCTTCTCAAACCCATGCCGGTCGAAGCTGAAATCGGACTTAAACGGCATCCAGACTGTCACAATTCATCTCAGTGACACCGAAAGCGACGGATTCGACATTAATATCGGTCGTTTTTGTTTATTTTTACATACTAAACCCTTCCCTAGCGGTGCTTCTGGTGTCATACCCCCAGAATATTTTTTCCACATAGTAAGTCACGTGTGTACCAATCCCTGTGATATTTCAACAATATTAAGTTAATATTTTCTAGTATTGGTCAGGATCTAGCTGATAATTTGCCTACAGCCAATACCAATAATCCATATAGTTATCACGCAGCTCCAAGAAGTTCCTTATTTTTGTACCCAACTGACAACGAAGATGTAGCAAGTATGATACAAGAACTAAAAAAATTCCAGTAGTTACGATTGTTATGGTTTAAGCAACACAATTATCAAACAGTTATGAACCGAATTAGTTCCATACATCACTGCATTTATTAACAAATCGTTAGCTGAAAGTACAGTTCCTACATTGTTAAAGATTGCCAAAGTTATATCTATCCATAAAGGCATAGATAAATTAGACATAAACAACTACAGACCAATCTCTATCGTCCCCATTTTAGCCAAAATATTAGAAAAAAATGTTAAATTAAGATTATTCAAACTCCTTCTTAAGAATAATTACTTTTATAAATATCAATATGGCTTTATTCCAAATTCCAACGTATACAGTGCTGTTGAGGATATTCTCATTAGACTGCAGGAAGCTCTTGATTCACGAAAATTAGCTTCTGGGTTATTTATAGACTTATGAAAAGCCTTTGACGCAGTTGATCACGAGATCATGATCAGAAAACCGGAAGACGCAGGAGTAAGAGGTGTAGCGATGAACTGTTTTAAGGATTATCTCATTGATGGATCATAGTTTGTTTCATATAAAAATGCTAAAAGTTCATCTCTTCCTATATCAATTGGAATTCCTCAGGGTTCAGTACTGGGTCCGGTTTTATTTCTAATATTTGTGAACGATATAGGCTCGCTAAAATTACAAGGACAATTATCTCTTCATGTAGATGATACAAATAATTTCTATGTTGGAACCTCTGCTAAAGAACTTGAGGTAAAAATGCAGTATGACATTAGCTTATTACAAACTTGGCTTTCAAGCAATAGACTATCCATTAATCTTGGCAAGACCAACTACATGATTTTTTCATTAGCCATCATGTGCAACTCCTCTTGATCTTACATGAACAATAACATACTTTCTAATTTACCGCCCTTAACACCTACAGATTATTTGTATAAGCAATGCAGACTTCTACTACTCCATATGATACGTGATAGAGCTTCAACTATGACGGTGTATAAAATTAAGTATAATTTGGTTCATTCAAACACTATCTGGATTATAAATTCTGACATACACTCATATAACACTCGAGGAGCAAAGAGAGTTCATACCGAATTTGTAAAAACTAGTAAGTATGGTTGTAACTCCTTATGGCAGTACACTGTGAAGGTGTACAATGCTCTCCCAAAACATATACAACCGGCAACAACAATTTCAAAATTTAAACAAAAAATAAATAATCAATGGACAAAAGAAAATGAGGAGTAAATCTTACAAACCAAGTAATGTACAGTGGTATTATATATTTGTAAGGGTTTCCTCTTCTCTATGACGGTAATGTATTTAGAAATAAGCTATTATTGTATTATAAATATTTTGTAAACTCTGCCAATATTTAATCGTGTACTGCACCGCAAGATCCTCTGCTCAGGTATCCATTCTTTGAGTAAATAAAAAAGTCATACACACGTACATCCATAACCTCGGTCATTTTGGACAATACTTGTTTTCACCCCTTCTTATCCTTCATGCCGACGGTGGATGAACCTTGACTTAAACGACATCCAGAGTGTCACTATTCATTTCAGTGACCCGGAAAACTATGGACTATGTATTAATATTGATCAATTTCTATTATTTCAATATTTCACTTCTGTCGACCCCTCGGCCCTAGGGCTGCTAGTGGTGTCTTACCCCTACAGAATTTTTCTTCAGGTAGTGAGTCATGTGGATACTAACTTTGGTTTAAAACTATACTCGAACAGACATATATTCATCCATAATCTCGGCCATTTTGGACATACTTCTTCATCTCTTCTCAACACTCTTGCCGATGGGGACAAAATTTACACTTAAATAGCATCCGGAGTGTTACTAATCATCTCAGCAATCGAGAAAGCTGTGGATTCGACGTTAACATTTGTCATTTTCGGTTACTTTTACATATCACCCCTTCTCACCCCTGCCTAAAGAGATGCTAGCGGTGCATTACTCCACACAGTAAGTGATATATGTACCAAGTTTGGCTAAGAGCTGTGCTGGAGCATACACACACACATTCATCCATGATTTCGGTCATTTTGGACATTTTCTTTTTCAATTCATCTAACCCCCATTCCGAATGGGGCTGAACTTTGAATTACACGACATCCGGAGTGTCAAATTTCATCTTAGCGACCCCTAGCGGTGCCCGGGGTGCCATACCTCCGCACTAACATTTCCAGATAGTAAGTCAAATTTGCTCCACATTTGGTTGAGACCTATGCTGTAACACAAACATGCATCCTTAATCTCGGTCATTTTTGGACATTTTTCTCTCATACCGCTATGCTCATGGGGCTAAAAATTGACTTAAACGGCATCCGGATTGTCACTCTTCATGCCAGTGAGCCCGAAAATTGTGGATTCGACACTACTTTCTGTAATTTTTACAGTGCTACAGGGCTGCTGACAGTGGGATTCGAAACCCTATCTCCCGGATGCAGGTTCACAGCCGCTTGCCCCTAACCGCACGGCCAACTCGCCCGTTGAAAGGCACTTCATAAAACATGAAGGCGTGTCCCAATCCTCCTATACATAGCATTTCTTACCGGAAAATCATGATACAGAAAAAGTCGCTGTCCCATAGCGACAATCTGTCCATCAAGGTCGATCCACATCTTGGTGCGGCTTAGTATTTAAATTAATTACATAAAATTACTCATCATAAAATCTACCCTCAGATTTCGCTCAAACCACTTCCCAAACTCTCTCAGGAGTAATAAAAACAAATTATGACATTTTCAGCGAAATCCGTCCAGTAGATTTTGGGACCATTCGAGAGAAACAAACGAACAAAAAAGCAAACCAGTTTCACTTTTATATGGATAGATTGTTCGATTTGATTTGATCTCCGTATTTTGATATAAAATCCAAGTATCGCGTTAATATTCGGAGAGTAGACTACGGACAAATATACAAAGCATTTAAGCGTTGCCATGTCGATTTCCATAGCGGTTCTCCATAGAATTAGAGATCGGCTCTTGGTCATAAACTGTTACATGATCCGCACTGATAAAGCCCGTATTTTTTATTTTATCGGTAAAAGTCATAGAACAGAGAAGTTGTAAAAAAAATATTCGAAATGAATTTTGCCAGAAATAATTTTCTTGTAAAAGAGATGTATCGAGTCCCATCTGAAGCAACCACGACTCTATTGCTGAATATTTTTGAACGAATTATTGCTATGAACTTGCTCGGCCTTGTACTAAACTCAAATATCAGTTTTCATGAAAAGCCACCAATTCATTTACCCGTGATTCTGTAGCAGACAGGCTGAACACGGTTCAGAGTATCATATATTTATTTTTGTACAATTTGCTTTATGTCGCATCGACACAGATAGGTCTTATGGCAACGATGGGATAGGAAATGGCTAGGAGTGGAAAGGAAGTAGACGTGACCTTAATTAAGATACAGCGCCAGCATTTACCTGGTGTGAATATGGAAAACCACGGAAAATCATCTTTAGGGCAGCCGACAGTGAAGTTCGATCCCACTATATCCTGAATGCAAACTGATAACTATGTGACCCATACCGCACCGCCACTTGCTCGGTATGTTACAGAATTACGGAGCACTTCATCAGGACTCGCAATGTACATTCTTCGTAATATATACAATATCACGCAAACTGATGTAACATTAAACATATATGCTGGATAGTGAGCTAGTTAATTTTAACATAGACAACATTATCCAACATTTCTGGGATGAGAAATATTACGAAGAAATCCGCCCATTATTATTAGCAAATGTATGACTCCTTGACTGAATAATTAGCGCTGAGGCCTTAACTTGAGAGGGTACCAGATCCGATTCCTGGCCAAGTCGAGAAATTTAATCGCGTCTGATTAATTTTCTGGCTCGGGGATTGGCTGTTTGTGTTTTTCCATACATTCCGCTTAGCATCAACATGGGAATTCAGCCATAAAACAGGGCCAAATCCACGTGGTGGGACACAGCCATAACCGTGACCCCCACATGTATGGTAAATTGCGGTAGAAGAAGACTATTATTATTATTATTATTATTACTATTATTATTATTATTATTATTATTATTATTATTATTATTATTATTATTATTATTATTATTATTATTATTATTATTATTATTATTATTATTATTATTATTATTATCGTTAACAAATTCTACTAAGAGATATCCTAGTGAAAACAATACGGTATATAAATGAGATTAAAGAAAAACATATGAACAACAAAAAGTAAAGTAAAGAACTACTTGGAACCAATATTGTAACAATAAGTATGTCGGCTAACAATGCATGAGACTGGACACTGGGTGTGTCCGTTCTCTACCTGAAACGTTACAGAAGAGAGGGTAGCAAGAAATAAGTATAATGGAGTTTTTCTAAGTTTGTTGAAGAGTTTATTCAAAAAGTAAAGGTCAAAATTCAACTTCACCTCATTACACTGGTTACAGTAATTGTCTCTCCTTGGGATGGGCTGGAACTGGTACACTGCGGACTCGCAATGTTCCTTTACAGCTGTACCATCTTCCGAGAAGTTCTGGGATATCTCGAATTTCTGGAATATCTCGAATTTATGGAAATTCTAGATGGTTAAGGAGCACTTGTAGAAATGGGAATGACACTGCACTAGTGTTCGAACGAACTCATAAGGTATTCAATCTCTGCACAAACTAGATTATTATTATTGGCTATTTCAAACTGAACATACGTAACGATAGACTCTCCCTAAAGTCTGATAGCACTTGATAATTATAATATAATGTCACTGACGTCGAAGTTAACACAGTTAATAAAATAAGAAATCAAATTGAACTTAAGAAAGAAAATAAACAGGTCACTTTATCACTGTCAAATATGAATCATGTTGGCTGAATAATGACGCAGAAAAAACAAGTATTTCACTTGTTATCACTTTCAAGCTCACACAGTTCTATTTCGAATTGATCCTCATAAAATTCAAACACCAAATTATGTTCAAGGGCTTGGTAAAGTAGAATCGTACTCATGAGAAAAAAAATAAGTTCGAACCACAGTTCACGAAAATAATAATCACATGAAATGTACACGTCTTGTAGTGGAACTTTTATTGTCACACGAAACACGGTGCTGAAATATCTTAAGTCTGATCGAAGCTTTGCAGAGTCAGACTTCCATAACGCGGACTTTAACATTCGTCGAGGTCGAACTGGAGACTTACATTACGGCGCTGGAGAAAGTCCAACAGCCGACCAACCGGCCTCGACTGTGGCACAAAGTAGACTGATTCAACAAGCGAAATGCCTGCCTTATTATACAGGATCTCGGAGAATTGAGGCTATTTTATCATATTCAATACCTTCCTTAATCTTTGATATATTTCTTCCAAATTCCGCGATAATGATCACACAAAATTGGGCTACGCGATGATGTAGTTCATTTTCCTGTACGTTAATCCAGTCAAAAGATATTGACGATAGAACGTTTAAAATTTCCTATCGGCTGACGTCACTTGGCCTTGACCGTGTTCCTCAGGTCGTGGCGTCACATTTCCACTTCACTCTCAGCTGGCTTGCTTGCAGGCTGTCGGATGTGACCGCATGGCGCCGAATACAACTTTATACATCGGGGACTCTATCTCGGAACATCATTCCTGGTACATTTTCCGCTCTCTCCATGAGAAAGAAAATCCGATCAAGGTTTTCTTTTGTCTAGTGTTCTCGATGATAGTACTTCTTTAAATTAACGGAATTGTAGATTCCTTCCAGGTTTCTGTTCAATTTTTTTACTTTATAGGCTCCATTATCAAGGACTTCTGTGATCCTATGAGGTCCTACGTAAAGGGGACAAAATTTAACATATACACGGAGTTCTGGATGTGAGACTGCGGGTTTCCTGATTAACACCAAGTCACCTACTCGAAATGGTAACCGAAAAGCTCTGTATCTCATCCTGCTCTCTCGGATTCGGGCTGCATGTCTAATTGTTCCCTTGTAGCTTCCACGCGAGCCTGGTGAGTGACTACAGTGTCTTGAAGAGGTGGTAGCTGCTGGTACCATGGTCTATTGGGTGTGACATCTATATGGATCTTCATGGGAATATCACGAATAGATTCACGACCTGTTGAGTTCACAACTTGCTGCATTATGGGTAGAACCTCGACACACATCCAAATCTGCGTCCCACAGTAGAGCCTACAAAATCTTGCGATTTCCCGCATTATCCTTTCAGCAGGTTAACCTCAGGATGACGTATTGAGTTCATGATGTGCTTGATGTTCACGTCCCCCAATGCTACTTGAAATTCCAGAGAAGTGAATTGGGTACCGTGAGCCATAAGCAAATACTCCGGTTTGCCCATTTCCGGAATAATATAATATAATATAATATAATATAATATAATATAATATAATATAATATAATATAATATAATATAATATAATATAATATAATATAATATAATATAATATAATATAATATAATATAATATAATATAATATAATATAATATAATATAATATAATATCCTCCGGATGTTATTATTAGCGTTTGCTTTCGGTATGGGAAGTAGTATTGTGTATTTAGAGAATACGTCTACCACGAAGATGATGCATCGGTTGCCACGGGTTGCCCTGGGCAAGGGGCCGTACAGGTCCAAAGCCAATATTTCCTCATGTCTCTCCGGAATCAGTGGCCTAAAAAATTCCCTTAATAACCTGTTGTTTGGTTTGATCCGTTGGCAAACGTCGCAAGTGCGGATAATATCCCTGATATCACGCCTCATGTACTCCCATACAAATTTCTCTCTAATGAGCGCAGTTACATTGTCAGTGCCGGCATGTCCGGATAGAGAGTGACACTGCCACACAATGTCTCGTCTAAGCCTGGGAGGAGCGTAAACCCTCCGTTTACTCTTGGCGGAAACTAGATACTTATAATAAGTCCATCATGGGAACAAAAACGTCGTGCAAGACGTGAGATGCGATCATAGTCTTCATCGACGGGAATCGAACGCTTGAAGAATCGAAGAAGTTCGCGTATTTTTGCATCTCGTGCTTGAACTTGTGGTAAAAACCGGAGTTTCCGAAGGAACTCCTCATCTTCCCTATTTAAGACCTCAATTGGATGAACAGTAAGAACATCGACTGGCTTGCGGCTTAGAGCTTTTTTTGCTAGGGGCTTTACGTCGCTCCGACACAGATAGGTCTTATGGCGACGATGGGATAGGAAAGGCCTAGGAGTTGGAAGGAAGCGGCCGTGGCCTTAATTAAGGTACAGCCCCAGCATTTGCCTGGTGTGAAAATGGGAAACCACGGAAAACCATCTTCAGGGCTGCCGATAGTGGGATTCGAACCTACTATCTCCCGGATGCAAGCTCACAGCCGCGCCTCAACGCGCACGGCCAACTCGCCCGGTTCGCGGCTTAGAGCGTCTGCAAGGATGTTTTTCTTTCCAGGTTGATGAACAACAGTGATATTAAATTGTTGGATAAAGAGTGCCCAACGCGTTACATTATCAGTGGTAATATCAGAAGTCATAATGAAGGTAAGTGCCTTATAATCGGTGTAAATGATCACAGGATAGCCGTAAACTATCTTCTTCCAATAGAGTAGGGATTGTACAATGGCAAATGCTTCGAGCACCGTTGTTGTATACGATCACTCATGCGGTCTTAGTTTTCGACTCGTAAAGGATATAAATACCCCAACATCAGGTTCTACCGGATTGGCTTGGTACAAAGCTGCACCCACTCCCACGGAGCTGGCATCGCATTCAATGCAGAACGGCCATTCGAAATTTGGATAGGCAAGTTGTACACTATCCCGGAGCATGAACGTGGTCTTACGAAATACTCCGTCACATGCTTCTGACCATTTCCAGCGACTGTTTTTCTGTAATAGTGACTCCAATGGTGCCACGGTTTCCATGTAAATAGGGCAGTGTTGTGAGAAGAATTTGACACAATCTAAGAACTATCGTACGAGCTTGATTTTGGTTGGTTTAGGAAAGTCTAAAGTACTACTGGTTTGGGCCGGATTAGGCTTAATCCCATCTCCACTGATGAGATGACCCAAGAATAACACCTCAGTCTTGAAAAATTGACTTTTATGCATGTTGATTTTGAAGTTCTTTTCTCGTAGTTCACATAATACAGTACTGACATCCTCAATATGTTTCTCAAGTGACTCTGAAGCTACGAGAATATCATCAACGTAAATGGTGGCAATATCTTTGACTTTGTCAGACAGTTGACTTTCTAAGCCCCTTATGAGCACGGCTCCCGAGATTTTACTCCGAACGAAAGTCTGTTAGAGGCGTATGTAATATTTTCGAAGATTAACCCAGTAAATTTCCGGCTATCCTCTGCCAACAAAATATGGAAATATGATCATGTCATATCCATCGCAAAGAACCGTTTCATACCTCCAAACTTCGTAATGGAGTCTCAAAGTAGAGGTGGGCGGTCGTATTCTAACACTAACTAGGCTATCATTTAATGCACGCGCGTCGAGACATAGGGGCAAACTGCCATTTGGTTTCCTTACTATAGCCAGAGGGCTTAAGTAAGGAGTAATATACTTAGAAATAATGCCATCGTTTTCCAATTGCCGGATTACAGTCCTAGCTTCTTACCGGTACTTTTCTGGAACATGATAAGGTCCCATTCCTATATGTTGAAGTATCCCTTACATTCAAATTATATTGAAAATTCTCAGTAATACCAGGCTTGTCATTGAAGACGTCTGAATATTATTTAAACAATGTGTCGGTCGCCCCTGCCACCTGAGAATTGAACTCTGGGATTTCAGTTACACTGATAGAAAATACGAAGTCAGAACTACTCAAGTCGAAAACATCTTAAATGATGGGCGCTTCCTGGCCCTCGAATGGTCCCTCTTCATCGTGTCTACCCTCTTCTGCGATAAGCGGATCATCGCTCTTATTGTCTTCGTAATTAATAATAGGGGCATCTAGACCCTGGCACTTCATATCTTCACTGTTTAACAGCTGTAACTCTACAGAGTTAACATTGAAAAACGTCAAGGTATTGGCAGTATATTCAATAACACCACCATACTTGACCAGAAAATGAGACCCCATGTCGATGTTAAATGTCATCTGTGTGATAACTAGAAACACGTGTTCAAAGTAGACACCTTCACTTTAACTGTCAAGAATGTCTGTGTCTTACACTTGATCAATTTGTCAGGTACAATCCCTTTATCATTAAGTTGAGCGACTGCCATTAACAGTACATCCTCTGTCTTCTTGAATTCGTCAATCAATCTGTAGGAGACTAATGAAGCTTGAGCTCCGGAATCGACGAAGGCAGTTAGATGATGCTGAACTACTGTACGAAGATCCTACTATTGTCAACCCTAGAATACAACGTAGATTCTATGTAGGCACAGATCCCAGCTTTTATCTGAGAAGGGGGATAAAAGAAAGAAAAGCATGAAAATGCTGTCAATAATTGTTTTGATGAATATTTACGTACAATTCGAGTAAAAATATAACATACCCTTGGCTGTATACTTGGGGATTTTTCAAGTCGCTGGCATGGAAATGATCTGAACAGATCTTATAATCCTTATTGAAGCTTAACGTCCCTTCTTTCTTGTACACCTTATCCAAAACACTTCTCTGATATTTCAAAACCCACAGATCACACCTACATCAGCACATCGTCATTCAAGGTTAACTACTGCACTACGCAACACAGTGAGCTGATTGTATTTTAAGCCACTTAAAATGTGGGTCGCACAGGTCAGAAGTTTAGGAAGTACTATAAAAATCTCTTTTTCACTGGAAGAATATATGTGTAAACACAATATATACTTACATTTTCTTGTCACAAGGGAAACGGAAGACCGCGAATCCTCTGCACTTCATAGTTATTGCACCCAAACACAGCACACATCCTTGCAATCATGATGAGAGGAGATATAAAAGAATGACGCGCGCTACTATTTACTTATGTTAACTTAATTCAAACGCATAAATAACACCAAAATTTCACAAACAAGTACACGTGCTCTTAAGACAGAATCAGTAACTCCAGGCCACCCCGACAGATAGAGCTCTAATCGCTGCCCTCGATATCTCGCAGATAGTCGTGTATTATCTCTCTGTATTTGCAGTTAGGTGTCAAGCCATACACTTGGTGGATCAATTTAATTATAGGTCTGGTAACAGTAAAATAAATGAAGGCAGATAAATTGACCAACCAAAAGCAATAGTAGTTAAAGATTCTAAACACTTGGCTGCACTAATACTTAGATAGTAGAAACATTTGGTCCCTAGTGATAAAACTTATGCCATATGATATTTCAGTTACGAGCACTCAGATATCGTCTCAGCAGACGGTCGACGGTAGTTTTAAACGGTCAAGGAGGCTTAATTCATTCCTCTATTATTATTATTATTATTATTATTATTATTATTATTATTATTATTATTATCATTATTATTATTGCATGTAAGGCTGAACGTAGAGTGGTATGTGGTGAGTACCATTAACAGGTAACAGGCTTACTATAGAACTCTAAATCTTATAGAGTATTCACGGAACACAGGCACACGTACTTCTCTCACACATTTCACTTCTTCACATGACTTCAAATTTCAAATCGAGTGTTCGTAGGTGCTATTCGTCTATGATGAAGAGATTAAATTTTTAAAGAATTTTTCTAAATTTCTTTGATTGTACATAGCAATATAGCTACAAAGGGCCTGTATTCGAAGACGATTTTGTTACTACCAGATGGCGACATACTGCCTGTGCGTGGGTTATGAAACACCGGGTAGTCGCTCCTCCCTTAAAGGCAGAGCCGTTTAAATAACCCAGCGGAAGATTCTCTTGGCTCGCCGAGCAGGCTAGTTTTGTACTTTCACTTACACAACAGGCAATTACCAACATTATCGTCACGCTTGGACGTTGGAAATCTGGAATTTACGTCCAAATTGAAGAAATCCATTTGTCAGTCTTAAAACAATTAACTCCCCGTATTTTCTTGTATTAGGGGTGTAACGGTGCGTTCGGTTCACCTGGAAGTATACGGGTTCGGTTTCATCTCTGGTGGTCGAAATGTTTAGAAACGACATTTACACTTCTGGAGAGGCACAAGGCTCTAGTGTAGGAGGTGTACTCAACTTACATTGCAAATGAGTACCAAGTTAATTCCTGGCCCAAGGGTCACCTAGCATAGAGTTAATTAATCTATCCCACTTCGCCCCGAGGTTAAGATAACGGATGCTTTTAACTTTCATTTCTCCGAGGGCTCACATGGTCTCTAACAAGATGGCATATATTGTGAAACAATATTGAATTAAGAGGGGAGTCAAAGAAGCATTAAGATCGTCCCTACTTCTGTTATGAACACATTTATTTGTTACAACACAGTACTTTCATGTGAGTCGATCAATTAGTGAGGAATCTAAACTCCAAGTTGAACTCCTTCAGGACTTTTCAATTCATTTTTCAGCAATAACTATTACAATTACCCTGTACGTTTTTCGGATAGTTTCGTGTTCACGAATTCAACTAACTCCTCGAGGTCATTTATCACTGTCTTCCGATAAATATCATCCTCATCGCAGCATTGCTCCACGAGTTTACATTTGTTTCCTAAATAGAACTCGTCGAATCTATCTAGATTTATATTGTCCTTGAGAACTTTCTCCGTAAGCAAGGTGACGTGATGGTAACAGGGTGCGATGATGCAGCCCACGGCCTTGTAAACCTCGCAAGTCTCCTTGAACTCTGACCAGGGGAGGAGATCTTCTACCTGGTAACCATGACGAGTGAGCTCTTCTCCCAGGCAAGTGTGGTAGAGTGACAGAAGTTTCTTCTCATTGTTTCTGCGGAAGTCCTGAGTAGTGTCGAGGTGAAGGAACGACATGATATCGACCGCCGGAGGGGTGTACCGTACCAATTGGAAGTCCACCAGTCGCAGATCCACCGGAGTTTCATCATCAGCATCATCGTACTTATATAGGAAGTTATTTATCCAGAGATCACCGTGAGACACGACATTTCTGTATTTCTTCGATGGTTTGATCAACTCATACATTTGGAAGAAAAATGTCTTGAGTTTTTCAAGGTTAATCTTACTAATATCAACATTCTCTTCGTACTTTCTCAGCAATCTCACTGAAGATACAATCGTTTCGACAGAAGCATGGAACCACAAGTTTGCTATAATATTGTTATCATTCACAAAAAGGTTCTCAAACAGAAGGTCAGAATACAGTTCGTTCAGTTTATGTTGATTATTTTCTTCTATGATGATGGAACCTGCGTGGAAAGCGGCCAAAGCTCGTAGAACGAGTTCACAATGCGAATAGTCCAAGAAACTCCTTCGCCCTACAAGACGAAACTTCTGCTCCATAAGGTCCTCCAGTACGATCACGTCAGGCCGCACGAAGTAGCACCTTGGACCCCAGGGCTGCTTGCTTTCAGGATATAGGTTGAAGAGCCTTGAGAAAAATCCCGTTTCCTTGGGGAATCCCTTGCCGGAGTGGACCATTTTTGTGTGGAAGGTGTCATTGTCAGGAATTCGCTTGGTGAAGAAGGCCAGCTCCAGCTGCTTGCTCTGAGTTACTACGGTCACCTTCACCTGCAACACGCCAACAGAGCATATGAAATATGGAACCACAGGAACCATTAACGAAAAGGGAAGGATACGGAAAGGTGGAAATTCATCTTCTAATAAATGAAAGTTGGAAAGAAAATTGAAATTAGACTTGATTTAATGAGACACATGCCGACACATGCCGACATGATACAAATTTTTAAAGTTTCAAAGATGCCCGTCCCCCATAATCTCGAGAACCATAGATAAGGGAGAGGGTATAGTTTATTGTAATCGTTTCGTAATTTGTGATACATGCAGTATACAAAAATTAGAAAGAATAACCTGAAATGAATGTTGGAATTATGCTGATAGATGGCACTTAAAATAAAAACCGAAACATCAATGAATATTAATATAAAACGCAAACCAAACCTCAATCAATCTCAATACTGTCTTTTCAAACTATTGAGAAAAAAAGAAAAAGGGTATTAGTATTGTCTTTCCAGACTATTGGCAATAAGGCAAAATAAAGTACATGTGAACTAATGGAACTACTGCGACAAAGTAGTTCCATACTATACCTTAAATCTACGAACCTAATGGCTCTAGACTTCAACGGAGTTATATTGTCTAGATTACCTTAGGCAAAATTCAGTTCCTGGCTGACATGTATCACATCATTTCCTTCCCTCAGTTTCCTTCACCACATTCCCCTCATAATGTTAAATAATTTTGTGATTCTGCTCGGGTGCATCCGTTCTCTGTTCAATAACTTTACAATTGTATACAGCTGATTATCGTTATCAATCTTTCTTACATCCTCCTCATCTATAAATTTCTCTTGTATTTGCTTTTATATCTGGACAATCTTTTATAAGGTGTACCCACCCCGTTTCTTCAGAACATAGTAAACATTTATTTTTAGCATGCATCATTTCTTAACTCTATCAATTTCTCCACATTCCCTTAACAATGTTGAATACTTTAGCAATTCTTCCCGGGTGTATCTACTCTCTGTTCAATGACTTTGCAACGGTATACAATTGAGTTTCATTGTCAATTTTCCTCCTATCCTTCTCATCCATAAATTTCTCCCTTATTTCTAAACAATCCTTTATATGGTGTGCCCAGCCCTTTTCTTTAGAACATAATAAAGATATGTTATCATCCTTGTTCTTTCTATATGCTTCATTTGTGTGTACTCCCATTAGCCACCATATTATTCCCCTCATTTCCCTTTTTATTATATTATCTAAATTTATCATCTTTCTCTCAATTACATTACAAAATTCCGCTAGTGACCTTTTACTTTTAGACTGTGAAACAATTTCTTGCTTTTCACTGTCCTTCACTCTTCGGAATATTTTTCTGCATATTCCTTGCTGCTCTAAGCAAGCCCCTTCCCAGTAGTACCCCATTTCTACCGTTTCCAAAATAATCCTTAACCCGCTCACCCAGCATCCTTGGTTCTGATATTTAATTTGGTGTCGGTAGGCTACTTGTAACATTTCACCTTCTGCACCCAGCTTCAGTCTTTAACAATGCTTAATTATCTTTTTAACGATATCTCCCTGAAGACTTACCTCATTGCATATCATTCCTATACCACATTTGGCTGTACAATTGGGTAGTCGCATTAAAATTTTGCCAAATTTACTTGTGAGTACCTCAAGTGTAGACACTTTTTCTTCAACTCTCCAGCTCCGTACAATACCTTTGATTTAACTACTGCATTAAATACATTTTTATGCATCTTGTAATCAGTGTTTGGCATCTTTCTGTCTAACATGTTAATGGCTGGCAGTGAACAAATACCCTAGAGTTTTGCTCTTTTGATTTGTTCTGAACATTTTCCATTTCCACTTATTATCATACCCAGATACTCTATTCTCTTAACAACTTCTAATTTTGCCTCACCCACCCACCATTTTTCATTCTTTGATAATTTATAGCCTTTTCTGCGTACCATTACCTTTGTTTTCTGTGTATTACTTTTTAAATTCCAACCTTTGCAGTAATTTATCATTTCATTTATACTACTCTGCACACTCTCAGGAGTCAGTGTGAGTAGGAGGATGTCGTCTGCAAAAACGAGGCCCTGAATATCCTGATCCACAAGACTTGGGTAAACTCCCGACGTAAATCCTTTCGATTGGAACATATCATTTATGGAGAGCGAAAACAGTATAGGGGACAACTTACGTCCCTGTTTCAGCCCTACTTTGGAGAGTTCCCCCCAATCACTTTAACCTCCTTAACTTCAACTGAGCAGTTACTGTAACTTCTGAGTATATGCTTTCCACCGTTCTGGTCATCTTGTGTGACATTCCTATTCTTCTCATATTTGCCACAACAGCCCCTCTACTCACAGAATTAAAAGCTTTTTTTTCAAATCAATGGTAGTCACGTATAATTTTTCTCCTTTATTTTTAACATTTTGTCCATTATTGTTCTCACCACAAATATACGGTATTATCAAATGTTCTCATCCCTTCTTTGAAATCCGACTGGAGTCTCTCCAATATCGAACCCCCCCCCCCCCACGTCCATTTCATAATCTTTTTGCTAGCATCCCTGTGTATATTTTACTTAAGGTATCTAGCAATGTTATGCCTTTATAACTATCTGGGTTTGATTTTTTCTCCTTTCATCTTATAAATTGGGCAAATCACTCCCTCTTGCCAAGATTTTGAAAATTCTCCCTCTTCAAATATTGTATTAAATAATAATTTAACAATGCTTTTTAGCATATGTCTGTTATTTGTCACTTGTTTCCAAAATTCGTTTGATACCACCGAAATAACTCCTGCTTTCCCTTTCTTAGTTTTTTCTAAGATCACTCTTACTTCTTCTACCGATATTTCCTTATCTAACGAAAGCACAGTACATCTCAATCCTCCTGCTAGTCCACTCCCTTCTATTTTCGGTCTCCATCTGTCTTCACCTCCTAATAACTTCTTATGGTACTCCACCCAGTCAGCATGACTTATTTCAGTTTGCCGAGCAGTTTCCTGCTTACGACATAACCACCTAATCGTACTCCACACTTTCCTACTTTAGTTATGTTTAGAATTCCAATCAATGCCGACGTTCATTTTTTATTTGCGAAATGGTACAGACGATGGAGTGAATACAGATTGAGACAAGAGAGAAATGTCATAGGTGAAACTCTTACGCATGGCGTGCTAAATATACTTCTCCACGTTTTTCAAGAACCCGAATACCTCTGTCGGTTTCGAGCACGTGATATTGGCATCGTAAGCCTTAGAGGGATCTGTTTTTCTTGTAACAAGATGCCGTCTCTCTTACAACAGCTGGCTGTGATGATTGTCATTATCAGTATTATTTATTCAAAATAAGATAGCATGGGAACCAGGCAATGCTAGTGGTACTTTTTTACATCGGTGGACCAGAGAAGATAGATTTTAGAAACGAATTTCCTGATGCAAAAGAACAGGGCGAATTCAGAAATGGATGTGTGTTGAACGTTCCTAGGCTAGAGATGTACCAGCGAAATAAACCGCAGTATCCCAAGAACTGACAGACTGATTAACTGAGCAGTCATGGATTTAGCACATTGCTGTATCTCGTGACAGAGCCGGATCACTCCCATTATAGACCCATGGCTGAGTAATAACACACTCTCGTCATTTCCACCATCCAGATCAGTTCAAACAGAAAACCAAGCGACTTTTGCTAAACCGTAAGTCTCGATGGTATTTACTGATGTGGACAATTTAAGGTACGAGTATTTATTGAGAAGTGAATATTTCAAAATATATCTTCTTCTTCTTCCTTATCTATTTACATTCCAGGGTCGGTTTTTCCCTCGAACTCAGTGAGGGATACCATCTCTACTGCCTCAAGGGCAGTATCCTGGAGCTTCAGACGCTGGGTCGGGGGATAAAACTGGGGAGGATGACCAGTACCTCACCCAGGCGGCCTCACCTGCTATGCTGAGCAGAAGTCTCGCGGGGGCTATGGGAAGATTGGAGGGGACAGACAAGGAAGAGGGAAGGGAGCGGCCGTGGCCTTAAGTTGGGTACCATTCCGGCATTTGCCCGGAGAAGTGGGAAACAATGGAAAACCACTTCCAGGATGGTTGAGGTGGGAATCGAACCCACCTCTACTCAGTTGACCTCCCGAGGCTGAGTAGACCCCGTTCCCAACTGCATACAACTTTTAATTTCGTGGCAGAGCCGGGAATCGACCCCGGGCCTCCAGGGGTGGCAGCTAATCACACTAACCACTACACCACAGAGGCGAACTCAATATATATATATATATATATATATGTATGTGTGTGAAAAGCTTGCAGTGCGTTACCAACGGTGCATTTATATTTTAAATTATGGAAGAAGTGTGGAAGTACGTTGAAGGATGTAATAAGAAGTCATTTATCTCAGGTATTTCATTGGTGACTAACAATAATTTCATTATTTATTCTTCACACTGTTTTCATTTTGCTAGCGTTCATTCAACCACGACTATTGTTCAACTGTCCGGCTTCATAGTTAAATGGTTAGCATGCTGGCATTTGTTCTAGAGGATCCCGAGTTCGATTCCCGACTCTGCCACGAAATTTGAAAAGTGGTACGAGGGCTGGAACGGTGTCTACTCAGCCTCGGGAGTTCAACTGAGTAGAGGTGGGTTCGATTGCCACTTCAGCCATCCTGGAAGTGGTTTTCCGTTGTTTCCCACTTCTCCTCCAGGCAAATGCCGGGATGGTACCTAACTTAAGGCCACGGCCGCTTCCTTCCCTCTTCCTTGCTTATTCCTTCCAATCTTCCCATCCTCTACCAAGGCCCCTGTTAAGCATTCCAGTGGAGGCCGCCTGGGCGAGTTACTGGTCATTCTCCCCAGTTGTATCCCCAACCCAATGTATGACTCTCCAGGACACTGCCCTTGAGGCGGTAGAGTTGGGATCCCTCGCTGAGTCCGAGGGAAAAACCAACACTGGAGGGTAAACAGAATAAGAAAGAAAGGAATGTTAAAGGTTTTATATTTATGGCCAAGAACGGAAGAAAATAAACTTCAGATTATTTAGACACAGTGACAGTTTTCTTCCCTATAAGAAGGTCGATTGCCAACAATTGTAACTCAATGAACGGAATACTGACGTTATAAAATTGTGGACGTTTCAGAATTTTTAGCTGTGTGGTCTCAGAAAAAGTCATCCATGACTTCGCTGATACTCATAAACACAGCAAGAACTTTGGAGAGACAAATGAAGTATCATTTATAATTGTATGGGAAATTAATTTTGAAGCCTTATAATAGACTGGCTTGAAGTACATTCGAGGAAAGTGTGCAATTACAATGGAAAATCTCTTAGAAATAGAAACAGGAGACATTCTGCAGTGTAGTGGTTAGTGTAATTAGATGCCACCCCCGGAGGCCCAGGTTCGATTCCCGGCTCTGGCACGAAATTTCAAAAGTGGTACGAGGGCTGGAACGGGATCCACGCAGCCTCAGGAGGTCAACTG
Organism: Anabrus simplex; assembly: GCF_040414725.1. Lineage (NCBI taxonomy): Eukaryota > Metazoa > Arthropoda > Insecta > Orthoptera > Tettigoniidae > Anabrus > Anabrus simplex. Next base: position 240,827,899 of record NC_090271.1, read on the forward strand.
AGTAGAGGTGGGTTCGATTCCCACCTCAACCATCCTGGAAGTGGTTTTCCGTGGTTTCTAAATTCTCCAGGCAAATCCCAGGATGGTACCTAACTTAAGGCCACGGCCGCTTCCTTCCCTCTTCCTTGTCTATCCCTTCCAATCTTCCCATCCTCCCGCAAGGCTCCTGTTCAGCATAGCAAGTGAGGCCGCCTGGGCGAAGTACTGGTCATCCTCCCAGTTGTATCCCCAACCCAGAGTCTGAAGCTCCAGGACACTGCCCTCGAGGAGGTAGAGATGGGATCCCTCGCTGACCCTGGAGGGTATACAGATAAAGATGATGAAGAAGATATTTCAGTCCAAACATCCGAAATATCTTTACAGTTGGTAAATGGTCACTGAGTTTGTGGTCAGCTAAACGACAAAAATATTCACAAGTGTAATGCAATCTGTTCTGTCATAGTTTCCTGGTGAACCTCAGCACTCTACTTGTTGAAAATACCGTACAAGAATTCGATAGTTGTTTCAGACCGATCTTCTCATTTTAAACTTCACGTTTCCAATTAGGATAGACTAAATATTATGTGGTGGGACAAACAAATTCAACTAGTGATGTACATGCACTGGGGAACGTACATCGGACAATATTTAGTATCTTAACATAATCACGTGAATTAATTATTTATGAATAGTTAAAACACAAACGCATCGAGAAGTAAAAGATTTGTGACTGGTAACAGTGTTAATTATTCACAAAAAGAAATTTTCAGTATGTTTTTAACTGTTACAAGTACCTAGCCGACCTGTACCTCATTATCGTTCATTTCGTACGGTGTGACGCAAATGGTTTCAACTGGTACTCCAAAATATTTCAAAAATATAGAATACCTTATTATTGTGCCCTTTGTAGGGTGTGAAAAAGAATTCTGTGTTACAAGATTGCTTATTAAGGGTCCTTCAAAACTATATTTAAATATTTGTCAATAAAACACAATACCGTATGCCAAACCGTAAAGCATAAACAGAGAGATCTTTCACTTCTTCTGAAAGAAAAGGTTTTCTTCTGAAGAATGAACCACCATGAGATTAACAGGTACAGCTATATAGATTTTAGAATAATCCTAATTTTAAATTTTGAAAATAAAATATTTTCGTAATTTTAACATGTTCACTTTTTAATTTAATGAGAACTTTGTGGTTGATCCTGAAGAGAAGCTACATCTGAATAATTCTGCAAAATGTAAAGTGAATCGTGCATTAAATTCAGAAATATGCAGTCGCAATAGCTTGATTGTTCATTGACTTACAAATACAACCTTATAGGTTGAGGACTAAACATGAACGGTACTTCCTCATCTATTAAAGAGGATTTACATACCTTGAGATGTTCTTCTGGGATTCCACCGACATCTCTCCCGAGATTGCTGACTGACACTCCGAGAATCTTGAAGTCATTAGTTCCGAGTTTTTTCTCAACGGCACTTGACCACTCTTCATCAGACAACACTTGTGAAGAGGTCATGGTGGCTGCCTGAGTGTAGCCAGATGACATAATTTATATCACTCAGATATAAAATATAAGATAAGATTCGCCTGCTCTTGTTATCTGTAATGGAGCAGTTAACAGCGCGAGCTGTAAAGCAGTGTGGTGTGTATTGTACCACGTTGCAGCTAGAGTCAAGGACGATGCAATGACTTGCAATTTACTTTCATCAATAATTGCTGTATTTCCTTTGGATACAAGTTCTTTTTGCGTCAAGAGTCCAAAGTGATGGCCTTATAAGGCAGCACAGTGCAATAATCTTACATGTGACTGAGTGTTATTTTGAACCAGCACAATCTGTGGTAGAAGGCCGATTTAATACAGGAAGTGACGTGCCTAAACATGACCTCACATTACGTATAGCCCGCGCAGTTAAATAACAGCTCTGCTTTTTTTCTGCCTGCTAGCCAGCGGTCCTCATCTCCTGCACACCTTGGATGAGAGGTGCGCGCGGCTGAATGCGCAGTCGTTCGTTAATCTGAGGCAAGCTTGGCGAAAACAAGTCAACAGTGTGCTTTGCATTGGAGCAGAAAGGCAAATACAGGACGTGAACTGTCATCCAAAATTAACACCTTCGGTTTTTTACTTCTTTCTTCCTGAATCCTAAAATTTTTAATAGCAGCTGTGATGCCTGTCGATGACAAAGTATTGGTCCCATACTACGTAAAATTAAGCAATTTAATCAATTATGCCGAATGCTAAAAGACCCGGAAAATTTTTCAAATCGTGAATCTTGGATAGCTCTATCAAACTAAAAAACATCAAATTTCGAATATCACTTTCGGCCTAAATACAGTTCGGGAAAAACAGCCTAAATTCTTTTGTTTCGTTACTCGTTTTCGGTTTGATTCAAATCCTAGCCAAATGAACTTATTTACATAATTATTTCTTTAAAGTTTCCTTGGCTCAATACCCCCAGTGTTTTGATTTATTTTGAAAACTGTCCGCGCCCAATGTAGTTATAAGGTCTTAAGTGAAACTCTACATTGACTCACATTAGCGCTCGTAGTGGTAGAAAAAGGCAAACTGCTAATCTAATGGACAGGATAACGATGATTAAAGGATTGTAAATTTTAGGAATAAATAAAGAATATATTCTTATACTATCTCCAGGATGCAGGATCACAGTCGCGTGCCCCTAACCGCACGGCCAACTCGCCCGGTGAAAGGTTTTTCATAAAGCATGAAGGCGTGTCCCCATCCTCCTATACACAGCATTTCTTACCGGACTATCATGATACAGAGAAAGTCGCTGTCCAATAGCGATAATCTGTCTATCAAGGTTGATCCAAATCTTGGTGCGGCTTAGTATTTAAATTAATTACATAAAATTACTCATCATAAAACTACCTATCAGATTTCGCTCAAACCACTTCCCAAACTCTCTCAGGAGTAATAAAAACAAATTATGACATTTTCAGCGAAATCGGTCCAGTGGATTTTGAGACCATTCGAGAGAAACAAATGAACAAAAAAGCAAACTAGTTTCACTTCTATATGGATAGATTGTTAGTTTTGATTTGATCTCCGTCTTTTGGTATAAAATCCAAGTATCGCGTTAATATTCGGAGAGTAGACTACAACCAAATATACAAAGCCTTTAAGCGTTGCCATGTCGATTTCCATAGCGGTTCTCCATAGAATTAGAGATCGGCTCTTGGTCATAAACTGTTACATGATCCGCACTGATAAAGCCTTTATTTTGTATGTTAAAGGTAAAAGGCATAGAACAGAGAAGTTGTAAAAAATATTCGAAATGAATTTTGCCAGAAATAATTTTCTTGTAAAAGAGATGTATCCAGTCCCATCTGAAGCAACCACGACACTCCTGCTGAATATTTTTGAACGAATTATTGCTATGAACTTGCTCGGCCTTGTACTAAACTCAAATATCAGTTTTCATGAAAAGTCCCCATTTCATTTACTCGTGATGCTGTAGCAGACAGGCTGAACACGGTGCAGACTATCATATATTTATTTTTGTACAATTTGCTTTATGTCGCATCGACACAGAAAGGTCTTATGGCAACGATGGGATAGGAAATGGCTAGGAGTGGAAAGGAAGTAGACGTGGCCTTAATTAAGATACAGCGCCAGCATTTACCTGGTGTGAATGTGTAAAACCACGAAAAGTCATCTTTAGGGCAGCCGACAATGAAGTTCGAACCCACCATATCCTGAATGCAAACTGATAACCATGTGACCCATACCGCACCGCCACTTGCTCGGTATGTTACAGAATTACGGAGCACTTCATCCGGACTCGCAATGTACATTCTTCGTAATACACTGACTGACAGAACAAATGCAACACCAAGAAGGAGTGGTCAGAACTTTATGCCAATTGCAGGGTAGACTGACGTCACTGAGGTATGCTCATGATGTGAAATGCGCCGCTGTGCTGCGCACGTAGCGAACGATAAATGGGACACGGCGTTGGCGAATGGCCCACTTCGTACCGTGATTTCTCAGCCGACAGTCATTGTAGAACGTGTTGTCGTGTGCCACAGGACACGTGTATAGCTAAGAATGCCAGGCCGCCGTCAACGGAGGTATTTCCAGCAGACAGACGACTTTACGAGGGGTATGGTGATCGGGCTGAGAAGGGCAGGTTGGTCGCTTCGTCAAATCGCAGCCGATACCCATAGGGATGTGTCCACGGTGCAGCGCCTGTGGCGAAGATGGTTGGCGCAGGGACATGTGGCACGTGCGAGGGGTCCAGGCGCAGCCCGAGTGACGTCAGCACGCGAGGATCGGCGCATCCGCCGCCAAGCGGTGGCAGCCCCGCACGCCACGTCAACCGCCATTCTTCAGCATGTGCAAGACACCCTGGCTGTTCCAATATCGACCAGAACAATTTCCCGTCGATTGGTTGAAGGAGGCCTGCACTCCCGGCGTCCGCTCAGAAGACTACCATTGACTCCACAGCATAGACGTGCACGCCTGGCATGGTGCCGGGCTAGAGCGACTTGGATGAGGGAATGGCGGAACGTCGTGTTCTCCGATGAGTCACGCTTCTGTTCTGTCAGTGATAGTCACCGCAGACGAGTGTGGCGTCGGCGTGGAGAAAGGTCAAATCCGGCAGTAACTGTGGAGCGCCCTACCGCTAGACAACGCGGCATCATGGTTTGGGGCGCTATTGCGTATGATTCCACGTCACCTCTAGTGCGTATTCAAGGCACGTTAAATGCCCACCGCTACGTGCAGCATGTGCTGCGGCCGGTGGCACTCCCGTACCTTCAGGGGCTGCCCAATGCTCTGTTTCAGCAGGATAATGCCCACCCACACACTGCTCGCATCTCCCAACAGGCTCTACGAGGTGTACAGATGCTTCCGTGGCCAGCGTACTCTCCGGATCTCTCACCAATCGAACACGTGTGGGATCTCATTGGACGCCGTTTGCAAACTCTGCCCCAGCCTCGTACGGACGACCAACTGTGGCAAATGGTTGACAGAGAATGGAGAACCATCCCTCAGGACACCATCCGCACTCTTATTGACTCTGTACCTCGACGTGTTTCTGCGTGCATCGCCGCTCGCGATGGTCCTACTTCCTACTGAGTCGATGCCGTGCGCATTGTGTAACCTGCATATCGGTTTGAAATAAACATCAATTATTCGTCCGTGCCGTCTCTGTTTTTTCCCCAACTTTCATCCCTTTCGAACCACTCCTTCTTGGTGTTGCATTTGCTCTGTCAGTCAGTGTATATACAATATCATGCAAACTGATGAAAAATTAAACATATATGCTGAATAGTGAGCTAGTTAATTTTAACATGAACAATTTTATCCTGCATTCCTGTGACAAGAAATATTACGAACAACTCCGCATACTATTATTGTTAATATTAATATTATTAGCAAATGTATGACTCCTTGACTGAATAGTCAGCGCTGAAGCCTGCACTTGAGAGGGTCTCAGATCCGATTCCTGGCCGGGTCGGGGAATTTAATAGCGTCTGATTAATTTCCTGGCTCGGGGACTGGCTGCTTATGTTTTTCCCCACATTCCGCTTTCAATAATCATACAACACACAAAACTACCAACCGTCACAGCAACACGCATTAGTGATTACATCCCTCTACCTACGGTTAGCGTCAACACGGGAATTCAGCCATAAAACAGGGCCAAATCCACGTGGTGCGACACAGTCACAACCGTGACCACCACATGTGTGGAAAAATGCGGTAGAAGAAGTTATTATTATTATCGTTAACAACTTCTACTAGGAGATATCCTAGTAAAACAGTACGGTATATAAATGAGATTAAAGAAAAACATATGAACAACAAAAAGTAAAGTAAAGAACTACATGGAATCTGAACCGTGTGTTTGGTCTCCTCCCGCCTTAAAGGACTTGGTTCCTGTGCTGTGCTCCTAGCGAGCTCATTGAAAATTTACTACCATCATTGTGCGTATTTCTGAATGTCCTAGGCATTGATTGTGTAATAAATGTGTCTCTCCCTGTTCCTCACTTATGGCTCCATGGACAAGGAATTCTTTCCGTCCTGGGGCGTCCCTCCGTATTTGCATTTCTTTCGTATGTCGATCGTCTGCCATGCTCCCTCGCGTGTACTTACCCCCTCCCGGCTTCTCCGAGAGAGGGGCGTGATGACGTTGGTATCGGGACCTACCCCTCCCGGCGAGCCAGTGTGCCTCGCCGGGCGGTGGTCCGTCTCACTTACCTGCTGCTCTTGGTGGAGAGCACTACTCTTGGGTCGAACCAAGGACCGTGAGAGGGGCATGGGAGGTAAGATCTACTGGCTTGCTATGTGTTGGTAGGATGATGGGAGGAACTAGGAACTTGTACAGATATGTAACGCCATGTATCTGGTTGTAATTGAGCAGGAACGGCTTGGTGCCGAGATATTTTGTGAAAGTAACGTAAAGTAACTTAAGGTGTTGTACGTTTCTTGTAACATGAAAGAAAGATTCCAGAATGTTCTGGACGTGTAGTTAGGAAGTATGCGTGTCATTGTGAGTTCACTGATAGAAGAGTTTTCCTTACCTTGTAACTGGCGAGCTGTATATACGTTGCAGCGCTGTAGTGATGAGTAAGACATTTATTTGGTACCAAGGTGCGCAGCTTACGTTATGTTAAACCTTTTATTAGAGGAGTGGAATTCCTCTTATATTTTACAAGGATGAGAAATGGAAACGGGTTAAAACCCTTCTTTAGTTATGTTATGTTGATTTTCGTGCGCTTCCGAATTGGTTTGTTTTACATTGTCTATGAATAAAGTTGTTGTCAAGCTGTTTGAATTGGGACTTGACATTATCCTCTGGGTTGGACCTTACATTTATATCCAGATCCCTGGCCCGCTCTCCTTTGGGTCATCCTGCCGGGGGTACGGCACAGTGGTGGCAGCCAGGAGCGTGGTTCGATCTGGATTTCCTTTTTTTTTCATTTACTTGCGAAATTTGAGCTCCCAGAGCTCTCTCGTCTCGGTGCTTGTAATTTTGCCTTGTGTGTTGTATCATTTACACGATGTCTGCTCGCCGCGACATTATTTATCCGGGAGCTTTGCGGAAGGAGGAATTGCTGTATGAGTTAGCAATACGTAATTTGGAATCGAAAGGGACAGTTAAGGCCGATGAACTCTTGTTGAGGAACAATTTACATCGGAATGTCTCAGCGCCCTGTTATACCGAAAGCGAGGTCACGAGTTCGGTATCCCTTATTGAGACTAACCTCTCTGATATCGCCTCAGTGATGGATTTTCTGGAGAGCGACGTCGCTTCGCCCCATCAACTTAAGAGAGTGCAGGGTCGTTTGATGCATTATGTTCATCGTGTAGGTGATTTGCTGTCATTAGAATTAAAGGAGGAGGTGTTAAATCAGGTTCAGGATTTACAGGTCAAATCTTCTACGCTTTTAGAGAAAGTTGAGACTTGGCTAGCTGACCCGTCCATCAAGACTAAGCCAGTGTTACCTTCCACTGCGGCGGTGGTAGGCGAGTTAAACCAACCCACTCCTGACCTTGGGCCTGACGGGCAGCGAACTTCCCTCGAGCCGCGTTTCTCATCTTTAGAGAGTTCTTCAAAACAGACTACGAGGCAACAGCCACCCTTGTCGCCGCAGGTTTCACCATTTTCGAGTATTCCTCACCCATTGAATAACATGCTGAAGGACAGCCCGCGCTACTCAGTGAATTCGGCGAGTGATGTGGTTGCATTTCTTCGTTTTCTTGTCGAATTCTTGGATCACGCTCAAGTATTTGGGTTGACGCATGCACAAATTTTACAGGTGATCTATCCGCATACTGTCGGAGTTCTTTCTGATAAGATTGTCAATGCTATATCGGAACAATTATCGTTGCATCAGTTTCATGCCCATATACTAACTCACTTTATCCCCGCTAGGGCTCTTAATTCTTTGGTGCAACAATTCTACTTTCGTGTGCAACGTTTAGATGAGACCTTATCAGAATTTATTTCTGACATTAAATTTTATGCCAGGGTATTCGCACTTGATTATACGGAGGAGCAGGTGGTTTCGACTATCGTGGAAGGGATTACTCCGTCGTATCGTTCTTGCTTGTGTTTTGTGTCTCAGCCTCGTAACTTTGCCGAGTTGGAAGCTATGGTCGTCTCGGCGGAGGGCATTCGACATGCCGACTCGCTTCGCGATCCTGGTCTTTCTTCTGGCCGGGGTGTTTCTGAGCGTGCTGTTACTCGTAAACCCGCCCCGTTAAAAATATGTTTTGGCTGCGGCGCGTCTGATCATCTCCGTAATAAGTGCCCTTCTCGATCTCTTCAGGCACAAGGGCCTAGCCGTGGTTCGAGTACCGAGGGGCCGCCTAGGGTTTCGAAGGTTGTATGTTTTCGCTGTGGGACCCCGGGTCATGTAGCGAGGGATTGCACGAAAGGGCCGAAAGGTATCTGACTAGACCGGCAAAAGGCCAGGGACAGGCTCATTAATTCGCCGTCGCCTAGTCAAAATCATCGTACGACTCCAGGTGAACGTTTGTCATCCTGTCCTGCCGAATGTTTGCAGATAACGACCGAGAATAAGGGGGTAGCTCCATTTGTCAAGGCCGAGATTAATAATGAGCCAGTGACGGCACTCTTAGATACTGGAAGTGTTGTTTCCTTTGTAAGCGAGAAGTGGTTTGGTCTGCATAAATCTGTGTGTAAATTTCCCGTCGTCCACCCGGTTTCCTTTTCCTGTGTGGCTGCTAATTCTTCTAGAGTTGAAGTCTTGGGAGTTGTGAAGTGTAAGATTCGTGTTGCTAATTTTTCGTGGAAATTTCCGTTGTATGTGGCCAAAGATTTACCGTGTCCTGTAATCTTTGGATCTGATTTTTTCGCTTACTCAGGCTTGGTTTTGGATATACAGGAAGGGTCCTGCTGGTTCAAATTTTGTCGTGATGTTCGGATTCCTGTATTGCGGTCTAACTCGAGTTCTTCTTTTGCCGTGGTGCCCTCTGAGGACGAAAAGGGCTCCGATCTTAGCCATTTGCCCGAGGATCAGGCCAAGAGCATTAGGGAGTTGTGTGATGCCTTTCCCGAGGTTCTGACGGAAAAATTGGGGATGACTAACTTGTTGGAGTACAAGATAGAGGTCTCAGATTCTATTCCTGTTAGGAGTCCGCCCTATCGTCTTTCTCCCCCAAAAATGCGAGCATTGAAGGAGATCATCGATAACATGTTGCAGGAGGGAATAATTCGGCCTTCCACGTCCGCTTACTCCTCACCCATATTTCTCGTGCCTAAGCCTCAGGGAGGTTACCGTCCAGTTTTGGATTATAGGTCATTGAATAAGAAGGTGATATTGCAATCTGTTCCGCTCCCAGACTTGCATTCCTGTTTTTCGTGGTTCAGAAAGGCTAGGTATTTTACCGTCCTGGATTTAAACCAGGCATATTATCAAATCCCTTTGGCAGAGGAGTCCCGTCATTTGACAGCCTTCGCAACCGACTGGAACCTCTACGAATTTTGTCGATTGCCCTTTGGCATTTCCACTGGCGCTGCGGTGCTTAGTAGGCTTCTAGATCAGTTGTTTTCGGATATTAAATTCAGTTATCTTTATCATTACCTCGACGATGTCGTCATCTATTCGGAAACCTTTGAGGAGCACCTTGACCACCTGCGCGAAGTGTTGTCTAGACTGCGTAACGCTGGCCTGACGGTTAAATTGTCGAAGGTTTCCTTTGCAAAGCCGCAGATGTCCTTTTTAGGCCATATAGTGTCATCTAATGGAGTTTCAGTCGACCAGTCTCGCACCCGGGCCATTGATGAGTTCAGACCCCCACAGGACGTTAAAGGCGTCGCCCGCTTCATCGGGATGGTCAACTTCTTCCGTAAGTTTATCCCTAACCTTGCTAAGCGTGCTGGGCCTCTTAACGCCCTCCGGCGTAAAGGGGTGAAGTTTGAATGGGGTACTTCACAACAAGCAGCCTTCGAGGATCTGAAGTTGGCTATAACTAATGCTCCCATACTTGCGATGCCCGATTTTTCCAAAACCTTCATTGTTCAGACCGATGCTTCAGCCTCGGCGGTTGCAGCTGTCTTAATGCAGGAATCCGACCTGGGCCGACGACCTGTTGCTTACGCTTCCAGGACCTTGACTCCTCTTGAAAGTAAATATTCAGTCTATGAGTTAGAGGGTTTGGCTGTGTTGTTTGCCCTAGAGAGGTTTCGAATGTATTTAGAACATGTAAAATTCGAGCTTGAAACCGATAACCAAGCGTTGAGCTGGGTCCTGGGTAAACCTAGGAAAACGGGCCGTCTAGCTCGGTGGGCCATAAGAATATCGGCGTTTCAGTTCGATGTACGGCACATTCGAGGCTCGGACAATGTTGTGGCCGATTCGCTTAGCCGCATGTTCACTGGTCAGCCTATTCAGGATGATGACTCTTCTGACCCTGAGGTCCTAACTTCTTTACCCCTGGCTGGAGCGATCTTGACTGATGCCCCGTTGTTATACCATGATCTTGCAAAATTCCAAGTGGAAGATCCTATCTTAGGGCCTATTGTCCAGCAGTTGAAAGAAGGCAAGATTGTTAACCCATATGTGTTAAGAAATGGTGTCCTTTGCTGTCCCTCCCGCTCTGATCACAAGATGAAAGTTGTTGTTCCATCGGTATTAGTACCTATGATATTTAAATATTTCCATGAAACTCCCTTGGCTGGTCATCTGGGAGTGTTTAAGACCAGGGAGAAAATTCGCGAAACCTTTATTTGGAAGGGGCTGGATGCTGAAGTCCGTGAGATGGTCAAAGCGTGTAAGATTTGTAGGATGAGCAAGCCTGCCCTTAATACTCGGGTCGGCCTGTTGTCTTCTACCCAGGCTACGCGACCCATGCAACGTCTATTTATAGATTATGTGGGACCCCTCCCCAAGTCAAGGACGGATGGCAATAGATTTATATTTGTTTGTGTCGACGGCTTCACTCGTTTTTCTTGGTTTTTTCCGACGAGGTTAGCCACGGCAGAGTCCACCATAAGGTGTTTAAAAACCATATTTTCTTCTTTTGGTCCGAGCCAGTACTTGGTGTCCGATAATGCGAGGGCGTTCACGTCGAATTTGTTCAGAAAGTTTTGCTTTAGCCTGTCCATTACGCATGTGACTACGTCCCCGTACCACCCCCAACCCTCTTATGCAGAGAGAGTCAACCGCAATTTGCGGGCCGCTCTCATCGCCTTCCATCATGACGATGTTTTGAGATGGGACACTTCGTTGCCATGGCTGGCTTTCGCATTTAATTCTGCTGTACATGAAGCGCATCAGTTTTCTCCTGTGTCTCTTATGTTCTCCTTCGTTCCCAACTCTCCACTCAGTAATCTCTGGAACATTGATGAACTGTTACCAGAGAGGATTGACCCCCTTAACATCAGGGCAATTTGGAAAAAGGCTAAGGAAAACCTCAAGGTATCCTATGAGAAGAAGAGAGAACGTTACAATGAGGGGCGCCGACCGACCGATCTCGCTGTAGGAGATAATGTTTTTGTTAAGAATTTCGTGCCTTCCGGGAAGCTCGCTCCTAGATTCCGTGGACCGTATGAAATTATTGATTTCTTAACGCCGGTCACCTTGTTGGTAAAGGATCCGGAGACGGAGAGAGTCTTCCGAGTTCATCTTTCGCAAGTAAAGCCTGCTTAGCGTTTCAGCTACGGGTACCTTGGTTTCATGTGGTATGAAGCTTTAACTTGGTTATCTGGAGAGTTTTGACTCATTTCCATTCTTGTCGGAAATATGCTCTTCCCTTAGTTAGTTTAAGTTTGTTCTTTCCTTTTTAAGGAAAACAAATCTGGATGTATTATTTATTTATTATGAATGATTTAATGTGAGTCCTCCCGGAGTCCTATCGCACCCGTTCTGCTCCCATGCCCCCGGTCCGGTCCCCTACACTGCATTGGCCCCCTGTACCCTGTACCGGTGGATGGATATCTTTCGACATCTTTGCTGGCCTTCTGCTTTATTTTACAGTGGACTGGAGTATCCACCTACGCCCACTGCTCCATGAGAAGGGCCCCTCGTGGCTGCGATTCCTGGCGATCATTGACTCCAGCCGCCGTGTCTTACGGCTACCGAGTTCAGAAGGATTGGGATTTCCAGCGTCTGAGTTGCCTAAGGAGGCTCCGAGACGGTCCGCTACTGTGGCCGTTGTCCTACATGCATGCCGCTCAAGGTTTGGTTGGGTTGTATCCCAGCTATGATGGTTGCCGGCCCTGATGGCCCACCTTTCCCCTGGCGATTGCTGGGGACATCTTCATTGAACTGAATGTTGCCATATCCCGGGATATACTTGTCAAAGACTCGCTACTTCATTGTGGTGTACAGTAAGAAACTAATTTTTGATACAGCAAGAATGTAAAGTCAGGGATAGGCTTGGCAAAGACTCGCTACTTCATTATGGTGTATAGTAAGAAAGTAATTTCAGTGCTAATCTTGGCAAGAACTCGCTATTTCATTTAATGTACAGCAAGAATGTAAATTCAGAGATAATCTTGGACTCACTACGTCATTTTGGTGAACAGCAAGAGTATTAATTTTATATATTATCTGGGCAAAGACTTGGTTCTTCATTTTTATGTGCAGCAAGATGTTACTTTTGTATATAGTTATTTATTGTAAAGCAAGAACACTATTGTATATCCAGCAAGTATTCAAGATAATGAACTTTATGCGGCTGATCCTTATGGAAGGAAAACACTTTGGTCAACCCTGGGTTGGTGTTTTGGGGGGGAGGTCTGAACCGTGTGTTTGGTCTCCTCCCGCCTTAAAGGACTTGGTTCCTGTGCTGTGCTCCTAGCGAGCTCATTGAAAATTTACTACCATCATTGTGCGTATTTCTGAATGTCCTAGGCATTGATTGTGTAATAAATGTGTCTCTCCCTGTTCCTCACTTATGGCTCCATGGACAAGGAATTCTTTCCGTCCTGGGGCGTCCCTCCGTATTTGCATTTCTTTCGTATGTCGATCGTCTGCCATGCTCCCTCGCGTGTACTTACCCCCTCCCGGCTTCTCCGAGAGAGGGGCGTGATGACGTTGGTATCGGGACCTACCCCTCCCGGCGAGCCAGTGTGCCTCGCCGGGCGGTGGTCCGTCTCACTTACCTGCTGCTCTTGGTGGAGAGCACTACTCTTGGGTCGAACCAAGGACCGTGAGAGGGGCATGGGAGGTAAGATCTACTGGCTTGCTATGTGTTGGTAGGATGATGGGAGGAACTAGGAACTTGTACAGATATGTAACGCCATGTATCTGGTTGTAATTGAGCAGGAACGGCTTGGTGCCGAGATATTTTGTGAAAGTAACGTAAAGTAACTTAAGGTGTTGTACGTTTCTTGTAACATGAAAGAAAGATTCCAGAATGTTCTGGACGTGTAGTTAGGAAGTATGCGTGTCATTGTGAGTTCACTGATAGAAGAGTTTTCCTTACCTTGTAACTGGCGAGCTGTATATACGTTGCAGCGCTGTAGTGATGAGTAAGACATTTATTTGGTACCAAGGTGCGCAGCTTACGTTATGTTAAACCTTTTATTAGAGGAGTGGAATTCCTCTTATATTTTACAAGGATGAGAAATGGAAACGGGTTAAAACCCTTCTTTAGTTATGTTATGTTGATTTTCGTGCGCTTCCGAATTGGTTTGTTTTACATTGTCTATGAATAAAGTTGTTGTCAAGCTGTTTGAATTGGGACTTGACATTATCCTCTGGGTTGGACCTTACATTTATATCCAGATCCCTGGCCCGCTCTCCTTTGGGTCATCCTGCCGGGGGTACGGCACAGAAACAATATTGTAACAATAAGTATTTATTATGTCGGCTAGCAATGCATGAGACTGGACACAGGGAGTATCCGGTCTCTATCTGAATCGTTACAGAAGAGAGGGTAGCAAGAAATAAGTATAATGGAGTTTTTCTAAGTTTGTTGAAGAGTTTATTCATACAGTAAAGGTCAAAATTCAACATCACCTCATTACACTAGTTACAGTAAGTGTCTCTCCTTGGGTTGGGCTGGAACTGCGAGCTCGCAATATTCATTTACAGCTGCACCATCTTCTGTGAAGTTCTGGAATATCTAGAATTTCTGGAAGTTCTAGAATTTCTGGAATATCTCGAATTTCTGGAAATTATCGATGATTTAAGAGCACTTGTGGAAATGGGAAAGACACTGCACTAGTGTTCGAACGAACTCGTAAGGTGTTCAATCTCTGCACAAACAAAGTTTCTATCATTGACGGTTTCAAACAGATCGCAAGTAAGGATAGACGATTCCTAAAGTCTGATAAAATGTCACTCACGTCGAAGTTAACACAGTCAATAAAATAAGATCAAATTGAACTCGTAATGTTAATTGAGATTGAATCTGTGATGAACAGCCACTTAAGAAAGAAAATAAACAGGTCACTTTATCACAGTCAAATTAGAATAATGTAGGATGAATAATAACGCAGAAAAATAAAGTATTTCACTTGTAATCACTTTCAAGTTCACACAGTTCTATTTCGAATTGATCCTTGAAATAAACTGTAACTAAATAACCTTAATTTGTGAATTTAGTTCTGTTCATAATTAAATAATGTTGAAATGAAAACACTGTTTGTTCTGGATATCACCTTGACAAGAAAACGTACAGTTTAACTTTTTACTGTCATACTAATTCTATCACCTCATAAAATTCAAACACCAAATTTTGTTCAAGGGCTTGGTAAAGTACAATTGTACTCATGAGAAAAAATATAAGTTCGAACCACAGTTCACGTAAATAATTAATCACTTGAAATGTACACGTCTTGTAGTGGAACTTTTATTGTCACACGAAACACGATGCTGAAATATCTTAAGTCTGATCGAAGCTATGCAGAGTCAGAGTTCCATAACGCGGACTTCAACTTTCGTCGAGGTCGAACTGGAGACTTACATTACGGCGACGGAGAAAGTCCAACAGCCGACCATACGGCCTCAACTGTGGCACAAAGTAGACTGATTCAACAAGCGAAATGCCTGTTTTTTATACAGGATCTCGGAGAATTGAGGCTATTTTATCATATTCAATATCTCTCTTAATCTTTCAATCAATCAATACTGATCTGCATTTAGGGCAGTCGCCCAGGTGGCAGATTCCCTATCTGTTGCTTTCCTAGCCTTTTCCGAAATGATTTCAAAGAAATTGGAAATTTATTGAACATCTCCCTTGGTAAGTTATTCCAATCCCCAACTCCCCTTCCTATAAATGAATATTTGCCCCAGTTTGTCCTCTTGAATTCCAACATTATCTTCATATTGTGATCTTTCCTACTTTTATAAACACCATTCAAACCAATTCGTCTACTAATGTCATTCCACGCCATCTCTCCGCTGACAGCTCGGAACATACCACTTAGTCGAGCAGCTCTTCTTCTTTCTCTCAATTCTTCCCAACCCAAACATAACAACATTTTTGTAACGCTACTCTTTTGTCGGAAATCACCCAGAACAAATCGAGCTGCTTTTCTTTGGATTTTTTTCCAGTTCTTGAATCAGGTAATCCTGGTGAGGGTCCCATACACTGGAACCATACTCTAGTTGGGGTCTTGCCAGAGACTTATATGCACTCTCCTTTACATCCTTACTACAACCCCTAAACACCCTCATAACCATGTGCAGAGATCGGTACCCTTTATTTACAATCCCATTTATGTGATTACCCCAGTGAAGATCTTTTCTTATATTAACACCTAGATACTTACAATGATCCCCAAAAGGAACTTTCACCCCATCAACGCAGTAATTAAAACTGAGAGGACTTTTCCTATTTGTGAAACTCACAACCTGACTTTTAGCCCCGTTTATCAACATACCATTGCCTGCTGTCCATCTCACAACATTTTCGAGGTCACGTTGCAGTTGCTCACAATCTTGTAACTTATTTATCACTCTATAGAGAATAACATCATCCGCAAAAAGCCTTACCTCCGATTCCACTCCTTTACTCATATCATTTATATATATAAGAAAACATAAAGGTCCGATAACACTGCCCTGAGGAACTCCCCTCTCAACTATTACAGGGTCAGACAAAGCTTCACCTACTCTAACTCTCTGAGATCTATTTTCTTGAAATATAGCAACCCATTCAGTCACTCTTTTGTCTAGTCCAATTGCACTCATTTTTGCCAGTAGTCTCCCATGATCCACCCTATCAAATGCTTTAGACATGTCAATCGCGATACAGTCCATTTGACCTCCAGAATCCAAGATATCTGCTATATCTTGCTGGAATCCTACAAGTTGTGCTACAGTGGAATAACCTTTCCTAAAACCGAATTGCCTTCTATCGAACCAGTTATTAATTTCACAAACATGTCTAATATAATCAGAAAGAATGCCTTCCCAAAGCTTACATACAATGCATGTCAAACTTACTGGCCTGTAATTTTCAGCTTTATGTCTATCACCCTTTCCTTTATACACAGGGGCTACTATAGCAACTCTCCATTCATCTGGTATAGCTCCTTCGACCAAACAATAATCAAATAAGTACTTCAGATATGGTACTACATTCCAACCCATTGTCTTTAGTATATCCCCAGAAATCTGATCAATTGCAGCCGCTTTTCTAGTTTTCAAATTTGTATCTTATTGTAAATGTCATTTTTATCATATGTAAATTTTATTACTTCTTTGGCCTTAGTCTCTTCCTCTATCTCGACATTATCCTTGTAACCAACAATCTTTACATACTGCTGACTGAATACTTCTGCCTTTTGAAGATCCTCACATACACACTCCCCTTGTTCATTAATTATTCCTGGAATGTCCTTCTTGGAACCTGTTTCTGCCTTAAAATACCTATACATACCCTTCCATTTTTCACTAAAATTTGTAGGACTGCCAATTATGCTTGCCATCATGTTATCCTTAGCTGCCTTCTTTGCTAGATTCAATTTTCTAGTAAGTTCCTTCAATTTCTCCTTACTTCCACAGCCATTTCTAACTCTATTTCTTTCCAGTCTGCACCTCCTTCTTAGTCTCTTTATTTTTCTATTATAATAAGGTGGGTCATTACCATTCCTTACCACCCTTAAAGGTACAAACCTGTTTTCGCATTCCTCAACAATTTCTTTAAACCCATCCCAGAGTCTGTTTACATTTTTATTTACCGTTTTCCACCGATCATAGTTACTTTTTAGAAACTGCCTCATACCTGCTTTATCAGCCATATGGTACTGCCTAACAGTCCTACTTTTAAGACCTTCCTTTCTATCGCATTTATTTTTAACTATGACAAAAACAGCTTCATGATCACTAATACCATCTATTACTTCAGTTTCCCTATAGAGCTCATCTGGTTTTATCAGCACCACATCCAGGATATTTTTCCCTCTGATCGGTTCCATCACTTTCTGAATCAGCTGTCCTTCCCATATTAACTTATTTGCCATTAGTTGGTCATGCTTCCTGTCGTTCGCATTTCCTTCCCAATTGACATCTGGCAAATTCAGATCTCCCGCTACAATCACATTTCTTTCCATGTCGTTTCCCACATAGCTAACTATCCTATCAAATAATTCCGAATCCGCATTTGACATATTTCTTCCAAATTCCGCGATAATGATCACAAAAGATTGGGCTACACGATGATGTAGTTCGTTTTCCTGTACGTTAATCCAATCAATAGATATTGCCGACAGAATGTTTAGAATTTTCTATCGACTGACGTAACTTGGCCTTGTGTGTGTTCCTCAGGTTGTGACGTCACAACTCCACTTCGCTCTCAGCTGGCTTGCTTGCAGGCTGATCTCTTGGCGCGGAATACAACTTTATACATCGGGAACTCTATCTCGGAACATCATTCCTGGTACATTTTCCGCTCTCTCCATGAGAAAGAAAATCCGATCAGAGTTTTCTTTTGTCTAGTGTTCCCGATGATAATATTTCTTCAAATTAACGGAATTGTAGATTCCTTCCAGGTTTCCATTCAATGTGTTAACTTTATAGTCTCCATTATCAAGAACGTCTGTGATTCTATGAGGTCCTACGTAAAGGGGACAAACTTTAACATATACACGGAGTTCTGGATGTGAGACTGCGGGTTTCCTGTTTAACACCAAGTCACCTACTCGAAATGGTAACCGAAAAGCTCTTTATCTCATCCTCTTCTCTCGGATTCGGGCTGCATGTCTACGTTGTTCCCTTGTAGCTTCCACGCGAGCCCTATGAGTGACTACAGTGTCTTGAAGAGGTGGTAGCTGCTGGTACCATGGTCTATTGGGTGTGACACCTTTATGGATCTTCATGGGAATATCACGAATAGATTCACGACCTGTTGAATTCACAACTTGCTGCATTATGTGTAGAACCTCGACCCACATCCTAATCTGCGTCCCACAGTAGAGCCTGCAAACTCTTGCGATTTCCCGCATTATCCTTTCAGCAGGTTAGCCTCAGGATGACGTATTGAGTTCATGATGTGCTTGATGTTCACGTCCCCCAATGCTACTTGAAATTCCAGAGAAGTGAATTGGGTACCGTGAGCCATAAGCAAATACTCCGGTTTGCACATTTCCGGAATAATATAATATAATATAATATAATATAATATAATATAATATAATATAATATAATATAATATAATATAATATAATATAATTTCCTGCGGATGATATTATTAGCGTTTGCTTTCTGTATGGGGAGTAGTATTGTGTATTTAGAGAATACATCTGCCACGACGATGATGCGTCGGTTGCCGCGGGTTGCCCTGGGCAAGGGGCCGTACAGGTCCAAAGCCAGTATTTCCTCGTGTCTCTCCGGAATAAGTGGCCTAGAAAATTCCATAAATTACCTGTTGTTTGGTTTCTCCGTTGGCAAACGTCGCAAGTGCGGATAATATCCCTGACATCTCGCCTTATGTACTCCCATACAAATTTCTCTCTAATGAGCGCACTCACATTGTCAGTGCCGGCATGTCCGTATATACAGTGACAATGCCACACAATGTCTCGTCTGAGCCTGGGAGGAGCGTAAATATTCCGTTTACTCTTTGCGGAATCTAGATACTTAAAATAAGCACATCATGGGAACAAAAACGTCGTGCAAACCGTGAGATGCGATCATAGCGATCATCGACGGGAATCGAACCCTTGAAGAATCGAAGAAGTTCGCGTATCTTTGCATCTCGTGCTTGAACTTGTGGTAAATACCGGAGTTTTCGAAGGAACTCCTCATCTTCCCTATTGAAGACCTCAATTGTATGAACAGTAACAACATCGACTAGATTGCGGCTTAGAGCGTCTGCAAGGAAGTTTTTCTTTCCAGGTTGATGAACAACAGTGATATTAAATTGTTGGATAAAGAGTGCCCAACGCGTTACCCTATGTGGTAATATCAGAAGTCACAATGAAGGTAAGTGCCTTATAATCGGTGTAAATGATCACAGGGTAGCCGTCAACAACCTTCTTCCAATAGAGTAGGGATTGTACAATGGCAAGTGTTTCGAGCTCCGTTATTGTATACGATCTCTCATGCGGTCTTAATATTCGACTCGTAAAGGATATAAATACCCCAACATCAGGTTCTACCGGATTGGCTTGGTACAAAGCTGCACCCACTACCACGGAGCTGGCATCGCATTCAATGCAGAACGGCGATTCGAACTTTTTATAGGCAAGTTGTACACTATCCCGGAGCATGATCGTGGTCTTACGAAATGCTCCGTCACATGCTTCTGACCATTTTCAGCGACTGTTTTTCTGTAATAGTGACTGCAATTTTGCCACGGTTTCCGTGTAAATGGGGAAGTGTTATGAGAAGAATTGACACAATCTAAGAACTATCGTACGAGCTTCATCTTGGTTGGCTTAGGAATGTCTAAAATACTACTATTTTGGGCCGGATTAGGCTTAATCCCATCTCCACAGATGAGATGACCCAAGAATAACACCCCAGTCTTGAAAAATTGACTTTTATGCATGTTGATTGTGAAGTTCTTTTCTCGTAGTTCACATAATACAGTACTGACATCCTCAATATGTTTCTCAAGTGACTCTGAAGCTACGAGAATATCATCAACATAAATGGTGGCAATATCTTTGACTTTGTCAGACAGTTGACTTTCTAAGCCCCTTATGAGCACGGCTCCCGGGATTTTACTCCGAACGAAAGTCTGTTAGAGGCGTATGTAATGTTTTCGAAGATTAACCCAGTAAATTTCCGGCTTTCCTCTGCCAACAAAATATGGAAATATGATGATGTCATATCCATCACAAAGAACCGTTTCATACCTCCAAACGTCCTAATGACGTCTGAAAGTAGAGGTGGGCGGTCGTATTCTAACACTAACTAGTCTGTCATTTAATGCACGCGCGTCGAGACTTAGGCGCAAACTGCCATTTGGTTTCCTTACAATAGCCAGAGGGTTTAAGTAAGGAGTAATACACTTAGAAATAATGCCATTGTTTTCCATCTGCCGGATTACAGTCCTAGCTTCTTATCGGTACTTTTCTGGAACAGGAAAAGGTCGTTTCCTATACGGTCAAGTACCTCTGACATTCAAATTATATTGAAAATTCTCAGTAACACCAGGCTTGTCATTGAAGACGTCTGAATATTATTTAAACAATATATGGGTCGCCTCTGGCACCTGAGAATTGAACTCTGGGATTTCAGTTACACTGATAGAAAATACGAAGTCAGAACTACTCAAGTCGAACTCATATTCAATGATGGGCGCTTCCTGGCCCTCGAATTGTCCCTCTTCATCGGGTCTACCCTCTTCATGGATAAGCGCAAAATCGCTCTTATTGCCTTCGGAATTAATTATTGGGGCATCTAGACCCAGGCACTTCTTATCTTCACTATTTAACAGCTGTAACTCTACAGAGTTAACATTGAAAAACGTCAAGGTATTGGCAGGATAGTCAATAACACCACCATACTTGACCAGAAAATGAGACCCCATAACGATGTTAAATGTCATCTGTGTGATAACTAGAAACACGTGTTCAATGTAGACACCTTCACTTTCAACTGTCAAGAATGTCTGTGTCTTACACTTGATGAATTTTTCAGGTACAATCCCTTTAACATTAAGTAGGAGACTAATGAAGCTTGAGCTCCGGAATCGACGAAGGCAGTTTTAATGAGTTGGCATAGCGTGACATTAATGACTGGGAGACTACGTTGTATTCTAGGGTTGACAATAGTAGGATCTTCGTACAGTAGTTCAGCATCATCTAGGTGCCAATACTTGATGTTCGTGATGCATAAGATCTCTTCTCCACATCGAAACTGAAGGTTTTATTGCGCCCTTTGATTCAAGTTTTGGCTCGGACGTCTTATTCCGTCTGTCAATATTTTCTTGATACTCAAGTGAGGCGGCGCCTGGTAATCCTACGTCCTGATTCACGAGTGTCCCTCCACCTTCTTTCTATTTCGGCCCCTTGAGTACCTCGGTCTGGGTCTGCTCTGATTCAGTGGGATTTTTCCAAGTTTCATTACGATCATAGGGTGTTCTACCCGCATAAGGGCGACTTCAAAATCTTCGAAAACGAGAGGGTGGATCTCTTCTCCGTTCCTTTTCCGCGCGTGGTGCATGGTTCAATCACGGCTGCGACTTTATTTCCACATGATTATTCGTGACATCCTTCGATCTGTTAGTTTTATTGGATGTGCGTGTGAGCAGTGTCCAACCTCCTTAGAACCTTGTCAAGCTGCTCTAAGTCCTGAACTTTAGCTGCTACAAGAATCTCTTGAACGTTTGCAGGAAATTGAAGTGTCACTACCCGAATTAATTCATGATCGGGTAGAGGTGGATCGAAAAACTGCATCTTCTTTATTTGGGAAAGTGAAAAATTAGAATAACGTGAGGAATTAATTGCCGTGTTGCATTTTCTTGAATATAATTGCAGCTTAATTAAATGCTGAACTTCCGAGTTCCAGGACCTTTGCCGTAATGCTTCTTTAAAGTCATCGTAAGCCTTAATGTTGAATTTGAACGCTGAGTACCATGTTAGCGCTCTTCCTTCTAGAAATCGGGAAGCTATTCGTAATTTGCATCAGATCTAATTTGTTTTTCCAAAAACTATTCGTCAAGATTAAGTAGAAATTCCTTCGCGGTATATTCATCTTTCCCAGAGAACTTCGCCTGTTTGTCATGTGACATTCATATGAAAGGAGAAGTGTTAGGAGTTTCTAAGCTTGTACTTTGAAAATTTGGCACTGTTCTGTCCTTTTCAATTTGACAAATTTTGCTAATAAGTGTCTCAATTTTATCTTCAAGTTCTACTTTAATGGTTCTGACCTGACCACTAATTGAATCTACCACATCCCGAACTTCTTGTCTTGTTTGACTTCGGCAACAACGTGGCTTATGTGGATGATCTGCGTATGCGTGCTATCTAGTTGGGATCTAACATGCTTGTCGGTTTCTTCTTTTTAACAAGTCGTCTTCACTAGTTAACATGGGAATAGCCTACCTATCTTGAAAGATTCGCGAATATTATCTTGTATTGAAGCGATGTTAGCTTGTGCTTGAGAAAGATGTCCATGCGATTCTTGAAATTCTCCTTTTAAACTCCCTACTTGCTTAATTAATTGTTGCGAAGTAGGAAAGGCAGTCTTTAAATCTGCAACTACTGGCCGTTTTATGTCCTCTTTTACTGCGTCAAAATCGCGAGTAAGGCGTTCATTGATTTCTGAAAACTGGGAATTAATTTTGGCATTGATTTCAGAAAATCGTTTCTCGATCTCCGAAACAGCTTTAGCCAGTCTACGCTCAAGATTCGTATTTACTTCATAAAACGTACCACCTATAATTTCTGTCATCTGAGTAATACGAGTTTCAGGCTGGGTATTGGCTTCAGTATTTAGCTCCCTGATTGTTTTTTACTAGCTTGTAAAGCGGTATTGGATTCCTGAATACGTCGTCCTAGATTGGTGTTAGGTTCTGTGATTCTTTCATTCAAGCTCATTTTTAGAGCTTCTATAGCTGCTAATATGTTTTTCATTTTGAAAATTCATATTTGATCAGAAATATGATAAATAACCATTATCAAGCACTTATCAAACTTGTAAGTATCGCCATTAATGTTCAGTGATAGACAGTTTGTAAAAATATATCACTTAGCCACTGGAAAATATTTCAACATACTGTACAGCATCAAACATCAAGACAGTCTAATTGTATCACTTTGAAGAAATTATATTTGGAGTTCACTGTTCTTTATATTACCAAGTATCACTTCTACATAAATTCAACTAAGTTCAAAAATATATCTGTTGATTTCAAAATTTACTCTGATGAAATAGCACAGTATCATTGTTGAAAGATTTCACGGCACTTTAGTAAAGTTAACATGATCTGAAATTATTCATCAATATTTATTTTCTTCAGTTCAAAGTGTCTGTAAGTTCTACTTGTAGACTTATTATCTTTATCCAGATCAAGCCCTGAAAGTTTGAGCTGCATTTAATACTTA
This sequence comes from Anabrus simplex, assembly GCF_040414725.1. NCBI lineage: Eukaryota > Metazoa > Arthropoda > Insecta > Orthoptera > Tettigoniidae > Anabrus > Anabrus simplex. The sequence goes on from NC_090271.1 coordinate 240,851,328, forward strand.
AATGTTTATTATATTGATTCAGATCGATTTATACTTATGCGTCTTATTATGCTATTCAGATCGCCCCACGCTGGGCGCCATTTATACTCAATCTTCCTCTGTCTGCAACAGTAAATATTAATTATGTCGGCTAGCAATGCATGAGACTTGACACAGGGAGAGTAGAGTTTCTATCTGAATCGTCACAGAAGAGATGGGAAGCAAGAAATAAGTATAATGGAGCTTTTCCAAGTTTGTTGAAGAGTTTATTCATAAACTAAAGGTCAAAATTCAACATCACCTCATTACATGGGTTTCAGTAAGTGTGTCTCCTTGGGTTGGACTGGAACTGGTACACTACGGGTTCGCAATGTTCATTTACAGCAGCAACATATTCCGAGAAGGTCTGGAATATCTCGAATTTCTGGCAGTTCTCAAATTTCTGGAATATCTCGAATTTCTGGAAATTCTTGATGGTTTAGGAGTACTTGTAGAAATTGGAACGACACTGCACTAGTTTTCGAACGAACTCGTAACTTATTCATCTCTGCACATTAACGATTTCAAACAGATCACATGTAACGATAGACTATCCCTAAAGTCTGATCTCACTTGATAATTATGATATAATGTCACTGACGTCGAAGTTAACACAGTCAAAGAAATAAGAAATCAAATTGAACTCGTAATGTTAATTGAGATTGAATCTATGATGTATCAGCCACTTAGTCTCATTTAAACGGTCTTGTCGAGATTTCCTCTTAAATACGTGACCAGCTTGTATGAATGTTAGTGTGTGTGATTTCAAGCGTGATTTAGAACTGTTGTTAGGTGATGTAGATGTAGATAGGCTAGATAATATTAATCAATAAAAATAACAATTATAATCTGTTATAACATTACTCCATAAATTTAGGTAGCTCCTAGGGTCTGCTAATGTTATTTTACCAAAGTATGTGATTATGTACTGTACGTAGTGGTTAAGTGTAAGAGAGGGCCGTGAGCCCTAACTTCGCCACATACAAAGGCATAAAATAAATAAATAAATAAATAAATAAATAAATAAATAAATAAATAAATAAATAAATAAATAAATAAATAAATAAATAAATAAATAAATAAATAAATAAGCAAATAAATAAATAACGCAGAAAATAAAGTATATCACTTGTTATCACTTTCAAGCTCACACAGTTCTATTTCGAATTGATCCTTGAAATAAACTCTAACTAAAGAATCTTATTTTGTGAATTCAGTTCTGTTCACAATTCAATAATGTTGAAATGAGAACACTGTTTTTTCTGGAACTGTCCTGAGTTCGACACAAGTCCTATCCTACGAAAAAATAAATGTCTTATGCACGTTAATTACACCAGTTTATTTAACCACAGATGTGAGACTAAGTTCTACCAAGAATCTGATCACTTGGAAAAAATCTAAGTTCGCTGGCACAGTTAAACTCAATTAATTTTGTCACTAACTTGGTAAAGTAAACGTGCAGTTCGAAGAAATATAATATCACCGTGGTAAATTTAAATACTGAATTATATACAGTTGGATATTTCACTGTTAGAAAAATTCTATCACTTGTGAAATTTAAATACTGAATTATGTTAAATCACTTTGTCAAAAACGTACAGTTTAACGTTTCACTGTCATTTCTGGAACAATATATTATGTTAGATGATACCAAACAAGAAATTTCATGATAACGAAAGAATAACAACAGGAAATAGATAAAAATTCAAGTAGCGTAATATGATAATTCTCTATTGTTACTGAGACTACCAACCTGATCAAGCAAACACTCAGCGACGCTCGATCCAAAGTGAAATAGATAGTAATTTCGTGGGGCTATTTCTAGCCGAGTGCAGCCCTTGTAAGGCAGACCCTCCGATGAGGGTGGGCGGCATCTGCCATTTGTAGGTAACTGCGTGTTATTGTGGTGGAGGATAGTGTTATATGTGGTGTGTGAGTTGCAGGGATGTTGGGGACAGCACAAACACCCAGCCCCCGGGCCACTGGAATTAACTAATGGAGGTTAAAATCCCCGACCCGGCCGAGAATCGATTCCGGGACTCTCTGAACTGAAAGCCAGTACGCTGACCATTCAGCCAACGAGTCGGACAGTGAAATAGATTGGTGGCTAGGATCTCAGAACCTTTCCAAATCAAGACTCTGTACCCAACAGGACGGAGTGTCAAGTATGTAATTTAACTTGCTATTACATGGAGTCATAAGAAAATGATACAAGGAGCTGACGGCGACAGAACATCTAGGTAAAAGCAAGAGGAAAGAAGTTGAGATGGACTGTTTGGTATTCGCAGAAGACTTATCCTTGGGCTTCGGCCACAGTGCAGGCGGCCGGAGGAGCGTTGCCGCTATCGAAAAGTTGAAGAGCGGAGCGGAGAGAGCGTCTATGTTGACGAGAGTCAGTAAGCGGCGCGGCGTCTCCACTGCACGAGGTACTTAGTTGATGGCAGTTTCAAAGTTTTCTCGTTTGTCTCTGCTTTTAGATTTTTTTTTTAAATATCTAAACTAAAGAATTCGACGTAAAACTAGAAGAGAATTCCGTGGTCATCCAGTAAATAAATAAAGTGAAATGCATGTGGAATTTCATCATTTATATGGAGAACTGAATTGATTCCCTGTTAAGATTTTTCAAATATACTTGCATGTCCATTCAAACTTTTGACTTCTTACTGAAACTTAAGGCGCGACTACAGAAGCAAGTCACCAAATTCCAGAGACCCATAAATGTCAGATGTAATGCCAAACACAAGTTTTCATCTCGGCAATATATTACAAAGGATAACATTAAGTAAACACTAATAATAAGTACAATAATAATAATAGTAATAATAATAATAATAATAATAATAATAATAATAATAATAATAATAATAATAATAATAATATGGATTAAGGAAAATATTTTAATGTCCCTAACATTGACTGATTTTAAACTGAATTTATCTGGTATATTTAAAATCGTTCCAATCTCCTTCCTGGTTTTTCTTGTCGCTATCATAGTTTCGAAGTTGTCTCTGTCCATAGGAAAGTTCGGTATTGAACTTCAGAAATTAGCACTTTCATCTCCTCTCTTGTTTTAATTCACTAACGGTCACTGCGAGCGGCGCAGCTGAAATATCAAACAGGAGTGAGCGTCTAACGGCGGGTAGCGTTGTCCTTGAACCAACTTTCCCTCCAAAATGACGCGTCGCTTGCACTATGGCCACATGCATTTGCCAAAGCAGGTTTGAGTTTCATCTATGCAACACAACGCTCCGCTCGCCGCTTGCACCGTAATAATGAAATTCCCCTTGCATACCACATTATTTATTTACTGGATGTTCCCGAAATTCTACGTCGAATTCTTCAGTTTAGATTAAAAAATCTAAAAGAAGAGACAAACGAGAAAACTTTTAAACTGCCATTATCTAATTACCTCGTGCAGGGGAGACGCCGCGCCGCTGACTGACTATCCCTACATGTCCACACAGACGCTCTATCTTCCCCCCTCTTCAATTTCTCGATAGAGGCAACGCTCCGCTTGCCGCCTGCACTGTGGCCGAAGTCTAAGGCTAAGTCTTCTGCGAATATCAAACTCTACATCAAGGTGGGGAGCCGGCCACGGAAATCTTACTTCGTCCTCTTCACGCGCGCTACGACAAGAGCTCTGCACCTTGAACTAGCATCGGTCATGAGCACAAAGAAGTTTCTAATGGCGTTTAGACGGTTCCGCGGTAGAATAGGAGTACCACATACTGTCTACTCTGACAACGCGAAGACGTTCCAGGCAGCTAATAAGGAACTGGACATTCTCACCCAACTGTTCACTTTTCCACTCACGAGCCAGCACTTCGCTCACCTTCAGGTCTCTTGGAAGTTCATTGCTCCACGGGTGGCTTAGTGGGGAGGTTGGTGGGGAAGGATGGTCTAAACGACCAAACGCTGACTGAGAAAAGTGTTGGGACGGTCGCAGGTTGACAAAGAGACACTTACAACCTTACTGGTGGAAATAGAAGCCGCCCTAAACTCTCGACCTATTATTCAAGATGACGCAGAGACACTGACACCAAGCCATTTTTTAAATGGTGAAAAATTGACGACGTTGCCCACTGGTCCAGAGCCCAGTATCCTCAAAGACATCAGAAGAGAAGTGAGACTCAGACAAAAGCTACGTGAGGACTTCCTGAGGAGATGGAAGAAGGAGTATCTTCTCGAACTCAATAACTACCGAAAGGGAGATTGACGGAGTGCAGAGTAGGAGACGTTGTCCTTCTTCAAGACGACATGAGACCAAGCCATATGCGGCGGAGAGCTTGCATCACAACAGAAGACCTAGACGAGACGGGAAGATGCGGACTCTCATCTTACGTACAGTTGACGGGACCACTTTCTGCAGGACCATACAACTGGCCATCCCCCTCGAGATCGACCAGGGTGGGAAGGATGTTGAGGATTGTAAATATACAGTGCCCAGCCATCTACCAGGGAGCTTAGGTACTATTCATGTACAGACATACCTGTATCGATTGTATGTATCTAGTTGAGTGAATAAGAAATAAATGTATTGAAGGTGTGCTTGGTGTGTCGTGCTTTATCCCCTAATAGAAGTGATCACAATCTCGAAATCGTGTTTCTTGTACTGCAAGGATTCGAATTCCGAATCTGTCGCAGGTATCCGCCAGCATCTTGAGTTTCCCTGTTTTGGTCAGTGTTTCAACATCGAGTGTACAAATGAATTGCGTCGTCTTGGATTTGAGGAGTTTTGAGAAGCTCCGGCTCTTCGCGGCATGATATCCTGATCCGCCAGAATCCTATAACGAGGTTTGCTATTATTATTATTATTATTATTATTATTATTATTATTATTATTATTATTATTATTATTATTATTATTATTATTATTATTATTATTAGTCACGTCGTTTCGCCTAACTAAGAACCACGTCATTTCAGCTGTCACCTTCTTCGGGCTTTTAATTTTTTTTTAATTTCGTGTGGCTATTTCTAGCCGAGTGCAGCCCTTGTAAGGCAGACTCTCCGATGAGGGTGGGCGGCATCTGCCATGTGTAGGTAACTGCATGTTTTTGTGGTGGAGGATAGTGTTATATGTTGTGTGTGAGTTGTAGAGATGTTGGGGACAGCACAAACACCTAGCCCCCGGGTCATTGGAAGTAACCAATGAAGGTTAAAATTCCAGACCCGGCCGGGAATCGAACCCGTAAACCTCTGAACCGAAGGCCAGTACGCCATTTACTCACTACTCCCGGATTCGTCCCCGGTGTTCTTCCTTTCTTTCTTTCTTTCTTTCTTTCTTTCTTCGGTCCACGCCTTCCCTGTTTTCAGCTTCGGCTTTTCTTGGAAACTCCTGCGGTCTTGAAGTTTCTTCTTACGTGGGTTGCGCTCCAGGTTATTTTTATTAACAACTTTCATTGGTCAGGAAGATTTCGATTTAGAAGGTAAATAAGAAGCAACAGTCGCTTGATGTACGAGGGAAAAGCAATCATAAAGATGGGGTATAGAAGCGTGGACCTCGAGTGCTTTGATATCACTGGGCAGGAATTATACTCCCGTAACATTACAGCCAGCGCTTTTAGTGCTGCAATTATGTAAATCCTACCCTGTCAACAACGGTTTTAAAACATAGGTACGCGATAAGGTAAATGATGTAACTAGCTGAGAGGGAACAAACTGCTGCTTCTAGAGTGGAAGTTCCACCAACAGAATCCAAACAACGTTGATACTACACTTGAATCCCTCTGTGAGGAGGGTGGATGAACAATAGATTCACGGCATCCCCTGCCTGTCGAACTCTGGACATACCTTTGTAACGACAATCTCTGTAGTTGCTTCAACCTCCTCATTCATCCTACCCTTCCTTGTACGATTATTGTTCCCTTCCGACCAAGATGTTAATAGATTTGCGAGGCTTAGAGTGTTTGTAATTTTCAGTTTCTTTATGGAACTGTTGCCGACACCATCATTATTAAACGGCTGACATTTTTCATTTTTCTCTGATACGCGATGGATATAGTCTATTCGGCTAGATAAGAGAAGAGTCTCGCCAAGTATTTGAGAATTTATGGCTCAGAGAAGGGCGAGGAGGGATGCACGGTCTCCGAACGCACAGCAAAAAGGGTAATAAGTTCATGTGCCCTGTGAATAGGAAAATTGGCCACAATTCCGTCGTTCAAACGAGCTGTTGTATTGTGCGTTTGCGTGAGTTGTGATAGTAACCTCTGTGTCAGTACTGCTGTTCAAAGTACGGTTATACACCGAAAAACCAAACGTACAACCGAGTGTACAGGTAGGTTCAGTTACATATGGATGTGTTAATGGCTTCAATGGTTATTTTGTATCTTTTTTACTTGTGTGTTTGCGTCGAAAGACGGGTGAAACAATACGTTGAGATAAGAAGAATTTGGTGTGTCGTGTTCATGAATATTTTGAAAATGAGTTTGAGAACATGGCAGATCGTTAAAATATGTTAGTAGGATTTGGGATCGAACCGCGAAAGTTACAGAATTAATTCCGGAGACCGTGACGACGAAGAGAATGACAGGGAAGGAAAAGAAGAAGTCTTGTATTGCCATCATCATGTGTCATTAGAGAGCTACCAGATACAGACTTCACATTATTATTTTTATTATTATTATTATTATTATTATTAATAGAGGACCAGTGCTTCTCCGCAGTATTCGTTATAAATATGTCAGATATCTCGTCTTGATATGCCTGTCGTAGTCAGATTACTTTGCCTGCCCTTTTCAATGGTTTTTGAACATTTAATAAGAAGCGCGTTGTGGTATGCAGCAGTTGGTAGTCAGAATTCGTCCATTCTGAGTCCATCATGCCGTCTGGTAGGTAACAATCTGCCCATATATTTGCTTTTTTATCCTGCAGTTCTTGATTAAAGCTTAGCACTGTGTCGTAGACAATGGTATTTTTAATCGCACTTCTATATAGAAGAGCTGTCTTGTGAGCTCATAGGTTAGTCTCGAAGGAGTGTTTTTTTCCTGGCAGAGAATTTTTTGAAGATACATAACCTTCATTCTTTTTAAAACATCTAGGTTATCCTTCGATACATGCTCCCAGATAATATCTAAGGCGTATTCCATGATGGGGTCTGTTTGTACGTAGACTTTTTTCTCTTAGCAGCATGTAAGTTGTTAGGAACGCTCTGCCATCTGTTTGATATATTTCGAAGCTGGAAAAGATTAGAGGATCAAAGAGTATCTAGCAGGGAACGGTATTCTTCCGTAATCAGAGATATTGTATACTCAACCATGGCTGCATGCAATGTCATTACTAAGGACGAAACTCATATATCAGAATATTAATGAAAGTTTCAGTTGCATAGAAACCTGCTACGTGCAGTATGTATTGCCTTCGCCTGCAATTATTGGAGTAAGCATTTTAATTATTTGATTTTATGGTTACTCAAAGTTGGCTGATCTTTAGAGACCTATCGATGTCTCATGATTCACTGGCAGGTAATTCCGGAGATATTAAAACAAACATGAAGCAAATCGTTCTAATGAAATGAAATGTCGTTCGGCTTTTAGTGCCGGGATATCCCAGGACGGGTTCGGCTTGCCTGGTGCAGGTCTTTCTATTTGACACCCGTAGGCGACCTGCGCGTCGTGATGAGGATGAAATGATGATGAAGACAACACATACACCCAGCCCCCGTGCCATTGGAATTAACCAATTAAGGTTAAAATCCCCGACCCGGCCGGGAATCAAACCCAGGACCCTCTGAACCGAAGGCCAGTACGCTGACCGTTCAGCCAACGAGTCGGACATCGTTCTAATAGAAACGACGGATGGATTTGCCAACGCTGTTTTAGCAAACTCTTTTAATATATAAATTATATTCTTATTGCGGTTATTTCCGTGGTTAGCAGAGGAAGCGTGAGGGGTGAATGGCTGGACAAAACCTAAATCAAAGTTTAAGTATAGTTAAAGAAATTTGATAAAATGGTATTTCTCTTTTCAAAAGGATATTCATTATAACAACAAGACATAACAAAATAGAGGAGGAGAGCAGAAGGCTCATGAAGTTTACAATAACATATCTTGAGATCTCGCAAATCTTATTAGTAAGAGAGCTCATCATCATTTACTCGGTCTGCCACCTAGTGGGGGTCTAGAGTAAAACGGAACGTCGAAATTGACGAGCAGACAGCCAGATGGCGTCAAATTGAAATGTCTGTACACGGTAGCTGAGGCCATACGATTATTATTATTATTATTATTATTATTATTATTATTATTATTATTATTATTATTATTATTATTATTATTAATATTATTATCTCTGAATAAATTACCAGGGAGCTCAACATCTCCGGATAAATAACAACAGATGAGCACAATACTTCTAGAACCTTACTTTCTCAAGGGGAGAAAACTTCCACGTTAAATGACATAGTCGAAACATTTTCGAAATTGTCAAGACTTTTACACATAAAATTTTGAAAAGGAGGCAAATCTCTACAGCAATTTATAAATACACATTGAGTACCAAACTATCCAAAGAGACCGGTAGCTTCTGCCATAATGTTTACAATCACACGAGTTTCCATACCCATGAGTCCGAATTATGACTGTTCATACACACGCCCTTTTCTTTGGGTCAACAAAGTACATTAATTACCAAATGTCTGACAATACAAACTGTTCAAAAACTAATGGACATCTTATCCACGGAGTACCTATAACTTTAAGTACCCTCCTTTTAGAGGACCTACACAGAAAAGAAAAAGGATCGGAAGATCCGTAATAAACAGGCAGAAGGCTCATGCTACCTGGCCATGAACGGAAAATTTACAATAGATGGTTAATTAAAAAAAGGCAGAGAACCAAAATGAAAACGGAGGTGGGAATCAAGCAGTCCAAAGAAGATTTAAAGAACTCCTGCGGTGCTAAATTCCGGCACCTCGGCGTCTCCGAAAACCGTAAATGTAGTTAGTGGAATGTAATGCAAATAACATTCCCATTTTGAAATTTAAAAACATAATATATTGGACATAAGGTGCACTGAAACAGGGGCTAAGCCGTTATACGGGTGTTTAAGATGCAGAAATGTTAAAGGCCGAGGAGAAAAATGTAAATTTAGTGGTTAAGTTGAAAGGAAGTTAACGAGGCAACACTCTCCTGCTTCCTTATAGTTTACATCTTCCCATTAGGGAAATAAATTTGTAAGACCGAACTGAGAAGGGAGACCTACATTTAATTTAAGCTGGAAAAGAGAAAACCCTGCACTTAAGTTTAAAGAAGCCGGAAATTGACAATTGAATACTAAAGGGGGACGTTCAACGCAGAGAGTTCACATATTTAATATTCTGCCGTACCTTTTAAAACTGCCTCCTCGTGCCGTTTAGCCGGACCCCCACCTCCAGCATTTCCACTTTCGGAGATATCTCCTTCGTGTAGCACACTCAATAATTCAATGCCGTAATACCGTAGTGTCAGAAAAACTCACTCCTTATATACTAGAGAGATCGGAAGAAGAATATTCCAGAAGGAATAAGTAAGAGAAATTGTAATTGCACCATAGGAGTTAGCAAATACAGTATACAGTAGACAATACACGACACTTCCGGATTAAGTCGTGTTAAAATTGGAGAAAATTCGCAAATGGCACTCCTAGTGGCGTGGCCTGGAAATTCGCGCTAAATTCAAATACCAGTGGAAATTCGTATACGGAAATGGATAAATAAATTACGTCTAGAAAGAAAGTGTTTATGAAGATATAAACTACAAAGTTGCTAAAGCAATTCTGGATAAATGGAAAAAGAATTACTGTACTTAACAGGTTATTATTTAAAGAATCAAATTATATTCAAGATATTAAATCCACTGCTGTGAAAGGGCTTGACCTTTCATTTATGTATGACTTTTTGCATTAGCATTCCTGCCGAAACGTTTATGGTTATATTTGTCTATTCCCTCATTTAAAAAACATTGTATCATTAAATTAAGGCACTTGTGAATAAACAGATCGGCACATTCCTGTCTTTTTCTCTTGGAAGGACTTCCCCTTTCGGAAGGAGCGGTAGCACTCGATGTTTTATTTTTTGGGAGATTACGTGTAGGTACAGATCCCGGCTTTAATCTGAGAAGAGGGATAAAAAAATAAAAGCATGAAAATGCTGTCGATAATTGTTTTGAGGAATATTTACGTATAATTAGAGTAAAAAACATACCCTCGGGGATTTCTAAAGTCGCTGGCAAGGAAATGATCTATACAGATCTTATAATTCTTACTGAAGCGTAAGGTCCCTTCTTTCTTGTACACCTTATCCAAATCACTTCTCTGACATTTCAAAACCCACCGATCACACCTACAACAACATATCGTCATTGAAGGTTAAGTTCTGCACTATGCAACAAAATGATCTGATTATATTTTAAGCCTCTTAAAATGTGGGTCGCACAGGTCAGAAGTTTAGGAAGTACTATAAAAATCTCTTTGTCACTGGAAGAATATATATGTAAAGTCACAATACGTACCTACATTTTATTGTCACGAGGGAAACGGAAGACCGCAAATCCTCTGCACTTCATAGTTATTGCACCCAAACACAGCACATATCCTTCCAATCATGATGAGAGGAGATATAAAAGAATGACTCACGCTACTACTTACTTATGTTAACTTACAGCAAACGCATAAATAACACCAACAATTTCACAAACAAGTACACGTGCTCCTATGATAGAATCAGTAACTCCAGGCCACTCCGATAGACAGAGCTCTAATCGTTGTCCCTCGATATATCGCAGACTGTCGTGTATTATCTCTACTGTATTTGGAGTAAGGTGTCAAGCCATACACTTGGTGGATCAATTTAATTACAGGGATGGTAACAGGAAAATAAATGAAGGCAGTTAAATTGACCAACCTGAAAGCAATAAATTTCTCAATAGCAGTTAAAGTTTCCAAACATAGGCTGCACTAATACTTAGTAGGAAGCATTTGGTGCCTATTGATGAAACTTATGCCATATGACATTAAAGTTACTAGTACACAGATTACGTCACAACAGCAGACGGTCGGCGGTAGTTTTCAACAGTCGGGGAGGCTTAACTCATGGCTCTATTATTATTATTATTATTATTATTATTATTATTATTATTATTATTATTATTATTATTATTATTATTATTATTATTATTTTATTACATGTGGGGCTGAACGTAAAGTAGCATGTGGTGAGTACCATTAACTTTTGTTTATTCAAAGTAACAGAATTACTATAGAACTCTAAATATGACTGCGTATTCATGGAACATAGGAACGCGTAATTCTCCCAGGCATTTCACTTCTTCACATTATGGCTACTTCAAATTTCAATTCGAGTGATTGTACGCACGATTCGTCTATGATGAAAATATTTTATGCTTAAAGGCATTTTCTAAATTCCTCTAACTGTATATAGCATATAGTTGCAAAGGACCTGTATTCGAAGACGATTGTGTTACTGCCTGATGGCGACATACTCCCTGTGCTAAGCAAGGTGCTGTTATTATGAAACACTCCGTAGTAGTTCCTACCTTAAAGGCAGAGCCGTTTAAATAACCAGCGGAAAGATTGTCAGCTCGCCGAGGAGGGTAGAGTTGTACTTCCACTTATACAACAGGCAATTACCAACATCATCGTCACGCTTGGATGTTGGAAATCTGGAATTTACACGTCCAAATTGAAGAAATCCATTTTTCAGTCTTAAAACAATTAAAACCCGTATTTTCTTGTATTAGGGGTGTAACGGTGTGTTCGTCTCACCTGGAAGTACATGGGTTCGGTTTCCTCTCTGCAGGTAGAAATGTTTAGAAACGACATTTACACTTCTGGAGAGGCACAAGGCTCTAGTGTAGGAGGTGTACTCAACTTACATTGCAAATGAGTACCAAGTTAATTCCTGGCCCAAGGGTCACCTAGCATAGAGTTAATTAATCTATACCACTTCGCTCCGAGGTTAAGATAGCGGATGCCTTTGAGTTTGAATTCTCCAAGAGCTCACCTAATCTCTATCAGATGGCATATTTTGTGAAACAATACTGAATTAAGAAGGGAGTCAAAGAAACATTAAGATCGTCGCTAAATCAGTTTTGGGCGTCTCCGAAGACCTTAAAAAGTAGTTAGTGGGACGTAAAACAAATAACATTATTATTATTATTAAATCAGTTTTGACACATTTATTTATTACAACACAGTACTTCCATATGAGTCAATCAATTAGTGAGGAATCTAAATTCCAAGTTGAACTCCTCCAGGACTTTTCAATTCATTTTTTCAGCAGTAACTATTACAACTACCCTGTACATTTTTCCGATAGTTTCATCTTCGCGAATTCAACTAACTCCTCGAGGTCATTTATCATTGTCTTCCGATAAATATCATCCTCATCGCAGCATTGCTCCACGAATTTACATCTGTTTCCTAAATAGAACTCGTCGAATCCATCTGGATTCAGATTGTCCTTGAGAACTTTCTCCGTAAGCAAAGTGACATGATGGTAACAGGGTGCGATGATGTAGCCCACGGCCTTGTAAACCTCGCAAGTCTCCTTGAACTCTGACCAGGAGAGGAGATCTTCTACCTGGTAACCATGACGGGCGAGCTCTTCTCCCAGGCAGGTGTGGTAGAGTGACAGAAGTTTCTTCTCATTGTTCCTACGGAAGTCCTGAGTGGTGTCGAGGTGAAGGAACGACATAATATCGACCGCCGGAGGGGTATACCGTAACAACTGGAAGTCCACCAGTCGCAGATCCACCGGAGTTTCATCATCAGCATTATCGTACTTATATAGGAGGTTATTTATCCAGAGATCACCGTGAGACACGACATTTCTGTATTTCTTCGATGGTTTGGCCAGCTCATACATTTGGAAGAAAAATGTCTTGAGTTTTTCAAGGTTAATATTACTGATATCAGCATTCTCTTTGTACTTTCTCAGCAATCTCACTGAAGATACAATCGTTTCGACAGAAGCATGAAACCACAAGTTCGTTTTAAAATTGTTATCATCCACAAAAAGGTTCTCAAACAGAAGGTCAGGATACAGTTCGTTCATTTTATGTTGATTATTTTCTTCTATGATGATGGAACCTGCGTGGAGAGCGGCCAAAGCTCGTAGAACGAGTTCACAATGCGAATAGTCCAAGAAACTCTTGCGCCCTACAAGACGAAACTTCTGCTCCATGAGGTCCTCCAGTACGATCACGTCAGGTCGCACGAAGTAGCACCGTGGACCCCAGGGCTGCTTGCATTCGGGATATAGGTTGAAGAGTCTTGAGAAAAATCCCGTTTCCTTGGGGAATCCCTTACTGGAGTTAATCAGTTCATTGTGAGAGGTGTCATTATTGTTAGGAATTCTCTTGATGAAGAAGGCCAGCTGCTGCTGCTTGCTCTGAGTCACCACAGTCACCTTCACCTGCAACAAGCCATCAGAGCATATGAAATATGGAACAATAGGAACCATTAACGAAAAGGGAAAAGTATGGAAAGGAGGACGTTCATCTCCTAACAAATGAAAGTCAAAGGGGATCTATCCATTTGGAAGTTGGAAAGGAAATTGAAATTAGACTTGAATTAATGAGACACATGCGGACACGATACAAATGTATTGTTCGCAGACCCCAAGTGACGCTCCCCGCAGGGCGAGGCCTGCTAAGGCAGGCTCGCGTGTATAGTGTTAAGCAGTTCACTGGAGGGAGCATCAGCCGGATTATACGCAGAGTCAACTGGGCACCACGAGAGGTTAATGCCCCTCTCTGCTAATTAATTAATGGATAACAAAAATACATGAAATAAATAAGAATGTAAATGCAAAACTGGGCCATGGCCCCTTCTCAACGTCCAAAGAACCATTGCACTATCCGTCCAAACCCAAGGGAGCTACGTCGGTTAGGGTCAGGATTGCTCCCAGGATCGCCGCGACGGTCTCAGCTGCGTTTATGCCGGTCGGTGTCACGTAAGTCTGGGCCCAAGCCTCATGTAGCTCGGGTATGATGACTGCCAGAGTCTACGGCATTGGGTCCGTATGCAGGTTCAGGCTGACTGTGCACTGCAGAAGTCGCCATGGTGTTGCGACGTTGCCCAGGTTGAGGAATCGCAAGACCCAGAAGAATTATCTTGACAAGATATGCTTTGGTAGGAACATGGGCCAAACCACAACCTGTGCCAAACAAGGAGGTAACCCTAAGGCTTTTGAAGCTGCAGTGTGCCATAGGAATTGAGTTACTAAATCAGAAGGTGTAGCCGTCGTTGTGCAGCGTGATGGATGGACGATTCCTACCTAGCCGGCGATGTTTATTGCACACCCAGATCTCTCAGAACAGAAACAGGGGTCAGAAATGATTTGGAGAAGTTAATGTTGATGCCCAGTATCGCGCGGAGGTAGAAGACGCTATCTCAGACCATAGAACCCCGTGTATGAGCCAGTCATCGACGTAAGCGTCCGGATCCCTGGCTATATGGTTAGCGTGCCGGCCTTTGGTCATAAGGGTCCCGGGTTCGCTGCCGACAGTAGGGTTCGAACCCACTATCTCCCGGATGCAATCTCACAGCTGCGGGTCCCTAACCGCACGGCCAACTCGCTTGGTTGTCAAGAATATAACCTATAACAACACTGTAACAACACGTCTTCAACAATTCTACAATTCAATCGTGCAACTGAAACCGTTTCGCGACCCTGCAAGCACGGTAGCATCTGACCAGTTGGAAACTGATTTCAAGTTAGTCCCGTTTCCGTCGACTCATGTGCGGCTACCCGCTCTCCTACACGTGAAAGGTCACCGGACGAATCGGTTTCAAACTCGCGTTTGCAAAACGGTCGACCCGTTTGCGGACGGTCTTATAGTACAGTTTTTTATTTCCTCAGACAAGCAATAATTCATTTCAGACCCATGGCTATTTAACAAAAGGATTTGTTTCTGTCCCTTCTATCATTCCTAGCAGTGGAAATATTGAATTTTGAAACTGCTGTGCTATCTCCGCCTCACGAGAAGTCGCGGCAGCTTGTAGGTACGCACGAGTAACAGATACTACACTCTAAACTACAAACATTCGTCGTGAAAGACAATGTGAACTCTCTGAAAGAGATGCATGTTCACTATTAACATGTTCATATGCAGTATTTATAATTGTAGTAAGATAAATGTGTAATTAAAGCACAATTCTCCTACCACTTTGAAGCTTCGAAACAGCACCTCAGTTCGCTAGAGTCACCGCGGACGGAACAGATGTTCATTGTCAGGCCTTGAGACTTGAGACGGGCGCATGCGCGGCAGCCATGTTTATCCCTCGAACCTCCCACCCCGCATCCATGCGACTTCTCGTCAGACGACCATAGTATATGGAGGGCCACTGTGGTAGTACGGAGTCAGTCTTGAGTCAGTTTTGAGTGAGTTAATGAGTTATGAACGGTCGTGAGTTCTGTGCGTCAGAGAGTTCTGTAGTGGTTCAAGAATGTCTTGTTCACGCGGCGTACGTTGAGCTGGGAAGTGAACTAGGTTGCACTGCGAGAAGCCTGGTGAGGAGCACGAGTACTGAGTGTGTGTTACGACTGTGAGGGAAAACTGTGTGTAGTGGAAAACCTCAAACGCAAGTGAACTTGTGATTATCTCTAAAGACTTATTTCATTACTTTGGCTATTAGTAAAACAACTTACCTCCCAATGTAGTAATTTAGTTACCGGGCGAGTTGGCCGTGCGCGTAGAGGCGCGCGGCTGTGAACTTGCATCCGGGAGATAGTGGGTTCGAATCCCACTGTCGGCAGCCCTGAAAATGGTCTTCCGTGGTTTCCCATTTTCACACCAGGCAAATGCTGGGGCTGTACCTTAATTAAGGCCACGGCTGCTTCCTTCCAACTACTAGGCCTTTCCTATCCAATCGTCACCATAAGATCTATCTGTGTCGGTGCGACGTAAAGTCCCTAGCAAAAAAAAAAAGTAATTTAGTTCTGAGAACCCAGATGATCCGCCACAGAAAGAACGCTAGTTGCTTTACGTCGCACCGACACAGATGGGCCTTATGGCGATGATGGGACAGGGAAGAGCTAGGAGTTGGAAGGAAGCGGCCGTTGCCTTAAATAAGGTACATCCCTTGCATTTGCCTGGTTTGAAAATGGGAAACCACCGAAAACCATCTTCAGGGCTGCCGACAGTGGGGTTCAAACCTACTATCTCCCGAATATTAGATACTGGCCGCACTTAAGCCACTGCAGCTATCGATCTCTTACAGAAAGACCAAATGTCACATTATAAGAAATCTCTCATGAAGGAATGCAGATTTAAAACGCAGATATACATATACGGATCAATAATTCGTCGCTGTTCGGGCAAAAGATTATATCTGACAATGCTCTTCCTATTCAATATTTTACTTAGGTCTTGCCACACCTCCCAGCTACATATGGAAGTGCAGTCCATCAGAACAATATTCTTTGTGTTCATTTCTTTTTGTATGCTAACGTCTAAAGGAAAATGGACCTTAAGTACATTATACCGTAGGATTACGCAAGTAAATAATGCAAACATACATTCCTAGAGTGCGGTACGGTAAGGTTCATTTTCCTTTATACGTAAGCAAAGAAAATGAACACAAGGAATGTTGTTCTGACGAACTAAATATCCATATGTGACCAGTCTTAAAGAAAATAATGGATGGGAAGAACATTGGGAGATATGACCTTTTGCCAGAACAGCGACGAATTATACTTTACAAGTGGATTTTTCACTTATGAAATATACTTTTAAGAAATGAAGGTCCTATCTCTAATAGTTTTCATAATATTTCTGTAAAAAGTTGAATATTGGATAAATGTAATAAATTCAACATTGAATATAATTGATAGACTACTGTTGAGCAGAAAACTCATATTCCTCTGAAGTGGATATCTCTAAGCACTTTATTTTTAAAATATATTACTTCAAAATTTATGAATACTCATTTATTTACTCTCCAGCTTCACATGGAATTCTCCGAATTGAGATGAACTCTTGGCAAGTACATATAATTTTGTTAAGTAGCATTTTTAGTTAGTGAGATGCAAAATTTTTAGCTTCGCTGAATGTAAGCTAGCGGGAAGGTGCACCACACGAGTGATTCTCGAACCAGTAGCCAGTCAAGTTACTGCCACATTATAGTACACAGTGGCAAGTACACTAATTCCTCAACTAACCTATGCAAGCATTTAGACTGCCTACAGATGAATGTTGACGTTCACTTTCTATTTGCGAAATTGTACATAAGAAGTAGTGAATACGGAATGAGAATAAAATAGATATTTTATAGGTGAAAATCTGACGCCATGGAGTGCTGGATGGACTTCTCCACATTTCCAGGAACCCGAATACCTATGTCGGTTTCGAACAAGTTATATTGGCATCCTAAGCCTTAGAGGGATCTGTTTTCCTCGTAACAAGATGCCGTATCTCTTACACTAACTGGCTGTAATGGTTATTATCATCAGTACTATTTATTCAAAATAAAGATAGCACTGGAGCCAGGCGGTGCTAGTGTTTGATATCGGTGGACCGAGTTAAACTTTCAGAGGCTAGAGACGTCAGAGCAAAATAAATCGCAGTATCCCAATAACTGACCGACTGACTAACTGAGCAGTCATGGATTTAGTGCGCTGCTGTATCTCGTGGCAAAGCCGGAGCACTGGACGTAAACAAGCAGTAGTTCCTGGCATTTCCAAGTGCAATTATTTTTTAAACATATCATACGAGTAATTATTCCACAGAAAATGGGAAATGAGAAAAACTGGAACAGGAACGCAAAATATTAGAAAATTTCAAATGTTTAGATTTTTCGAACGAAACAATGACTGGTTCTACTCGTTTGTGGAATGAATATGTATTTATAACTAATTACTTTGACCGCAATATATAAGCTCAGATCTTCCATTTAATTTGTGTGTATGTTAATAAACTACTGAGCCGATTTTATTAAAATTTTCAGGGATGTTGATAATCAAATAGAACAAGATACTTCCCTAAAATAATAAGGCCTACCAGAAACTCACCAACAGTCCGAAGTGAACATATACCTACAACGCTTTTTCCTTAATTATGTCTTAAATAACGGGAAATAAAATCGGAAATATTATTTAAACCTCCAAGTCTATGCGGCTTAGGTGGCAGCGCGCCGGCCTCTCAACGCTGTGTTCCCTAGTTCAAATCCAGGTCACTCCATGTGAGATTTGTGCTGGACAAAGCCGAGGCGGCATAGGATTTTCTTCGGTTTCTCTGGTTTTTCCTGTCATCTTTCATTGCAGCAACACTTTCCAATATCATTTCATCTACCAATCATTAAATCATTGCCCCAGAGGAGTGCGACGGACTTCGACAGCCGGCACAATTCCTGTTCTCACCGCTAGATAGTGGCTTCACTCATTTCATTCCTGACCCGGTCGAATGACTGGAAACAGGCTGTGAATTTTCATTTTATTCATCAAAACCTACCCCCATTATACAGGATGTACCAAAACTCGACGGCAAAAGTTTAGGAATGGATTCCTCACATAGAAAGAAGAAAAAAAGGTTTATGAAAACATGGGTCCGGAGACGTATACTTACAGATTTATTCATATTTTTGTACATTTACACCGTACGTCTGTAACGGCAGCTTAAACACTTTGAGCATGTATCAGAGGAAATGTTCAAAGTGACGACCTTCAGCTTGAATACAAGCCTCCACTCGTCCTCGCATGGAGTTACGCAAGCGATCAAAAATGCCCGGTGTAGTACATACTGCCTGAGAGGTTGTCACAATGCGCTCATATAAAGTTGCTTCATCAGAAAGAGGAGTCGCATACACGAGAGACTTAACGTTTCCCTACAGGTAAAAGTCAGGTTTCAAGTCAGGAGAGCGTGGTGGTGGCCAAGCAATCGGTCCTCCTCAACCTATCCAGCACTCAGGAAAATGGGTATTCAGGTACCTCCAGGCAGCAGACTGAGATGTGCGGGAGCATTATCTTGCATGAAAAACTTTTGCCGACCGGATGCAAGTGGCATGTCTTCCAAGTAATCAGGCAATGCAGTACGCAAGAAATTCGTGTAGTTCTGTCCAGTAAGCCAATTCGGAAGAACGTAGGGTCCCAACAAGGAATCACCAACAATGCCTGCCCAGATGTTAATGGCGAACCTCTGTTGATGAAACGATTGAATGATTGCATGAGGACATGTAAATTATTACTAAAATACGTTTCCGGACCCATGATGTCATAAACTCTTTTTCTTCTCTCTATGGGAGGAATCCATTCCTAAATTTCTGCCGTCGAATTTTGGTACATCCTGTAGAACGATGGTTGAGTAATTACCTACTCTCATTATTTCCACCACCCAGACCAGTTCAATTGAAAACCAAGTGACTTTTGCTCAGCCTCAATGGTATTGATGTTGACAATAAGGTGCGAGTATTTATTTAGAAGTGAATATTTCAAAATATATGTGAGAATAGTTTGCAGTGTGTTACTAACTACGCATTTATGTTTTAAATTACGGAAGAAGTATGAAAATACGTTAATTCAAGAGTGTAATAACAAGTCGTTTATCTCAGGTATTTCATCGGTGACTTATATCATGACTTATTCTTCCGAATGTTGGTTAAGTCATTTTGCTAGTGATCGTAAAACCACATCTATTGTTCAGGTAAGTTCTTGGCGTATCATGTTACCCATCAGCTACGTACGAAGTTAAATGTAAAGGTTGCATATTTATGCCCAAGAATGAAACAAAAGAACTTCATATTATTTCGACACTGACAGTTTTCTGTCCTATGAAAGGATGAATGGCCAATTAATTGTAACTCAATGAAGGGAAACTCATATCAGACAACTGTGGAGTCTCAGCGACTTTACTGATACAAGCACTTTTGAGAGATAAATGAAGTTTCATTTATTATTGTATGAGAAATTGATTTTGAAACCATACAACAGACTGGCTTGAAGTACATTTGAGAGAAGTGAACAATTTCAATGGCAAAACTATAGAAATAGAAACAGGAATCATTTAAAGCCCAACAAACGAAATACCTTTAGAGTTGGTAATTGTTCACTTCTGAGGTTGTGAACATCTAAACGACAAGAATATTCCCAAGTGTAATGCATTCTGTTCTGTCATAGGTTCCTAGTGAACCTTAGTGTCCTACGTGTTGAAAATTATAATAACTAATTCCCTATAAAAATTCTGATAGTTGCTCCAGACTGGACTTCACATTTTAAGATTCACGTTACCAATTAGGATAAATATTATATTCAGTATGTTTGTAACTATTACACCTCCTTGAAATTTAGTCCACAACTACCTCACTATCGTGCGTTTCGTACGATGTGTTGCGAATGGTTTAAACTTGTATTCCAAAATATTTCAAAAATATAGAAACCGTACCTTAATATTATGCCCTTCATGGGTTGTGAAAAAAGTTATTCTGTGTTTTCTGTGTTATGAGACTGGTTAATACGAGTCCTTCAAAATTGTATATAAATTATTATCAATAAAGCATGATATTCGAAACCGTAAAGCATAAGCGGAGGGGCCTTTTACTTCTTCTTAAAAGAAAAGGTTTTCTTCTAGAAAATGAACCACAATGAGATTAACAGATTTAGAAGAATTATAATTTTACTTTTTGAAAATAAAATATTTTTAAAGTTCTAACACATTCGGTTTTAAATTTAAGAGACCTCTGTAGTTTATCCTGAAGAGAAGCTACATCTAAAGAATTCTGTAAAATGTAAAGTGAATCATGCATTAAATTAATAAATATGCAGTCACAATAGCTTGACTGTTCATTGACTTACTCAAGTTCTACAAATACAACCTTATAGGTTGAGGGCTAAACATGAACGGTATTTCCTCCTCTACTAAGGGGGATGAACGTACCTTGAGATGTTCTCCTAGGAGTCCACTGAAATCTCCCCCCAATTTGCTGATTGACACTTCGAGAATCTTGAAGTCATTAGTTCCAAGCTTTTTCTCAACGGCACTTGACCACTCTTCATGAGACAACACTTGTGAAGAGGCCATGATGACTGCCAGAGCGTAGCCAGAGGACATAATTTATATCACTAATATAAAATATAAGATAAGATTCGTGTGCTCTTGTTATCTGTAATGAAGCAGCTAAGAACGAGAGTTGTAAAGCAATTATCATTGATGAAAATAGATTGCAAGTCATTGTATCGTCCTTGACTTTAGCTGCAACGTGGTACAATACACACGACATTACCGAGGAACTAGGTGTAGTTCCTTTGGATACAAGAACTTTCTTCGTCAAGAGTCCAAAGTCGTGGCCTGATAAGGCAGCACAGTGTAATGATCTTACACGTGACTGAGTGTTATCTTGAACCAACACAATCTATGGTAGAAGGCCGAATTAATACAGGAAGTGAAGTGCCTAAACAAGACCTCACAAATGTGTACAACTCCTGCCTAGGACACTAGGACGTGAAGTGTCATCCAAAATAAACACCTTTGGTTTTTTCATTTCTTTCTTGAGAGAAAGCTTTCATGAATCAAAAAATATATAATATCAGCTGTGATGTCCGTCGTTGACAGACGATATCTTAGCATGTGCATGAATACTTTGCAGTGTTGAAAACATTTCTCAGCAAAGTAGGGATCCCCATACTATAGAAAACGTAAAATTAAGCAATTTCCTCAATTCTGCCGAACGTTGAAGGGCTAAAGAGCCCGGAAAGGTTTCAGATTGTGAGTCTTCGATAGCTCTATCAAACTAAAAATTACTTCCGGCCTAAATGTAGTTCCGGGAGAAACTAAAATATCTTGCTTCTTTATTCGTTTTCTGTCCGAGTCGTTGGCTGAATGGTCAGCGTACTGGCCTTCGGTTCAGAGGGTCCCGGATTCGATTCCCGGCCGGGTTGGAGATTTCAACCTTAATTGGTTAATTCCAGTGGCTCGGGGGCTGGGTGTTTGTGCTGTCCCCAACATCCCTGCAACTCACACACCACACACAACACTAACCTCCACCACAAAAACACGCAGTTACCTACATATGACAGATGTCGCCCACCCTCATCGGAGGGTCTGCCTTACAAGGGCTGCACTCGGCTAGAAATAGCCACACGAAATTATATACTCGTTTTCTCTCTCATTCAATTCCTAGCCAAATTAACTTATTTATATAATTATTTCTTGAATATGTTCCTTGGTTCAATATTCTCAGGTATTTTTATTTTTTTGAAATATTTCCACACCAAATGTAGTTATAAGGGCTTAAGTGAAACTCTGCATTAACTCACATTAACGCTCGTAGTGGTAGAAAGAGGCAAAATACTAATCTAATCGATCAGATAACGATGATTAAGATAAGGATTGCAATCTTTAGAAATAAATAAATAAATAAATAAATAAATAAATAAGCACCTTCTATGAATGTTTTATTTTAAGATTTTTATTAACAGACTGAAGTGATTTTTTTTTCAATATTTCTTTATTGTGACGTTCACTGATGCTTCAGGAGCTCTTTTATAAATTTACAGTTATTGTTATGTGTTTAATTTTTTTAGTTCGAGATTATTTATTGAAATTAAACACAATGTGTACATATGTGTTAAAAGTTACAATTTGTCATTATTTTCTTTTGGTACATCACTTCGTTGTTGTTGTTGTTGTTGTTGTTGTTGTTGTTGTTGTTGTTGTTGTTGTTTATACCAGTCTTTGGCAAGTGTGCTGGTGCATTGTGTTTGTTCAGCACAGTTCATCAGGTGGTACCTAAGACACGTCATTCCGTAGAGACGGCAGATACATTCTTCGTCTGGGGCGTGAATATAATTTCACGTTAAACTAGTGGCAGCCCAGATTGTCAGGGAAGTATTTGATCCTTTCATACCAATAAGTTATAACTATGTATTTGCGCCTCGCGCAATAGATATGATGTACACGACTCCGACTCTTGCCGGGACTGTCACCAATCTGGCTAGGGACCACGATAACTCTCGACTCAACATAAATATCGGTCACTTTGGACATATCCTTGTTCACCCCTTCTCAAGCCCATACCGATCGAGGTTGAAATCGGACTTAAACAGCATCCAGAGTGTCACAATTCATCTCAGTGACACCAACCTGATCAAGAAAACACTCAGCGACACTGGCTCCAAAGTGAAATATATTTATGGTTGTGATCTCAGGACCTTTCCAAATTAAGGCTCTGTGCCCAGCAAGACGGAGTTTTACCTATGTAATTCAACTTAGTATTACAGGGAGTCATAAGAAAATGACTCAAGTAGCGGGCTGCGCCAGACCAGGCTATAAATCTAGAAAAAGGCAAGAGGAAAGAAGTTGAGATGGATTGTTTGGCATTCGCAGACGACTTAGCCTTACTCTCAACAAACCCTGACACGGCACGCACTCAAAACATAAAGCCTCAAGAATTGCGTAGAAATCAGATCTCCTTGGAAAAGACAGAATTCATGTCAAACACAAGTCCTACCATCCTTGAAGCTCAAATCGGGTCTATTAAACGAATTTCAACGGAGAAATCACTTAGAAAATATCACAGAAAAATATGCAATTATAAAGCAAGGGCTCTTAATTTGGAGGTAACATACAGGACTATCAGCAGAAATGACAACACTTCTTACTGTACGATAGTCATCAGGCCAATAGTATTACACGCTGCAGAGACCCTAGGACTAGACCAGAAATATCTGAGAACGCCGATTCATACGGAGAATATTACGACCCAGGAAAAACTGTGATCGCCAGTGAAAGGTCAGGAGCATGTTGGTGTCATCAGAAAGCGGCACCTGAAGTTCCACGCACATATAAGACGCTTAGATTCAACTAGATAGACCAACAAGATATTGTCTGTACTGTAAGAAATTCCGTCCGAACCACAGATACACCAGATATAATGACAGAATCAGAGAAGGCTTAAAATAATCTGACAATACCCAGTTCACTGTACACGAAAGGATAACATACAGAAACAATATCCAGAAATAAGCGTTTACTGGAGCAAATACTCCAGAAAGGGAAAATAAGAATAAAGACAGCGCATGAACTTACTGATAAGACCTATCTGTGTTGGCGTGATGTAACGCAGCAAGCTGTAAAGAAAGAAAGAAAGAAGGAAAGAGCGGAAAAACAAAGAGAAGGAAAGTGTGTTTCTGTGTAGGCAACGTTCTTAATATAATCAATACATCATTATTATTATTATTATTATTATTATTATTATTATTATTATTATTATTATTATTATTATTATTATTATTATTATATAATTCGCTGGGGCCATCAAAGCCTTGTTGCATTTGACACTGAACTTGACTTCTTTAGAGCCCAAATTTCCCTCATTCTTTGTGAGTGGGCCTGCTTACGCTTACGCTCCTCTGTCCAAGGGGCACCGTGTCTTCTCTTCGGTTGCTCGTCTCGGTTTAGCCCGTTCGTCAATATTTTCTTGCGGAAGCGATCTCTGTTAAGCGCGTTCAGCTGAGATATGGAGCATTTGCAGGTCTTCTTTGGTATTTCTAAACCAGGGAATTGTGGTTTTGGGGTTTGAATAAAAAAAGTGAAAGATTTCTTTAGTTAATTTTCTTCCGTCCATTCTTTTCAGATGACCGTAAAATCGTACCCGTCTTTTCCTAATTGTGTTGGTAATTTTCTCTATTTTGCTGTATACTTCCTTGTTGGATCTCTTTTGATGGATTCCATTTCTGTACTTTGATCCCAAGATTCCTCCCACAATTTTGCGTTCTCTTTTCTTCAGTTCTCCAAGGAGTCTTTTGTTGGCATTTAGAGACAGGGTTTCGGCTGCATATAGAACTACTGGCTTCAGAACTGTTTCATAGCGACGTATCTTGGTGTTTTGGGAAAGGCATTTTTTGTTGTAGATTGTGCGGGATGTTTGGTAGGCTATTTCCAGTTTGCATACTCGCTCCTGAAGTGCTTCTTTGTCCAGTCCATTTTTCATGATGATCTCACCCAGGTATTTGAATTTGTCTACTCGGGTGATGTCCCCGTATTTTGTATGGAGTTTTGGTGGAGCCTCTTTGATGTTAGTCGTTACTTCTGTTTTCTCATACGATATCTGCAAACCAGTTTGTTCGGCAATTTCCTTTAAAATTTCAACTTGAGCTCTAGTGGTTTCTATGTCGTTTGAGAGAACAGCAATATCATCGGCAAATGCTAAGCAGTCTGTTGCGATCCCCTTGGATTTGGTTCCTATTCTCAATGGACTGTAGTTGGTTTCCTGTAATCTCACCCGCCAGGTTCTGATGATCTTTTCAAGAACACAGTTGAAGAGTATCGGGGATAGCCCATCACCTTGTCGGACTCCTGTTTTGATGTCAAAGGAATGCGAGAGACATCCGTGGAACTTCACCTTGGATTTTGTATCGGTCAGGGTGGCTCTAATTAATGCCAGCAGTTTCAAATCAACTCCAAATTCATTTAAGATGTTTAGTAGGACTTCCCGGTCAATGGAGTCGTACGCTTTCTTAAAGTCCACAAAGACAGACACATACTGCTTGGACCTTAGTGTACAATATCTGATGATCGTTTTGAGATTTTGGATCTGTTCAGCCGTTGAGCGATCTTTTCTGAACCCTCCTTGGTATTCACCTATTTGATGTTCGACTTGTGATTCCAAACGCTCCAGGATGGCAAGTGATAGAATTTTGTAAGTCACGGGTATCAAAGATATTCCTCTGTAGTTGTTGATGTTTTCATGCTGCCTTTTTTGTGTAATGGATGGATCAAAGCTATTTTCCAATCTTCGAGTAGGGTCTCCTTGTTCCAAATTTCTTCTATTTGCTTTTGCAAGATATCAAGTGATTCCTCTGGGACATATTTCCATAGTTCTGCTACTACTGAGTCTTCCCCCGGCGCTTTGTTATTTTTGAGACGGGCAATGTGACGCTTGATTTCATCTCTGTCGGGTGGTCTGGAATCTGGATACCTGAGTAAGGGTTCCTTGGTCTCAATGGCGCTTTGCGGTTTAGAGCAATTAAGTAAATTCTTGAAGTAATCTGCCAGAATGCTGCAATTTTCTTCATTTGACGTCGGCCAGTGTGCCGTCCTTTCGCTCAAAGCATAGAGATGGTGGTTTATAGCCAGTGAGTTTGCGTTTGAAGGCTCTGTAGTACTCTCTGCTTCTCGTATTTTCGTTTCTCAGTTCTGAACACCGTAGCTGCTTGGGCACGTTGGGTTTTGTAGGTTTTCCAATCATTTTCTGATTTCGTAGAGTAGTACTGTTTCCACGCATTGAGTCTTTCTTGGAGGACTGATTCGCAGGTACCATTCCACCAGGCATGCTTTCTGCTTCTCTTGATTTCTGCAACGTCTTTGGCGGCCTCAACAAGGAGACTTTTGGCATTGTTAAAGTCACAGTCATTTGGTCTAGCCTTCTCCTGGAACTCCTCGACCCTTTGCCGAAGTTTATCATTGTGGAAGCGTGTGATCTGTTTGGTTGTCTTCCTTGTGTTTGCGGGAATTGGTTTGAATTTGATAAGAGACATATAATGATCTGAGGCCACATTGATGCCTTTCTTTACCTTGACATTCATAATCTCAGGGCTGTTTCTCCTGGAGATTGCAACATGATCAATTTGGAACTCTCCGAGGGCTTGGACGGGAGAACGCCAAGTCAGTTGCTTTCTGGGTAGATGGCGAAAGTGGGTCGACATGACCTGCAGGTTGTGATTTTCGCAAATGGACACTAGTCTATTGCCGTTGCGATTGGTTCTTTTGTGAGCAGGGTAATTTCCTATAACTTTCTTGTACTTCTGTTCACGACCTAGTTGGGCATTGAAGTCCCAAAAGAAGCTTGACATGGTGTTTGGGGATTTTGTTTAATTTTTCATCCAGTAGGTCCCAGAAATTATCAACTTCGTCTGGATCAGACTTGTTCTTATCGTTTGTAGGAGCATGTGCGTTAACTAGGGCGTAGGTTTTGTTCGCGCATTTAATTGTGAGTATACACAATCTGTCATTCACAGGTTCGAAATTTGCAACCGATTTAAGGATCTTGGTTCTAACAGCAAACACGGTTCCAAGCATCACAGCTCCATTGAGGATTCCTCTTTGCGCTTTGCTCTTGAAAAATCGGTAGTCTTCGGATTCAAAAATCTCTTCATCTGGGTACCTTGTTTCCTGTAGGGCCATTATGGATATCTGATTTTCGTTAAGAGCTTTGGTGAGGGTTTTCAGCTTGCCAGTTTTTGTAAGTGAATTTATGTTGAAAGTTCCTAGAAACGTTTTAGATTTTGGCCTGAGTTTTTGAATCTTCGGGGTACACCGAGACGCTCCGACTCGTCTCTTGCATGATGTCGAGTCTCCCCCAGAATCCGAACGAGACTCGTGCGCCGTGGCGTTCACGATGAGGGATTTATCCGAAGATTTACCCCCTGGGGTATGTTTCTTGAAATGTTGTGCCATCATGCTTTTTGACTTGACTTTGCTTTGGACGGATACCCATCTTTTTACAACTAGGGTTGTTAGCCCTAGAGGTTGCCTCAAGATGTATTCTGGCTTCTGGTCATTTACCAGTCTTCGCCGTAACCCTGGCAAGGGACCAGTTTCATTTTCACGGTGGTATTTTATTTCCCTACTACCCTCTGACACTGCTGGCGGCAGAGCCAGCGAGCTTCCCCAATTCCAATGGGACGCGCCCGATGGAGGTAACCAGTAAATCCCCATTATTATTATTACTATTATTATTATTATTATTATTATTATTATTATTATTATTATTATTATTATTATTATTATTATATAATTCGCTGGGGCCATTAAAGGTTTTGTTGCATTTGACACTGAACTTGGACTTCTTTAGAGCCCAAATTTCCCTCATTCTTTGTGAGTGGGCCTGCTTACGCTTACGCTCCTCTGTCCAAGGGGCACCGTGTCTTCTCTTCGGTTGCTCGTCTCGGTTTAGCCCGTTCGTCAATATTTTCTTGCGGAAGCGATCTCTGTTAAGCGCGTTCAGCTGAGATATGTAGCATCTGCAGGTCTTCTCTGATATTTCTAAACCAGGGAATTGTGGTTTTGGGGTTTGAATCAAAAAAGTGAAAGATCTCTTTAGTTAACATTTTTCTGCCCATTCTTTTCAGATGACCATAAAATCGTGCCCGTCTTTTTCGGATTGTGTCGGTAATTTTCTCTATTTTGCTGTAGACTTCCTCGTTGGATCTCTTTTGATGGATTCCATTTCTGCACTTTGAGCCCAATATTCCTCTCACAATTTTGCGCTATTTTTTTCTCCAGTTCTTCAAGGAGTCCTTTGTTGGCATTTAGAGACAGGGTTTCGGCTGCATATAGAACTACTGGCTTCAGAACTGTTTCATAGTGACGTATCCTGATGTTTTGGAAAAGGCATTTTTTGTTGTAGATTGTGCGGGATGTTTGGTAGGCTATTTCCAGTTTGCGTACTCGCTCCTGAAGTACTTCTTTGTCCAGTCCATGTTTCATGATGATCTCACCCAGGTACTTGAATTTGTCTACTCGGGTGATGTCCCCGTATTTTGTATGGAGTTTTGGTGGGGCCTCTTTGATGTTAGTCATTTACAGTAGCGTAGCCAGGATTTCAGTTTTTTTGGTGGGGGGGCATTCATCCAGAATAGTATTTTGATAGGTGTCCAAACTTCCAGAGTTTAGATGGTGTAGAATAAAATGAGTGTCCTTGGACCCAAGTAAGATTGGTGGATTCGTGCGGATTCCGGAAGCTAATAGTAATCTTCTTCTATTTCTCCTCTTGCCCCGATTTTCCCACATCTGTGAGATCGCGGGTACGAACTCTGCCGCACGTGTGGATTTGGCCCTGTTTTGCGGCTGGATGTCCTTCCCGACGCCAACCCTATATGGAGTGATGTAATCACTGTTGTGTGTTTCTTTGGTGGTTGTTAGTGTAGTGTGTTATCTGATATGATGAAGAGGAAAGTGTTGGGACAAACGCCCAGTTCTCGAGCCAGAAGAATTAATTAGCCGCGATTAAAATCCCCGATCCGGCCGGGAATCGAACCCGGGACCCCCTGAACCGAAGGCCTCAACACTGATCATTCAGCCAATGAGTCGGACTCCGGAAGCTAATATTAATATACATTATATGTAAAATGCTTAATAAAAGTACATTCGTTAAAACTCTTGGGGTTCTGGTCTCCTTCGACGACAAGTCCCCCACCCCCCGGCTACCTCTTTTACTCCCATCCCAACATAACAGCAGCGTTTCATACATTCCGAGTGCAAGTGAAATGAATGCAAGAATAAACAGTTTAAGTAAAGATGCAATATTCTGGTTTAGAATAAATACGGTAATATTATTATAATAATGGTCATGTGATAAGCAATAAAGAAGTGACATTTTATACAAATAATGCGTCAAAGAAATACACACAGACACACACACGTGCGCGTGCGTCGAATACTGGTTCTCGCCCTTCTTGTTCATGGCTGAATGATGAAGCCAAGAGAATGATGGCCCACCGCGACTCGTTATTTCGACATTATAAACAAACCCTAGATGACACAGACTTCGAATCTTACCGCATCTTAAGAAATCGCACAAGATCAGTTAATCAAAAATAAATATATATATATATTTCCGGAATTTAGCTGACAACTTAAATTCTAATCGCGCATAGGACCAACTTAGAGCTCTGAGAATAGGAAAACATCAACAGAGACAGACAACTCCTGACATTCCACTTGACGAACTGAACGATTACTTTAGTAGAATAAATATTCAATCTACCCCAATTAACTGCACCGACTTACCGCTTTCCCTCCATCCAATCCACCATTCACATTTCACAGTGTTAGAGAAAATCAGGAAAGAAAGCTTTGTATTCCATTAAATCAAAGTCTACAGGTGTAGATGATATTTCTATTACTTTTATACATACCGTAAAATTATGCCCTGCCTATACTACTTACGCACATACTGAACTACTGTTAATTAAATGGAACTTCCCCTATTGTCTGAAAATCAGCCAATATATAGCGGTACCTAAGAGTTTAGACCTACAATCACCCTCTGACTAGCATCCTATGTACACTGACTGACAGAGCAAATGCAACACCAAGAAGGAGTGGTCAGAACTTTATGCCAATTGCAGGGTAGACTGACGTCACTGAGGTATGCTCATGATGTGAAATGCGCCGCTGTGCTGCGCACGTAGCGAACGATAAATGGGACACGGCGTTGGCGAATGGCCCACTTCGTACCGTGATTTCTCAGCCGACAGTCATTGTAGAACGTGTTGTCGTGTGCTACAGGACACGTGCATAGCTAAGAATGCCAGGCCGCCGTCAACGGAGGCATTTCCAGCAGACAGACGACTTTACGAGGGGTATGGTGATCGGGCTGAGAAGGGCAGGTTGGTCGCTTCGTCAAATCGCAGCCGATACCCATAGGGATGTGTCCACGGTGCAGCGCCTGTGGCGAAGATGGTTGGCGCAGGGACATGTGGCACGTGCGAGGGGTCCAGGCGCAGCCCGAGTGACGTCAGCACGCGAGGATCGGCGCATCCGCCGCCAAGCGGTAGCAGCCCCGCACGCCACGTCAACCGCCATTCTTCAGCATGTGCAACACACCCTGGCTGTTCCACTATCGACCAGAACAATTTCCCGTCGATTGGTTGAAGGAGGCCTGCACTCCCGGCGTCCGCTCAGAAGACTACCATTGACTCCACAGCATAGACGTGCACGCCTGGCATGGTGCCGGGCTAGAGCGACTTGGATGAGGTAATGGCGGAACGTCGTGTTCTCCGATGAGTCACGCTTCTGTTATGTCAGTGATAGTCACCGCAGACGAGTGTGGCGTCGGCGTGGAGAAAGGTCAAATCCGGCAGTAACTGTGGAGCGCCCTACCGCTAGACAACGCGGCATCATGGTTTGGGGCGCTATTGCGTATGATTCCACGTCACCTCTAGTGCGTATTCAAGGCACGTTAAATGCCCACCGCTACGTGCAGCATGTGCTGCGGCCGGTGGCACTCCCATACCTTCAGGGGCTGCCCAATGCTCTGTTTCAGCAGGATAATGCCCGCCCACACACTGCTCGCATCTCCCAACAGGCTCTACGAGGTGTACAGATGCTTCCGTGGCCACCGTACTCTCCGGATCTCTCACCAATCGAACACGTGTGGGATCTCATTGGACGCCGTTTGCAAACTCTGCTCCAGCCTCGTACGGACGACCAACTGTGGCAAATGGTTGACAGAGAATGGAGAACCATCCCTCAGGACACCATCCGCACTCTTATTGACTCTGTACCTCGACGTGTTCCTGCGTGCATCGCCGCTCGCGGTGGTCCTACATCCTACTGAGTCGATGCCGTGCGCATTGTGTAACCTGCATATCGGTTTGAAATAAACATCAATTATTCGTCCGTGCCGTCTCTGTTTTTTCCCCAACTTTCATCCCTTTCGAACCACTCCTTCTTGGTGTTGCATTTGCTCTGTCAGTCAGTGTATATACTCCCTGCGCTTTCTAAAGCTTTTGTACGTTTAGTATAAGTTACGAGCAAGTTGTAGAATACCAAAATAAAAATGCTATTTTGGACCCTTTACAATAAGGATTTAAGAAGGTTCACAGTACCGCGACAGCACTTTGGAAGGTTACTGAAGAGATAAGAAACTCTATGAATAAACGACTGCTCACTATACTTATCCTTCTTGACTTCAGCAGCACCTTTGACACTATAGTAATTACGATTATGATAAAGAAAATGAAACTGCTAAATTTCGACCTGGCTGCGCTTAAGGTTTTTGGTTTTTATTTGAGTATTCGTGAACACCGTGTAACAGTAAACGACATGGCCTCTAAATGGAAAATGAAACTTAGTGTTGTCCCACAGGGCAGTATTCCTGGGCCCCTAATTTTCTGTATTTATATCAATGACATACCATCTGTGACAGGAAATAACACATACCACCTCTATGCTGACGGTCTTCAAATATATCGACACTGCAAGACAAGGTATTAACAATGACGTCCGACGACTCAATATATATGCTCAACGAAACTCTCTTACACTAAACTGCACAAAATCTCAGGCAATCATAATTGGATCACGAAAATTACTGACCTGCTCAAACAATGTCGCAATCCTGCCTATCCTACCGAATGGTAACATTATTCCCTACAGTAGAACGGTTAAAAATCTCGGTACAATGATGAATGAAACAGTTGATTGTTCTGATTACACGAAAGAAATACGTGAAAAGATTTTTGGAGTGCTTCACCCTCTTAAACGGTAGAGGAATGTATTTCCATCTGAGCTACAGGCCAAACTCATACAGACACTCATTCTCCCTATTCTTGATTATTGTGACGTCGTTTTAGTTGACACGACGAGAGAAGAAACACAAACTTCAACGAGCACTGAATTCCTGCTTGCGATTTATTTGCAATATCGAGTACGATGTTCATATCACCCCATACTATCAGGCTGTCTCATGGCTGATATCCGATAAACGTCGGCAGCTACACACTTTAACGTTGGTGTTTAAAGTGTTAGCTGAAAGTCAGCCACTGTATATTTCTTCAAAATTAATCTTTTTATCATCATTTCACAACTTAAATAAACGTTCTAGATTCATTATTTCTATTCCACTGCACCGCACAAATAAAATTAATAGATAATTTGTGGTGACTGTCGCCAGGTTATGGAATTCCCTGCCAGCTCAGGTCAGAGAAACTAGCTTTATTTTATCACGATTTAAGGTAACCTGCCGAGAGACTACGTGCTGAGGACGGCTGACTGAATGGTTGAAGTATGAATGTGTGCGTGCCTGAGGATTAGTCATTTTTAAGAGTTTTTTAATATTAATTTAGTAATTTATTTAAATTTATTTTCAATTCTATTAATGTATGTAGTTTTAACTATTTTAAGTATCTCACTATTTTATTTAAGATTCTGATTAGTATGTAGTTAAATGTACGAGAGGGCTTGGAGCCTTAACTTCGCACCCCCTTGGCCATGCCAGTGAGTTATTACTTCTGTTTTCTCAAAGGTTGCCGGCCCCGTGGTGTAGGGGTAGCGTGCCTGCCTCTTACCCGGAGGCCCCGGGTTCGATTCCCGGCCAGGTCAGGGATTTTTACCTGGACCTGAGGGCTGGTTCGAGGTCCACTCAGCCTACGTGATTAGAATTGAGGAGCTATCTGACGGTGAGATAGCTGACCCGGTCTAGGAAGGCAAGAATAACGGCCGAGAGGATTCGTCGTGCTGACCACACGACACCTCGTAATCTGCAGGCCTTCGGTCTGAGCAGCGGTCGCTTGGTAGGCCAAGGCCCTTCAAGGGCTGTAGTGCCATGGGGTTTGGTTGTTTTTTTTCTCAAAGGATATCTGCAGACCAGTTTGTTCGGCAATTTCCTTTAACATTTCAACTCGAGCTCTAGCGGTTTATTATTATTATTATTATTATTATTATTATTATTATTATTATTATTATTATTATTATTATTTTAAAATGTATCGGAGTTATTAAAGATTGATGAAAATGGTAAACGAATGTGCTTTCCTTTGCAGCAAAGTTCACTTCTCTTTCCCAGTACTGATGGTTTCGGAAGAAGTTTATTTTAGTGAAAGAGCACCATTTTCAATAACACGAATACGATGTTTAGTAACTTAGAAGTGAAGCTTCCACATTGTGTACAGTTATTTAGTTCTTCTTCCGTGTTGAACCGTATTGCTGTTTCCTGTACTTTCCGTACCATTAGCCGACGTTTCGAATATATTGCAGTATTTTTTGTCAAGGAAACAATACCCCTACTCGATCCGAGGTAATCAGTCTCCCAGGTAGCAATCACACTACGAGAATAGTTACTGACCTTGGCCTTATATCCTACCCTCTCTGGCTGACGTAAGCCCCTGGCCGTCTCCTGAGAATTCTGTAACGTTATGTGTCACAGCCAGGTGGTGAGAATTTCCCGTGCTGTTACATAACTTACGGTTCGTCCTGCTTGTTTATGTTGTAGTATGCATCTCATAATCTATGTACGATAATTCCTGATTTTATATCCCTCTTCTAAATTTATATTGTTCCTGTGTCTCTTAATTTCGGTAGCCTCACGAAATTTTCCTTTCGAGATTCCACGGGATAGCTGCTAAAATATTCGTTCTGTCATATGACATTTCGTATTTTGTTTCGTAGGAATAGCATAAACTCGTTCAGTGGTACCAACCATTTTATGTAACAAAATTAAGAATGAAGACAAAATCCCCGTACGAATTCGGACGTTGCCGGGACACCGAGACGATATGGAAAATACTAGGACATGTCCCGGGTATACTGGCATGTTCGGGATTGGGACCTACAAGTTAAAACATATTGACCCCTGTGAGTGGGGGACGTAGACGAAGAATACACCTACGTATCCCCTACCTGTCATAAGAGGCGACTAAAAAGGGCGACAAAGGAATGATGAAATTAGAACCATGAGACTAATTGTAATTAGTACCATTACGTGAGAAACATCATAGGTCGACATTACTTGCGATTAGTACCACCATGTGAGGAATAAGATGGATATGCGTCACCTTTCGTTGATCTAACCAGTTCAGATCATTTGAGCTAAATTTGCAAAGTATGTTGAAGGTCCGAAACATCTGATTTGGGCTAAAGTTCATTTTCAAAGCTAATCTCCAATAAACTGCAGATGCTCTCAATTTTTTAACATAAAGATGAATATCTTCCACAGATCCTTGTTGATTACAAATTATTTTCCCACATGCTGATATAGTACTTTTTCACTCAATAATATTCAAAGAACGATAAGGCATAAAGGAGATAATCCTTACGTTGAAATCTAGTGTCACTTCCAAACATTCTGCACTGAAAGTAATCAAGTGGTGTTATGTTTACGGGCTTTGACTCATTAACTCCGTTTTTTCCGTATGGGGATAAAAAATACCAGGCAATTTCTTCTTCTTTCAGTTCATGAGCTACATTGACGATATTCTCGGTTGTCTTGAGGGTAATTTCTTAAGGTTCCGTGAAACGTGTATTTCATCTTTGACCTTGGGTTGCATGAGACCAATAGATGCCATCACCGACGTCTGCACCGGGAATGATTTGTTGTATAGGTTGTTGTGAAGTAGGCATTTTTGGAATTGATACTCCTTGAGTAATCTGTCGAGTTCGAGCTTCTGACTCCACAAATTCAGGTATACCAAGAACTTCAATATCAATATAGACTATTGTAAACTGAACATTTGTTTGCTTGTTGTACGCTTAGAAATTCTTTAAAATCTCGTTTAAATTTTCACATTCAGTAATACAATATTTTTCATTTTACCTTGCTTTTGCACCCTTTAGACCACACGAATGATTTTGTTAAAGATACAGATAACAACGTTAGTGCAAATTCAACAGATCTTATCTGAAAATGTGTTAATTGCCTGCATAAAAGTCGTTTTACTTGCCCTACACAATTCTCTAGCTTCCGTCATATGCAGACGCATACATTATGCTGTAAGCAAGCTGCTCTGTCTTGTGATTGTGAGGCTCGATATTCAGCTTCATATTGGCGCATATGCTATAAGCGAGCTGCTCTTTCTTGTTGTGATTGAGAGGCTCGATATTCAGTTTAATGTTGGCGCATATGGTGTAGGCGAGCTGCTCTGTCTTGTTGTGCTTGTGAGGTTCGATATTCAGTTTCATGTTGGCGCATTTACTGTAAGCGAGCTGCTCTTTCTTGTTCTGATTGTGAGGCTCGATATTCAGCTTCATATTGGCGCATATGCTATAAGCGAGCTGCTCTTTCTTGTTGTGATTGAGAGGCTCGATATTCAGTTTAATGTTGGCGCATATGCTGTAAGCGAGCTGCTCTGTCTTGTTCTGATTGTGAGGCTCGATATTCAGTTTCATGTTGGCGCATTAGCTGTAAGCGAGCTGCTCTGTCTTGTTGTGCTTGTGAGGCTCGATATTCAGCTTCATATTGGCGCATATGCTATAAGCGAGCTGCTCTTTCTTGTTGTGATTGAGAGGCTCGATATTCAGTTTAATGTTGGCGCATATGCTATAAGCGAGCTGCTCTGTCTTGTTCTGATTGTGAGGCTCGATATTCAGTTTCATGTTGGCGCATTAGCTGTAAGCGAGCTGCTCTGTCTTGTTGTGCTTGTGAGGCTCGATATTCAGTTTCATGTTGGCGCATTTGCTGTAAGCGAGCTGCTCTTTCTTGTTGTGATTGAGAGGCTCGATATTCAGTTTAATGTTGGCGCATATGGTGTAGGCGAGCTGCTCTGTCTTGTTGTGCTTGTGAGGTTCGATATTCAGTTTCATGTTGGCGCATTTACTGTAAGCGAGCTGCTCTTTCTTGTTGTGATTGTGAGGCTCGATATTCAGTTTCATGTTGGCGCATATGGTGTAGGCGAGCTGCTCTGTCTTGTTGTGCTTGTGAGGTTCGATATTCAGTTTCATGTTGGCGCATTTACTGTAAGCGAGCTGCTCTTTCTTGTTGTGATTGAGAGGCTCGATATTCAGTTTAATGTTGGCGCATATGGTGTAGGCGAGCTGCTCTGTCTTGTTGTGCTTGTGAGGTTCGATATTCAGTTTCATGTTGGCACATTTGCTGTAAGCGAGCTGCTCTTTCTTATTCTGATTGTGAGGCTCGATATTCAGTTTCATGTTGGCGCATTTGCTGTAAGCGAGCTGCTCTTTCTTGTTCTGATTGTGAGGTTCGATATTCAGTTTCATGTTGGCGCATTTGCTGTACGCGAGCTGCTCTGTCTTGTGCTTGTGAGGTTCGATATTCAGTTTCATGTTGGCGCATATGCTGTAAGCGAGCTGCTCTTTCTTGTTCTGATTGTGAGACTCGATGTTCAGTTTAAATGTTGGCGCATTTGCTGTACGCGAGTTGCTCTGTCTTGTTGCGATTGTGAGGCTCGATATTCAGTTTCATATTGCCGCATATGCTGTAATTTTGTTCTTTTTCTCTATCACTTCATCGTTTGAGAGTTCTGCTACTTTTTCTATTAATTTTGTTTTTACTTTGCCAATCTCCTTTTTTTGTGTGTGTGTGTTGTAGTTTCATTTTTCAATTTTGTTCCCAAGTGAGAGCATGTCCCGCCTTGAAACGCGAAACTCATCTCTTCTTTACTCAGGCTCTGTGGCAGCTAATGGTGACAGAAACTAATAGATATGCTACTCAATTCTTGAGGTCAAAACAACAATTGAAGCCGAATTCCCGCGTAAAGCAGTGGTGGGCTGTTACTCTGAAGAAAATGAAAGGTTTTATCACTGTATTGTTAGAGATAAGGATTACACGCAGACCAACATCATCTTCATATGGCAGCAAAAAAAGAAAATTAGGAAATAGAGGAAAATAAGCAAACCGACCGCAAGACAAGTCTGATCAGCGGTTTGCCTGCCCAACAGTATGTGAAGATTAATAAATTAAAAATCATTTTATTTTATCCTGGTGATCCTGGTCAGGATATCAGGATAAATTTATCATACTATTGTATTGCCATCGTCCTTTGATACATGTGCAACTTTTCAAGTTAATCGAATGTCTCTAAGTTGGTCAAAATGATGTTGAATATTTCGTTACACAGATAGATAGCCTACAAGTCAAGCTAATAAAAGTGTGTTAAAAAGGCTAAAGGGGCCCGCAAAATTTGAAAATGTCATGGCGTCGGACGATAACCTTACACTTTCTCGATTCCTCCTTTTATGCCGGGGCTTAATGCAAGAGAAAAAAGGTCAGTTAGTAGCTGTAAAGTATTTTTGCACATCAAGGCCAGTCTCTGTCATGAGGCCAGTGGCCCTCTTCTGGGCCACACTCCCTTCAAAATACTTTATTCTATGGCCGCGGCGCATACTCTCCGCACGGCAAGAAACAAATAAGGCAGCCATATCAAACCAACAAGAAAAAGTTGTCAGCAGTGCTATACCAGTCTGCGGAGGTCAAGACAAGAATGGTAAAATACTTATGGAGCCGCCATGTTGAGTCTTTAAGTGAGTGTAAGTAAATGTAACTGTATTCGAATTTAGAGGATTTAAGTAAGGTAGGTAAGGGTTATTCTGCCCGAAGGCAGGTCCGAACCTGCGCAGAGGTGTTCCTGAGCAGGAGTTTACGTGCGGTAGGGTGGCCAGTTCCTTTCCGCTCCTCCATTCCCTTACCCCCCACCAACAGCGCGTGGCAACCCATCCAACTCCTGACCACGCCCAATGTTGCTTAACTTCGGAGATCTCACGGGATCCGGTGTTTCAACACGGCTATGGCCGTTGTCAAGATTTAAGTAAGAAGCATTAAAATAAAACCAAACAAGTATTTTTCATGTAGAATTTAATTGGGCATCTATTGTTCATGTATATATAACTATATAACACGTAAATGACATGAATACATTCACAGATATTTGAATAGGAAGGTAATTAACTGAACCTGAATTTCATTTTTTGAGAAACAAAAATCAGCAGGAGTGCTCGTGTATGCACTTTTTCTTTCATAAAACTTGGTCTTGCTGTGATTCTGTTCAGTATCATCTGTCGAAATACGTAATCTCATTGACAGAAACACAGAAATATGTACGGTACCTCCGTTTGCGTCCCTTTCAGTCACCTCTTGCGACAGGCAGGGGATCCGTGGATGTATTCTACCGCCCTCAAATATAGTGCAAAGTCGACATCTGTAGTATGGTGATCGTAATTTATAGGGCTGTCCGCCTCTGTGGTGTAGTGGTTAGCGTGATTAGCTGCCACCCCCGGAGGTCCGGGTTCGATTCCCGGCTCTGCCACGAAATTTGAAAAGTGGTACGAGGGCTGGCACGGGGTCCACTCAGCCTCGTGAAGTCAACTGAGTAGAGGTGGGTTCGATTCCCACCTCAGCCATCCTCGAAGTGGTTTTCCGTGGTTTCCCACTTCTCCTCCAGGCGAATGCCGGGATAGTACCTAACTTAAGGCCACGGCCGCTTCATTCCCTCCTCCTTGCCTATCCCTTCCAATCTTCCCAACCCTCCACCAGGCCCCTGTTCAGCTTAGCAGGTGAGGCCGCCTGGGCGAAGTACTGGTCATTCTCCCCAGTTGTATCCCCCGACCAAGAGTCTGAAGCTCCAGGACACTGCCCTTGAGGCGGTAGAGGTGGGATCCCTTGCCGAGTCCGAGGGAAAAGCCGAACCTGGAGGGTAAACAGATGATGATGATGATGATGATGACGAATTTATAGGGCTACAGTCTTCAGTTGGCTTTTGGCAAGAACAAAATTCAAGGTAATACTCCTCCTCGTTTTCCTCGTCCTCTTCATCATCATCAACATCATCATCATCATCAGAAGAAGAAGAAGAAGAAGAAGAAGGATACTTAAGCATTATGTGAACATTGGGCTACACTTATCATTTGAATCACTTGTCACTTTTATAGGAGTGGTATAACAATGGTTGCAGATACGTACGAACCACTTTGTCTTTATCCCCTTTGGGTTAGGACGGTAGAATAACACGCACGGTATCTCTTGTCTGTCGTAAGAGGTGAGTAAAAGAGGCCCCAGGGTCTATTAACTTCGGAGCGCGGGGACCTTAGGTGAGTCCTGGCATTTCTTACACTTACTTGTGACAGGCTCCTTACTTTAATTTTTCCTTAACGACCTCCCTTGGGCAGTTAACTCGAAAAAGGAAACGCTATTAATATTATTATACATTTCATATTAACTTTGTCGCTTTAAAAAAATCTTTGTTTAGGAGGTTTCCTAGAACATGTAAAGGATTTTGGGTGGATTAGGAACATTTTCGGGGTGTAATTCCACTTGAGTGTTTCCGTCTATCTACCCTCTTCTGTTCAAACTGCGTTTCATCAAAATGATGTCATAAGAAAACACATAATGGAAGCCATAAATAAAAAATTGTTCATATAATGATTCTTCAGGAATAATTTCAATGTAATAACGAAAGCAGTATCTCACTTTATTTAAAAATTGCAAATATATTTCACATTATCACATCGTGCTCGCCCACATAATAGCGTCACCGTCACCGCAAAGAATTGTGGTATCGTTACAAGACCTTCCTACACTGACCTTGTGCTCTTCTACTTACCTGAGTGCTACTAATGGAAACCTAATTAAACAAATGACAGTCACTTCGCGTGTGCCACATAGTGATGCCTCGTGTTACTAAGATTATGGGACGGACTCTACAGTTGTGCCTTGAAGACCAGTTTTAAACGACCGATGAATACACTTTTGAAATTATTACCAGACAGTAAACAAGAAAGAGAAGAGGGAGAAAACGTAATTGATGAAGATGGTACCAAAATAAGCAGCCTATAATGGGTTCAAATCCATTGAACCAGCATTGAAATACGTGGAGAAAGAAGAAAAAGTCTCCAGAACTACTGTGACATGGAGGCGTATAAATGACAGTCCGAAAACAAACAGAAGTCCATTACAAACTAACTTAAATCGGTATCAACATTTTTATGCTTAAAATTTCAATCGTATTTTACAGTGCCCAAGTGTAAACATTCACGATATTGTTTCTTCTCATTCCCTATCAACCGACACTCCTGCTGATCCAACGTGCCGCTAGTCGGATAAGCGGGACTCTACGGTACCGTTGCACATTGACGCGGTTACATCGCGCATTCCTATCTACGAAATGTCACTGTAAAATTTGTCACAAATGGAATATAATAATTGCTTTTACAAAGTTGAAGTCTAAAATCTGCGGTAAAGTAAGAAATATTTTATTTTTGGAGAATATTATGTATACCTACTTTACTACTTTACAAGTACTTCTCTTACTACGCTCACAGTAACACACGCATGTCTTTTGTTTGTCTTACACTTTCAACAATTTCGTGTGTGATGTCTGTGTTCACTAAAGTTCATTGCTTTCGTTTCATTTCTTCAGTTGTCAATGACATCATTTCCTGAATTGTAGTGATTTATTGGTTCAAGGATCATGCTATTTTCGTTCGAACAAAAATAAAAAATATTTATTGGACCAGGGATCATGCTCTTTTTCTTTCAACAGAAATCAATTTTGTGATACTTACGATATTTCTCTGTAATGTGCAGCACCAAGTTTTTGAATGCGTCCTTAGTTGTTTTCCGTAGAGTTCCAGCCACATCACTATAACATGGTCATTTGCCTCACTGAAGAACGAAATAACATTGTGAATGCTGTTTACCTCCATTTTGCTGTTTGAACTGGTCACTCTAGTCATATACACAAAGATAATGAGAATCCGCAGACATAGCACTCCATTCCTCGGTGCTAGCCCTGGACGTCAAGACGGCACCAGCAGCGTAATACGACATAAAGTAGTCCTGTCTACAGGCCTTAAATATGTATTCATATTTATCTAATAACGACGGTATTTGTTAATTTACCTCAGATTTGTCACTTCATTTAAGTAAAAGCAATGATTATGTTCCATTTGTGACAAATTTTACAGTGACATTTTGTAGATAGGAATGCGTGTCGTAACCCATTGACGCCAGACGTTAACACAGTTTTGAGATGAATATACCTTATGGCTGGGGATCTTCTGAAACTAGGGATACAAAGTGTGTGACGGGATGTTACCTAGCAACCGTATAGGCTGTGATGTGAAGTATTGATGGATGGCCATGACTGAGAGACATAGAGAAGGCTTTTTTATCATAGAGGCCTCATCTAATTACACTCTAGAGAACGGATTGCTTTATACGTGGTAGTTTCGTAGGCCTTGAGTCAGTCTCCCCCTTTTGATGAACTGAATCCTACATTTGTTGACTCTAAATTCCATACAGACGTCTCTCGAAACCGATTCGTTAGATGCAAATCAATGAATCGTTATCGTGTTGAGTTTCATTTGCTGAATGACATATTTATGATTATTTGATTTTCACAAACGGGAAATTTTACTGTTTAAAAAAATAGTGTTGGTATGCAGCGCGCGCCTTCTGGAGGGTTAGGAATATCTCTAGGAAGAGAACTGCAGGGCAATCATGGATATCTGGGATGAAGAACCTGAAGGTCCATAACAGACAAGGCACTAGAAGAAGACGATATCGCACTCTTCAAACTCGAGAAATATTCCTTTGATATTACTTTTTTTTTTCTGTTTGCTTTACGTCGCACCGACACAGATATGTCTTATGGCGACGATGGGATAGGGAAGGCCTATGAATGGGAAGGAAGCGACCGTGCCCTTTATTAAGGTACAGCCCCAGAATTTGTCTGGTGTGAAAATGGGAAACCACGGAAAACCATCTTCAGGGCTACCGACAGTGGGGTTCGAACCTACTATCTCCCGATTACTGGATACTGGCCGCACTTAAGCGACTGCAGCTATCGAACTCGGTCAGCTATTTTTTGAGAATGGTGTCATGACATAGAAGGGTTCATTACGTCTGTGTCACAGGCAGCTGTTTTTCGGATTGCACTGAGTACACTGTACGACGCTAAAAATTCGTCACCAGAAGAAACAGTGTGACGCTATGTCAGGAAACATAGTCTATCTGTCGTCATTCTTATCAACTTGTTTCCTTTGTGGACTTCAAGGTTGCAGTCATCAGTTTTACATATTCACTGCAAGTTTGAAATAACAGTGCAATTATAGTGAGATTATTTTAACTTTTTTTTTTCGCTAGGGGCTTTACGTAGCA
The DNA here is from genome assembly GCF_040414725.1 of Anabrus simplex. NCBI lineage: Eukaryota > Metazoa > Arthropoda > Insecta > Orthoptera > Tettigoniidae > Anabrus > Anabrus simplex. The sequence goes on from NC_090271.1 coordinate 240,893,890, forward strand.
CCGACACAGATAGGTCTTATGGCGACGATGGGATAGCAAAGGCCTAGGAGTTGGAAGGAAGCGTTCGTGGCCTTAATTAAGGTACAGCCCCAGCATTTGCCTGGTGTGAAAATGGGAAACCGCGGAAAACCATTTTCAGGGCTGCCGATAGTGGGATTCGAACCTACTATCTCCCGGATGCAAGCTCACAGCCGCGCGCCTCTACACGCACGGCCAACTCGCCCGGTATTATTTTAACTGGCTCTCAGGATATCCCGATTCGTCAGAACTTCGTAACCAAAGCTGAGCTTTTCATTTTTTCCACACTTGTCCGAATTCCTATCTTTCATATTTTTCTCCGATCTCCCTTGGCCAGGTCTATTTTCTTCCCACTTCGATACTATTAGACTTGTGTGCCGTAGGGAGTCATTAATTTTCCTACCTGTAATGGTAATTTCCTTTCTTGAGTGTTACTTTTATTCTTCCTCCTCGTCCTTCGATCAAAGTGTAGAGGCGCTCATTATCTCGCTTCTCCCTTTAGACAGAAATTAGGTCCTTGCTATTTTAAGTTACGCACTGATACAGAACGTTCATTAGTCTTCAGAAAGAAATCATTGCACTATTCTTCTGCGCGAATGGCTCACTTAGAACCACACAAAATAAACATTTGTTAAGCTTTCCTCCTTCCCCAATAGTCCTTCATTTCTACCTATTGTTGTAATTTCTGTTCGTCCGACCAAGTACGTCGTGTTGGTTTATTCTTGTCTTCCTCAAAACCCCTTGTGTGAACAATTTTCCTGATTACATTTCTATCCTGCAGATTTGGTGATCCGAATTCAGTGAGGTCTTTCTCTACTTGCTTATACTATTTTGATCTTTTACATTTGATTTGCAAAAATGTGTGTATTTGATAAGTAAGTCTGTTGTTATTCATTCTTTCCAAATGGCTTAAAACCTGAATACGTCCCGGTATTATGTAAGCATAAAGAGCTTCAGGCTTGATCACGGTTAAGTAATGACGAATTTTACTGTTGCAGGACAAGCATTGTTGTTATAGACATTATTTGTGTGTTGACAATCAATTTCCATTTTCTGAATTCTTGAAGCTACTGATTTATTTTATTTTCCATTTTCAGTGATCCATTCACCTAAGTACTTAAATTCCTTTACTCTAGCAATTTTATTCATGTTAATGGTAAGTTCAGGTGGAGCAGTTCTGACTTTGTCATAAATTTAGATTTTTCGTATGAGATTTTAAGTCCTATTTTTGCTGCTTGCTCTTGCAGTATAGAAATTTGTTTCTGTGCGTCAGACAATAATTGTACTAAGTAAAGTATTTCTGTTTCAGTATTATTGTCATGTACGTTGTATAACATCAATAGTTTAGCTTTATGTACACTATGTAAATATATGTACATCATAAAACATACAATTGATAGACGTCTCTGTCATTAATACATAAATAAATGAAAATATCATGATTTCATACTCATAAAAACTATTCGTACAGTCCGATTTTACTTTCATTCCCCGCTGATTTTTGTGCACATTTAGTATTTTGTTGGAAATCATTTTGATTTTACAATGGCCTCAAGCCGCCTAGGCATTGAATGAACTATCTTGGAGGTGAAGGTGGGCTCAATCTCACCCCATTCTTCCAAAAGAGTCATTTTAAAAACTGGCTTTGATGAAATATTTCTTTTGCTCAGTCTCTCTTTAAGATAATCCCACAAATGTTCAATCGGATTCAGATGCGGGGATTGGGGGGTGTTACCATATATTTGGGTGTGTTGTATAAAATCCACAATCGTCTATCAAGGGCCGTATGCTTTGGATCATTATCCTGTATCAATACAGAATTACGCAGACGTCCCATTTTTTCGGCACTAGATACTAGATGTCTCTTCAAAACTTCAATATAGTATTTACGGTCCATCTTTCCATCTATGAATTCTAACGAACCTACTTCAGCTGATCTCGTGCACCCCCAAACCATTAAACAACCTCCACCATGCTTCACTGAAGGAAGCAGATTTTTTCTTCGAGTTCTTTGTTCGTTTTCCTCCACACATTTTTGCCATATTCTTGAAAAACAGTTAATTTACTTTCATCCGTAAATATAACTCAATCCCAGAATTCTAGAGAAGCATGTTTATAGTCTGTAGCATATTGTAGTCTTTTCTTCCTATTTGCTGGGGTTATTCGACGTTTTTGCCTGGCATTCCTACAATGATGCCCATTCGTATTTAATGACTTTTGAATTGTGGAAGCACAGATATTAAGTTTTAAATCATTTCCTAGTTCAGACCTCAGTTTTGCAGCACTGATTCTATTATTCTTAACTTTCCTGAGGATTAGTCTTTTAGATTGCATGGACGTCCATATCTCCGTGCATTTTTGATAGATTTTCTCTCACCATACCTGTCAATAATTCCCTGAATTGTGGATCTTGGTCTCTTCATAAGTTTCGATATTTCTGAGAGAGATTTACAGGAATTATGAGCCCGGATTACAATTCTTCTCTCTTCTTCTGTTGTTTCTTTCATTTTACCACCCATCTTATTGATTCAGTGTATCACTTGTTGTTTAGAACGGCTGAAGCACAACTGACTTGGTACAAGACGTGACCTTTACTGCTTACCTGCGTTGCAAGGGATGTTATCAATGACTTTGATGTGAAATAAACCATCTGTACGAATACTTTTTATGCATCTATATTTCGAACTTATTGGATGACACGTTTGTTAAAACAAATATTTCTAAAGTACTATTGTTATTTCCGGTACGTAGTTATATTCATCTTTCGCGAAATACCGAAATATAGAACAGTAGTGAAATTTCTAGCAGCCTGTGGGCAATACGTTAACTACAAACGACAACATTGCTTAATGTTTAAGGTGTACGTATACTTTTTCCTATGACTGTATATGAATACCCTTAATTTTTGATCCTACTCGATGACATGGTGCACCTGCTTTTCTCCACTCCCTGACAATTCATTCAAGAGCACAGTTAAACAGTAAAAGGGGGAGACCATCATCTTGACGTACACCTGTATTTTTTTGAAACTCATCACTTTTTATACTGTTGAAATTAAAAGCAATAAGACGAAAAACATGCTGAATGACTAGCATGGGATTGGAACAAGCCATCATTTGAATTCATGCTTTGGTGTAACACACTAAACCAGTGCCTTTGTTTAACTTAGTCTAGGAGTTGCCTTAAGATAGGCACCATTATACCATCCAAAGTACAGAAAGTATTAAAAATGATACTTTATGAATGATTGTCGCGATTTTGAACCAAGCACCCACTGAACTGAATGGTTGGATCTAACATGCTGAGTGAGTATTATTTTAAATTGGAACTATGGACATAAGGAGCATTCCATAGCCTAGCAAGGCTTTTTTCGCGAATTTGTATGGAAGTGAAATGCAAAAACTGTTAAGGAAACCAAAAGACAAGATTGTGAAAGACTCATGTGGGATTGGAAACAAAGTATCCCCTGAAATCACTGTGGGCTCTAACTGAAGTTCATTTATGCTAATAACAGTAGAACAAAGTACGTCGTGATTTCAGCGATCTTGATAAAAAAAAACGCCTCATGTAACCGTCTTATCCTCAAGACAATTGTGATGGAATGTTTACAGGGTAAAGATCACCTTACGTAACTCACAGATTGTGAACAAAGTGAGGACAATTTATCATCCCTCCCCCTCATTAGCGGGAAGACATGTGGAGACAGTTTATGTAAGAGGCCTTGAAATGCATTGGGTAGTGTTGTGTTGCAGAGTTGATTAACGCAAAGACGTCTCTGTACAGGCTACCGAGACTCTTGGTACAACGGAAGGAATCCCTGGGGCCCATTGCAGTAGGAGACAGGGGATCACGATTAGTAACCACAGGGCATCTAACTGGGTCAATTTACTTATATTACTTCTTGAACTTACGCTAGGTGGCCTGGTGTGTGTATAACGCAGTGGGTAGAGTACTCGCATTACGATCAGGACAAGATGGGTTTTTAGAAAAGAAATCGTGAGTGCTACAAAGCAAAAACAGTAGGAGGAGAATTGAATACGTGTTGATCAGGTGCTAGTGACGTCATTACCAAGGAACCATCGAATAACTGAGCAGTCATAGGTTTAGCGCTCTACAGTACCTGGCGACAGAGGTGGATGGTCGGGTAGCGGAAGTAAACAATGAGTAGTTCCTGGCATAACAGCGAGCCCTCCTCACTTTCATAATTCCTGTTCGAGTTATCTTCCGACCCTGAGTCCTCTGGAGCATTTCACACTCTTCTTAACCTTTCCGAATCTTTTTCCGGTGCCTTCATTTTTCGAAGCGTCAAAATTATTTCTTCTCCACGTTTTGATTATTGATAAAAACGGATGATTAGCTCATTGCATTTTTCTATCAGACAATCGTCAGCTCCACTCCACCTGAGACGACAACTGCTAGCCATCAAGATGACATGCAGATTTTGAAGAGTCACGTCGTCAGCGTTCTTCTGCATCTTACAGCGGAGATGTTGCAGTTCTCAGTCCAAGACGAAGCAAGAGTCTATCACTCTACATCACGAGGCACGCACTAACAGACAGGGACGGAATGCTTAGTTATACGTTCGGCTGACTCTGTCCCGAGGATTCTCCTTCCAAATTCCTGTTTTTTTTTTTTTTTTTTTTACTACCTGTTCTACAAAAACTCTGAAAAACAGAAGGGACAAAGAGCATCCCTGCCTCAATCCTTTACGGATTGCTGCTTCTTTTTCATAGTCCTCGATTCTCAACACTGCAGACTGATTTTTATACAGATTGTAGATAATTCTTCTTTCTCGGTATCTGATCCCGATCAACTTCAGAAACTCAAATAGCTTCGTACAATCAAAATTATCCAATGCCTTTCCTAGATCTATGAACGCCATGTTCGTGAGCTTGTCCTTCTTAATTCGAACCTCTAAGATCAGACAGAAAGTCAGGATTACTTCACGTATGCCTACATTTCTTCCTTTTTTTTTTCTTTTTTTGCTAGTGGCTTCAAGTCGCACCGACACAGATAGGTCTTATGGCGACGATGGGGCAGGAAATGGGTAGGATTGGGAAGGAAGCGGCCGTGGCCTTAATTAAGGTACAGCCCCAGCATTTGCCTGGTGTGAAAATGGGAAACCACGGAAAACCATTTTCAGGACTGCCGATAGTGGGGTTCGAACCTACTATCTCCCGAATACTGGATACTGGCTGCACTTAAGCGACTGCAGCTATCGAACCCGGTACATTTCTTCTGAAACTTACCGAATCTTCTCACAACTCTGCTTCAATTTGTCGTTCCATTCTACTGTAAATAATACGTGTTACAATTTTGCAAGTACGGAGCTCGATAACTACAGTCGCTTAAGTGCGGCCAGTATCCAGTATTCGGGAGATAGTAGGGTTCGAACCCCACTACTAGCAGCCTGTGGTTTCCCACTTTCACACCAGGCAAATGCTGTACTGTACCTTAATTAAGGACACGGTCGCTTCCTTTCTACTCCTAACCCTTTCCTGTCCCATTGTCGTCATAAGACCTATCTGCGTCGGTGCGACGCAAAGCAAGTTGTAAAAAATATAAAGTGTGAGATACTAAATTAATGGTGTGGTAGTTTTCACACTTTTCAGCACCTACTGTACTTGCTTGGGAATAGATATAACAACATCCTGTCTAAAATCGGATGGTACTTCTGTATCATACCGTATGTTGTGCTAAAGGTGCATTTTATTCAAGACGAGCTTCCCTCTCAGTAGTTTTAGGAACAGGCTTGTTTAAGGATAGAGGGCCTAGTCATACGATATACTTACAAGGCAGTTCAGTTAACAAGACCCCGGGGTAAGTAAGACATATAGCAGTTCTGTTTTCGTAAATCCATAAAATACACTGTAATTGAAATTTTCGTATCATTATTTTTTTCAACTGTTAAGACAACTGTACTTTTTCGTACAGACTGTAAAAGAAAATATATTAATCAAGAGAACTAATTACTTATGGTTTAGTTTTCTTTCTTTTTTTTTTTTTTTTTTTGCTAGTTGCTTTACGTCGCACCGACACAGATAGGTCTTATGGCGACGATGGGACAGGAAAGGGCTAGGAGTGAGAACGAAGCGGCCGTGGCCTTAATTAAGGTACAGCCCCAGCATTTGCCTGGTGTGAAAATGGGAAACCACGGAAAACCATTTTCAGGGCTGCCGACAGTGGGGTTCGAAGGTTTAGGTTTATTAATCCAGCAACGATGTATCAGTTAGGTTTTACTACCATTGACTTTTATAGCACAGGGTGGTCGTTTTCAAAATGGCAAGCATGAAAATGTTTGAAAGAATTTTAGCTTTTAAACTGTTGTTGAAGTAAATCCAGCTTTCTCAATGACAACATTTCATATTTACTACACTTTGCAAGCAAGAGTCACAGAATGGATAATATTTGTGATATAGATTACCAAGAGCAATGGAGTGGGCAATATGTGTTTCAGATTAATAAGAAATACCTACTCCTTATCTTCTTCATAAACACTATCCTCTACCACAACAACACGCAGTTACGTACGCAGATGCTGCCCACCCTCGTCGGAGGGTCTGCCTTACTATAGCCACACGAAATTATTATTATCTTCTTCATTCTACGTGGTTACATCCGATAATATTCACTCTTGCTGGTAAGATAATTCTGTCAGATTGAGAGATCTCTTTTCCCTCATCCGTCAATATTTCCAGATGATCTCGATTTTTACTGTAGGTAAGGTAAGGGTTGTTCTGCCCGAAGGCAGGTCCGAACCTCCGCAGAGGTGTTCCTGAGCCGGAGTTTACGTGCGGTAGGGTGGCCAGTTCCTTTCCGCTCCTCCATTCCCTTACCCCCCACCAACAGCGCGTGGCAACCCATCCAACTCCTGACCACGCCCAATGTTGCTTTACTTCGGAGATCTCACGGGATCCGGTGTTTCAACACGGCTACGGCCGTTGGCTATTTTTACTGTAATTGTGCACATATCACAAAATAAGCAAACATTGCTTTAAATTTACTTTATAGCAGTAATTCGAAAATATAATATCGATATTTTCTTAATCAGAATCATCCAGACGAATAAGCATGAATGGAGTTTTTTTTAATAAGAAACGATCGTAACATGAAGATAAGTTGGAATTCAAGAGGATTAACTGGGGTAAATGTGAGGGATTGGAATAATTTAGCAAGGGGGATGTTGGTAAGTGAATGAGCGCATTGTATTGTGTAAGTTACGTACCGGTAAAAATTTTCTTAGGAACGTCTAAAATGTTGTTTGTAGGTTTACATCTATATAGGAGGCCAATCAAATTTGGATAATAATTAAAATTAAGACTGATAAAATATTAAATGCTATGGACATGTGCCCATTCTCTTTTTGAGCGAGTGGACTTACATATTTACTTCATATCCCATTATATTTTTTTCTAGTGGCTTTACGTCGCACCGACACAGTTAGGTCGTATGGCGACGATGGGATAGGAAAGGGCTAGGAGTTGGAAGCTAGTGGCCGTGGCTTTAATTAAAGTCAGAAAGTGGGAAACCACGGAAAACCATCTTCAGGGCTTCCGACAGTGGGATTCGAACCCACTATCTCCCGGATACAAGCTCACAGCAGCACGCACCTAACCACACGGCCAACTCTCCCGGTCATTTCCCATTATAGTAAACGACGGTGATCACACGCAGATTCATAAGTGCAAATGAACATTACAATTCTGCTAGTACATTCTTGTACCTTGAAAAGCTCGGATACTTCTGAGATTTTTACTATTCACGTTCATTCCTAACTCCCATCATATTCAGATACGTTGATTACTTAACGAAAAGGAATGAATGTGACTAGATAATGGCACACAACAGATAAAAATTACTTGAGAATATATTCTTCTTAATCTGTTTTCCCTCCAGGGTCGGTTTTTCCCTCGGACTCAGCGAGGGATCCCACCTCTACCACCTCAAGGGCAGTGTCCTGGAGCTTCAGACTCTGGGTCGGGGATACAACTGGGGAGGATGACCAGTACCTCGCCCAGGCCGCCTCACCTGCTATGCTGAACAGGGGCCTTGTGGAGGGATGGGAAGATTGGATGGAACAGGCAAGGAAGAGGGAAGGAAGCGGCCGTGGCCTTAAGTTAGGTACCATCCCGGCATTTGCCTGGAGGAGAAGTGGGAAACCACGGAAAACCACTTCCAGGATGGCTGAGGTGGGAATCGAACCTACCTCTACTCAGTTGACCTCCCGAGGCTGAGTGGACCCCGTTCCAGCCCTCGTACCACTTTTCAAATTTCGTGGCAGAGCCGGGAATCGAACCCGGGCCTCCCGGGGTGGCAGCTAATCACGCTAACCACTACACCACAGAGGCGGACACTTGAGAATATATCAAAATAAATGACCGAAAAGTAGGAAATGTCCAATTCTTTTGCTGAATAATCAGCGTCGACACTTTCCGTTCAGAGGATCGAGGTTCAAGCCCTGCTGGGATGGGGAATTTTACAATGCCTTGTAAATTCGCATGGCTCGGGGACTAGAAGTTTGTGTTTGTACCAGTGCAGTCATCTTCATACATAGACACACAGTACACCACACTGCGAACAAGCACCGCAGTAGCGAACAGAGTTAGAGTCAGGAAGGGCATCCAACCATGAATGGTAGTGTTGGTGATTATTGTTTTAAGAGGAAATGCAACTGAGCAATCATCCCCTACTAACAATAATTAGAGGGAAAAATGGAAAAGGTCTGACACTTCGAGAAATGAAGGTATCGGCCAAAGAAAGACAAGAGCCACAAAGCGGGCGAAAATGAAAGACTCCCTAGGCCTCGATACGTAATACTACCGAGATCGAAAAAGAGGAACAGTAGACGAAGGGAGGTCGGATAATATAGACGACGGAGAGCAGCCTGGCACGAGGAAGTGGAAAGAATAACAGGACTCAGCGAAGGGACCCGTCGTCACAACCGATGCTTCCATGGTAAGAGCCCTAGGGTCCTAGTCACCTCTTACGATAGGCAGGTGAATACAGTCGATGAATTCTACCGCCACGACCCACAGGGGAAAATCAGGGTCTAGTCCACAGTTCCCATTCGTGACTCCACAAAGATGGGAAAAAACGCAGTAGAAGACACTAATAATAATAATAATAATAATAATAATAATAATAATAATAATAATAATAATATTTTTGCGTCCCACTAACTACCTTTGAAGATTTTCGGAGACGCGGAGGTGCCGGAATTTTGTCCCGTAGGAGTTCTTTTACGTGCGAGTAAATCTATCGACACGAGACTGATGTACTTGAGCACCTTCAAATACCACCGGACTGAGTCAGGATCGAACCTGCCAAGTAGGGGTCAGAAGGCCAGCGCCTCAACCGTGCGAGCCACTCAGCCCGTCAGCAGTGGAAAAAGGACTGAGAAAATAATGAAGGCATAATTAAAATAAATTACTGAAAATTAAATAATGTAGAATAACTGACTTCGTAAGTACATATTTTAGTTCGTTCTTCCTAAATTATTCGTTCCAGAGCCCAGTAATCCATGCTGCATTGAATGCCAGTCTTCTCTCGAGCAGAAGTGCAGGTAATAACTGAGAACGAGCAGGATTTAACGTCGACTCTCACAGTAGCGAGGCCATTGACAAAGAAGTGAATCATTGTGTGCGATTGTGTACAGTGGGATTTGCAGAGAGGAAGTAGTCAGTCAAACGCAGCAGCGTGGCCATGATTTTTTTCTACGTGAGGCCAGTTCATTCTACACGAGTTAAATGACGTCATTACTTTCAGTTACAACACTTATTGTTATAATAACAAGGTTGTCTACCGCGAGTTTTCACGGTGTTAGTCCGTGTTGAATATTTGATCTTTACTGAGAAATCCATTCCTTCGGTGTAAGTGATGAAGTCTTGTTTAAGACTGAAAATCTCTCTTTCGGAATTACTTAGAAGGCTGTGAAAACCAACCTGAGTAAATCAACGACGTTATTTGTCCGCAACTGATAACAGCCGTATAGGAATTGTGGTGCTGATAATCCCATATGAGCTCCTATAGATAAATTGCTGTGATTTATGACGAAGTTGTTTTTTCCACAGTAATAAATAGACTATATGCCACTGAAAGGAAGACAATAATATAGCGTTGTAACAGACGCAGGGGGGAGATTTTAAACGTAATTCTGATTAGTAGAAAATGGTGAATAAAAATTTAAAACTCATATGGGATATGTTTATAGAAGGGTTTCTCAAACCTTTAGTCTCTGAGGTCCCCTGGGCATGCATGTTCATGGACCCCTTAGCCACAGAACAAGGAACAGAATCTTTTAATGATACCAAGTTTGATTTTATTCGTATAGTTTAGGAGTAATATTTACTTTCATTGAAAGTTTAATTTAACTTCATTTACGGTACACAAATATTTTACGCATCCAAACAATATAAAATACTGTGGCACTTAGCTAATAATTACAACAGTCTGCATCTGGAAACTTCTTCTTCTTTTTTATCTGTTTATCCTCCAGGATTGGTTTTTCCCTCGGACTCAGCGAGGGATCCCACCTCTACCGCCTCAAGGGCAGTGTCCTGGAGCTTCAAACTCTGGATCGGGGATACAACTGGGGAGGAAGACCAGTACCTCAATCAGGCGGCCTCACTTGCAATGCTGAACAGGGGCCTTGCGGGGAGGGGGCGGATGATTGGAAGGGAGAGACAAGGATGATAGAAAGAAGCAGCTGTGGCCTTAAGTTAGGTACCATCCCGGCATTTACCTGGAGGAGAAGTGAGAAACCACGGAAAACCACTGCAAAGATGGCTGAGGTGCCAATTGAACCCACCTCTACTCAGTTGACCTCCCAAGGCTGAGTGACCCCGTTCCAGCCCTCAAACAACTTTTTCAAATTTCGTGACAGAGCCGGGAATCGAACCCAGGCCTCCAGGGGTGACAGCTAATCACACTAACCACTATACCACAGAGGCGGACCACCTGGAAACTTACTTGAACAATCACGTGTTGTGGTTGTTGGATCGATGGAACGGATGGTGCTGCTTTTCAAAGACCGAGTGTTTTACAAACGTAGTCACTCGAATCACATATCAACCTCTGCTTTAGCTCTGTTTCTGTACTTCATTTTCGTTTGTTTGAGAGCAGGAAAGCTACACTCACACAGGTATGTTGTTATGAAAGGCATTAAACGCAATTTTTCCTTTCTAGAAATTGTAGGGTATCGGGGATGTCATGGACACTAAAGTCGAACACGTGAGGTTGTGTTACATTCATAGAACTTCCTGGAGCTAAACACGCTACTCCATTTGATTCTTCATCCATATCAAACGTCTATTTATTTTTTACTTTCTCTCTGTGCCAAAATACTACGTCTACTTGGTCTTCCTCAAGGGAAGGCAGTCATGTTCGGTTTCAAAGAAGGGGTTTGTGATCCATGAGATTTACTTTTACAAATGGTAAGAAATGTTAAAGTCCGCCTCTGTGGTGTAGTGGTTAGTGTGATAAGCTGCCACCCCCGGGTTCGGTTCCCGGCTCTGCCACGAAATTTGAAAAGTGATACGAGGGCTGAAACGGGGTCCACTCAGCTTCTGGAGGTCAACTTAGTAGAGGTGGGTTCGATTCCCACCTCAGCCATCCTGGAAGCGGTATTCCGTGGTTTCCCATTTTTCCTCCAGGCAAATGACGGGATGGTACCTAATTTAAGGTCACGGCCGCTTCCTTCCCTCCTCCTTGTCTATCCCTTCCAATCTTCCCATCCCCCTGCAAGGCCCCTGTTCAACATGGCAGGTGAGACCGCCTGAGCGAGGTACTGGTCATCCTCCCCAGTTGTATCTCCGACCCAGAGTCTGAAGCTCCAGGACACTGCCCTTGAGGCGGTAGAGGTGGGATCCTTTGCTGAGTCCGAGGGAAAAACCAACCCTGGAGGGTAAACAGATTAAGAAGGAGAAGAAATGTTAAAGAACAACTATATTAGAACACACCTGCTACTTGAAGTGTTCATAAGCCACAAGTTCTAAGACAGATAAGAAGGTACGCCCTCATGGTATTTTCTTGTCCTTTAACATTACAGTGGACGTAAATACTCACATTGCAAGTCTCACTATAAAGGAATGTATTTAAAAAACTAGTGGTGTAATCTCAGACGTAATACAATTAACGTCAACCATTCAGCTTTGAGGCCCGAGCTTCACAATGCCACAAACACATTTATTTAAGAAACATAGGACAGCACATTCAAAGTACAGTACCTTTTTCTGAGAAAACCATGAACTTCAACAACTAAAATGACCGAAAAATGCCGGGTTGAGTGGCTCAGAGGGTTGAAGCGCTGTCTTTCTGACCCCAATTTGTCAGGTTCGATCCTGACTCAGTCTGATGGTATTTGAAGGTGCTAAAATACTTTAACTTCGTGTCAGTAGATTTACTGGCACGTAAAAGAAATCCTGTGGGACTAAATTCCGGCACATCGGCGTCTCCGAAATACGTCAAAGTATTTAGTGGGACTTAAAAACAATAATATTATCTTATTATTATTGACCGAAATATGGGTAAACAATAACAAAATGGTAAAATATGACTTTATATGCCCTATAAAACAAAGCTACCATGCTCAGAAACCTTCAGTTCATACTTAATTGCAACAAATAGCAAAAACGGAAGACGGGGAAAGAATTTGACATTTCTTGAACATCCGAATCCTAGTTATTATATTTACTGAACGGGATTTTTGTATACCCTATACATTGTCGTAGATGTATGAAAATGAATTTGATATCAGATGAAAGACGTCTCAGCCATCGTGACTCAGCGGCGTCTTTCACGAGGCGTGAGGGAGAAAATAGCGCGACGCCTAGCTCTGGATAAGGATCAGAGGCGGCCGTCAACCTCGAGATACACGGCGCAAGGAGGTACATCATTACAGGAGACGCCCGAGTGTAAAGTATGGCCTTTGATTTCAACAACTCCGAAACCCTTTTAAGATAAACTTCGTTATTAATGTTGCTATTTCAGGAGAATGTACCGCGTCTTCTGAAGTTCACCAGCCGTTCTGAGTTCCTCACAAAATATAAGGGTATGTATAATGTATTTGTTTATTATGTGGCTGAGAGAAAATTGTAAGCAACAGACATAATACCTACAGTGAGCACTCCAACTTTAAAGACAGTACGCGTTAAACGGAGCCAGATATATCGCACACACAAAGTGTGCAAGGCCGGGCGCATGATGTGACAAAACTGTTATACAGGCGTGTTTTAGTGAAAAACCTGGTAACTTCCCATATATTTGATTGCTGTATATAACTGTACCTCATGTTAAAAACAACTATATTATAACAATTATTTAGGATTATTTGGGGCTTATCAACTTTTACGAATCTCTTGTTAAAGATTTATTCTGTTATTTAACTTGTTCTTTGTAATTTTACAGCTTTTCTCCTCCCGGTTTTTCTTTCTTTCTTTCTTTCTTTCTTTCTTAATCCGTTTACCATTCAGGGTTCTTTTTCCGTCGGACTCAGCGACGGATCGCACCTTTACCGCCTTAAGTGCAGAGCGTGAAACATTGGGTTTGTGGATACAACTGGGAAAGAGGGCCAGTACCTCGCCCGGCTGGCCTCACCTGCTATGATAAACAGGAGCCTTTTGTGTGGGGATGGGAAGATTGGAAGGGGTAGGTAAAGAAGAAGGAAGGAAGCGGGCGTGGCCGTAAGTATTCTTACCAACCCGGCATTTTACATGTTATAAACCTCATGATTAATCCGTATTAACACCTACGGGACATGTTTCGCCCTTTTTAGGGCATCTTCAGCCGTAATGCAATCTTAAAAATATTACACATAATATTAGAAAAGAAGCTAGAAAAAGTGAGTAGAGGGGGTTTCGATTCCCTCCTCAGACGTCCTCGAAGTGGCTTTACGTGGCTTCCCACTTCTCCTCCAGGCAAATACCAATGAAGGTATTTTCATCCACCTATTCAATACATTTTGTCCACTTATATGTGGTTACAAATACATACTAACACATAACAATTTCGGGACATGTTTCGCAGTTTTTAGGGCATCTTCAGCCGTAATACAATCTTAAAAATATTACACATAATACTAAAAAACAAGGTAGAAAATTAGCCTTGTAACCTTATTAATTAAAATATTGGTATACATAATGTGAAAATAGAAAACATTTGATAAAATCATGATAAAATGTCAATGGAACACTGTCTGTGGTCATTTTAAAATCATTCAAAAATTCAAATGAATTTGTCTGTTAAAGCATTTTATTAGAACTCCAAAATTTATATAAGAAGAAGTATTTCTCAGACCAAATGTGTGTGGACGAGCATCGTCCTGTTGAAAAATGGCATCACAATACTCTCGCATGTGAGGTAACACATGAGGACGCAGGATGTCCGAGACGTACCGTTGTGCCGTCAGAGTTCTCTTAATCACTAACAGCCGTGGCCTGAAATTAATTTGGAAACTCCGTGTTTCTCTCATGGTTAATTATGGTTGGAACTCCGAGCATTTACGCTCCTGATAGTGTGACACGTCATGTTTTTTTATCCTACGACAGTAGATTAATTATTTCGGAGTTAGGAATGAAATATAAAATTACGAATCGATATCAATAACTGGCAGCAAGTTCAAATAGTTACCAAACTGCAGGAAAACAAATGCAATTCCATTTCCATTTGTGATGTATTTTGAATCGTTTGTTGATATAATATTCAATTCTATTATCATAACACCCTGCGTATTTTTCGACTACATCGCGACTTTGGAACTTTACTGCTAGAAAATAAATATCTACTAAGTACCAACCCAATAAAATTGGGAAAAAAGCCAGCAAAAACAAGTTTTTAAGATCATACTAGTTTGCATATTTGGAAGATTTTAGTGTTCACCTTAATTAATTAGTACCGAGCTCGATATCTGCAGTCGCTTAAGTGCGTCCAGTATCCAGTATTCTGGAGATAGTAGGTTCGAACCCCACTGTCGGCAGCCCTGATAATGGTTTTCCGTGGTTTCCCATTTTCACACCGGGCAAATGCTAGGGCTGTAACCTTAATTAAGGCCACGGCCGCTTCCTTCCCACTCCTAGCTATTTCCTGTCCCATCGTCACCATAAGACCTATCCGTGTCGGTGCGGGGTAAAGCAACTAGGAAAAAGAAAAATTAATTAGTTGCGTTAATACACAGCATCTGTAAGGAAGACTTGTCTTAAAATAAAGTGACGTATTTATAAAATTGGTGAACATACGGTATTACTTTATTGTTGGTAGAACCAAGTCTGACGCCACCAAAAGGAGACTGGAATCCTGTCAATTTCACGGTTGCTTACTCCCCAGACCAATTAGCGTGGGCTGCTAATGAAGTCACTTTGTTAGCGTACTCTAACCCGAACCGCATCTGGATGCAGACTGACTTCTAAAAAAGAGTTTTTAAGTTATGCCCCCTTCCCGTTTCCGCTAAAGACTGAACTTCTTGCCGTCGCTCTGCATAAATTGAGAACTGCAAAATTCGTTGTCTCGATATCTTAGACATAAGGAACGTGGGAATTCATATAGAGAGTTACGTAGTTCTTGAGTAAATGTAAATACTTAGAGATCGGATCGTCATCAACTTTCTAGTTCCCTCTATGGATCAGTGGAACGGTGTCGGACTTCCGATTCCAAACTCGGCAGAGATACCATGGTCGGATGTTATATGGGCGGGAAAATGTCCATTCGACACTCCACATCGTACGAGGTCGACGCGCAGGTTGCCCACAGGGGTCAAAAAATAAGACCTGCATCTAGCGAGCCAAACTTGTCCTCGGACACTCCGGCACTAAAAGCCATACGCGATTTCGTTTCATTTTATCGTACGAGGTGGGCATGTAAAAGTGGTGGTGGTGGAAGTGTAACTGGAGAGAGAAAATCTTCGTCTCATACATTTTAGCTGCTACGCGGAAAGTCATGAATGTGTTTCTGGGCGTAAACGCGAGAGAGCGAGCACAAATTCTTTGTTTTTCCTCCTCTTGGCAGCCTCTTACAAAACGCAGGGGTACAGATGATGCATCCCTTGACTGTGCCCACAGGGGAGGAAATGGTTTCTGATAAATCGAAAGATCCATAAATATCCATGATAAGGTTTATGAATTATGAGAATTTAAAAGACATTCTGCACCTTGTATTTATTATTATTATTATTATTATTATTATTATTATTATTATTATTATTATTATTATTATTATTTCTTCTTGCGTTCCAGCCTTCTAAGGACCACGTTACAATTTCAATTCTTCCTCCTTACTTCTTTCCTTTTCTTCCACTATTCCTTCATTGTTTCACTGTGCTTCTTTTTCCTGTCCTCAGTCCACTTTGCGCCTGTTTTCTTTTCCTTCCTCTCTTGGAATCCTTCCATTTGTAAGACTTTCTTCCTAAAAATCTTTCTTTCCAATAATTCTTCTTCTCGTATGTTGTTCCTTTCCAGGTCTTTCTTGACTTCTTGAATCCAGGTGGTAGTTGATTTCTTTTCCCAAAGTTACTTGAAGATTCGTATAGTTAGTCTATTGTCATCCATTCTGTAAATGTGTCCAAGAAATAGCAATCTCCTTTTTCTTATTGTTTCTGATATGTTTTCTATGTTCTGGTAAATTTCATTGTTACTTCTTAATTTCCAAAACTCTGCAATTCTTAGAGGACCTAATATTTTCCTTATAATTCTACTTTCTAATATTTCTAATTTATCGAGCTTGTAGTTCAGTGCTAGACATTCGCTGGCATAAAGGCATTCTGGTTTCACTACTGTGTTGTAGTGCTTTATTTTAAGTTTTCTTGATAAGCAATTTTTGTTATAAGTATTCTTAGTTATACCGTAAGCTCTTTCCATCTTTTGTATCCTCTCCTCTATAGCAGATTTTTCTAAACCATTTTCTTGAATTGTCTCACCCTAATATTTGAATTTCTTTACCTTTTCTATTTGACCAATATCCGTTACTAAAAACTTTGGGGCACTTTTTATATTCGTCAAAAATTTTGTTTTCTCGGCAGAGATTCTCAAACCTGCCATGTTGGCTGTCTTTTCAAGGAGATTGACTTGCATTGCTGCATGTGTAAGGCTTTCTGAAAGTATGGCAAAGTCATCTGCAAATGCTAGGCAATTTATTATTATTATTATTATTATTATTATTATTATTATTATTATTATTATTATTATTATTCATAATTAGGGCCACTAAGGACCGCGAGATCTCAACTCTTTGCCTTCTTGCGGGCCCACCAGGTTTTCATCCTTTCGGAGTGTGCTTTCTTCCATGCATCAGAATGGAAATGATTCAGTCGAGTTGGAACTTCTTCTCAATGAACCTGTCTAAGTGTGTGTGTGTGTGTGTGTGTGTGTGTGTGTGTGTGTGTGTGTGTGTGTGTGTGTGTGTGTGTGTGTGTGTGTGTGTGTGTGTGTGTGTGTGTGTGTGTGTGTGGTGCTCGGAGTTTAATGTCTGTTTCTGTGATTCTATACTTTAAAAGATCCGTATCGATATCCACCTATCAGGGAGGAATTGTTTTGAGACTTCTGAAGTAGGATAACAAATCTTTATTACAGATTATTACAGCTGGCAATCTGAAGAGGTGAGCGTAAAACGTTATCCTTCTTTTACCGATTACGCTTGATGTATTTTGAGTGTAGGCGTATAGTTCTAAGTTGATTATTATTATTATTATTATTATTATTATTATTATTATTATTATTATTATTATTATTATTATTATTATTATTATTATTATTATTATTATTATTATTATTATTATTATTAGTTTATTAGCATAAAAGAGCCTCCGTGACTCAGGCAGAAACGCGGCCTCTCACCACTAGGTTCCGTGGTTCAAATCCCGGTCACCCCTTGTGAGATTTGTGCTGGACAAAGCGGAGACGGGGCAGGATTTTCTCCGGGTACTCCGGTTTTCCCTGTTATATTTAATTCCATAAACACTCTCCAATATCATTTCATTTCATCTGTCAACCATTAATCATTGCCCCAGAAGAGTGCGACAGGCTTCGGCAGCCGGCACAATTTATATCCTCGCCGCTAGATAGGGCCTTCATTCATTCCATCCCTGGCCCGGTCGAATGACTGGAAACAGGCTGTGGATTTTCATTTTACATTATTATTAGCAGAAGCAGCAACAGCAGCTCTGTGGTGTAGAGGTAGCTTTCCTGTCTCTTATTCCAAGGCCCTAGGTTCGTTTCCTGTCGGTTCAAGGATTTTAATTCTGTGTGTCTGTTTTTCGTCCACATCTCGAGCAAAAATTGAAACTGAGATGCACGCATTTCTTTAGAATCGTTATGGCCTCTTTGGACCAGGTTTATTTCGTTTCTAACTATGTTCTCGAATTCTTGCCCAAATGTCCTTCATTCTCTTGATATGAGCGTCTCTTCTTTTCTCTGATCACAGTCGTTTCATAGGACTGATATCATCCTCAGGTACCCTACAGTCCTTGACTTTCTGTTTATCGCCAGCACATCTTGCTCTGTTGTCCTGCTCGGCCACTTCTTTGTATCTTTGCGCTCCCAAATTTGTGTCAAAATCCTCTCGGTCAGACTGTTTTTACGTGGTCAAAGACGGTCAGCCTTCTTTTACTAAAGGCATCTCATCTTGTTATGCAGTCCATCGTTCTTCCTCAATTTATTTATTTAGTTAGTTAGTTACTTTAGGTGTGAAAGTAAATGGAGTCGTCAGAAACAATATTAGAATTGGAGATGACACCCTAATTATATGCGACAACACTGTAGGACTTCAAGGACTGCTCAGTATAATATTAATCTCAGTGGATTAAGATAGGGTACAAACATCATTGATTGATTGATTGATTGATTGATTGATTGATTGATTCGATTCGATTCGATTCGATTCGATTCGATTCGATTCGTTTTGCGGGACTTATGGTCAGAGCAGGGGACGGGATTTCTCCTTTCTTTGTCGATTTCTGTAACAGAGAGAGAATTAACAAAGATGGCATCGATGTCGTTGCCCTCGAAACACTAAAGGGAATCAATCAGGATGTTGAGACATCATCTTCAGTCATGCTCATCTTAACGCACTCAGTGTGCCACTGATCAGAAATCATTCTATGTCATCATCATCATCATCTGTTTACCCTCCAAGTTCGGCTTTTCCCTCGGACTCAGCGAGGGATCCCACCTCTACCGCCTCAAGGGCAGTGTCCTGGAGCTTTAGACTCTTGGTCGGGGGATACAGCTGGGGAGAATGACCAGTACCTCGCCCAGGCGGCCTCACCTGCTATGCTGAACAGGGGCCTTGTGGAGGGATGGGAAGATTGGAAGGGATAGACTAGGAAGAGGGAAGGAAGCGGCCGTGGCCTTAAGTTAGGTACCATCCCGGCATTCGCCTGGAGGAGAAGTGGGAAACCACGGAAAACCACTTCGAGGATGGCTGAGGTGGGAATCGAACCCACTTCTACTCAGTTGACCTCCCGAGGCTGAGTGGACCCCGTTCCAGCCCTCGTACCACTTTTCAAATTTTCGTGGCAGAGCCGGGAATCGAACCCGGACCTCCGGGGGTGGCAGCTAATCACGCTAACCACTACACCACAGAGGCGGACAATCATTCTATGTAATATTTTTATTTCATTCCCTTTGTTCATAACAGCACTACGCTAGTAATTTATATCTTCTTGTAGTATTGTGGATCATTGTAGTCACCTGTCATTTTTGCAATATTAATAAATAATTAAATAAAAATAGACTGATTTGAGGACCCATATTCACAATATGAATTTGTGACCTCCTGGCGAGACTCATTAAGAACAGTTCATCAGTTTGTGGACACAGTGTTCTCTAGATCTAGGGACTTAACCAGTTTAGCATTGAATAATGAACTTTCGTATCAACAGCAGGTGAGTGCTTTCCAAATATTCTCCCTTCACAGCCACTAATGAACACCTCTCACAGATGAATAGCACGTCATTACTCCTTGTGACTGCACAAGCTTGAGCTAACATTACTGCAAACAGGACTTGCACACAGCTGGGAGCAGCAAACAGCAGTCGGAAGCGGCTAACACTGGACTGCAAGGGAAGTAATTCACAGGAAATACTGTATCAAAATATAGCTGTGTTTTGAATTTTGTATTGCCAAGTTTAAAAATGAAAAAGGAAATCCGTAATGTTGGTGGATACCCGCTCTCTTTGTATTAATTATGACTACGAATGAGCTATATCATGATTCGCAGACTCAGACAAGGCTTGTACCCAAGGAAAATATGTTGAGTACACTAAAGGGAAAAAGAGGCTCGCATCATAGGAAAAACAACTAGAGAGTGGTTGGGAACGAAGTGAAATGGGTATATGTGCGTTATAGGGTTGGTCATACTGACAAATAAAATGATCTGATATCTCGCGCCGTTGTCACTTTAAGAGCTGCTGAGGTTGACCAATCAGATCGCTTCCCGGGTGAAGTCGAATTGGGCTTTGCACAGCAGTGTTGATAAATCTGCACAAAGCTTAAGACCGGTTTGAGAGGCATACACTGAAATCAACATAAACCCAAACACACGGTGTTACCGTAACGTACTTGTCATGGTGCGATCTTGTCAACTCGGAGGTCCTCATTCAAATCCTTCCCCGAACGAAGTTCTATTCTCTGACTAGTGCTCTCATGCCACGATCACCTCGCAAAGCCCAATTGAATTCATACGATTGGTTAACTTCAGGAGCCGATAAAATGAGAATGGTGTGAAATGTTGAATTATGTTATCTAAATATTTACCAGTAAAACCAACCCTCTACAGCCCATATAAATAAAAGATTTTTTTATGTTTTATTTTTAATTTTATATTTTATATCATATATTTTATATCATTCATCCACTCAATCATGAACGCTCTCTCCCCTGTTGGTGGCTATCCGTGACTGGGTGTGAAGAGTGTTTATTCATTCATTCATGCACGAGCGCAATTCAATCATGAAATCATTCACTCACCAATTCATATAGTTACTCGTTCATTCTTTCATTCATTCAGTTCATTCAGAATGTATGCTGTAATTGTAGGATAACTCTATAAAGACTAATGAGACAGTTAAGCACTAATAAAACTTAGATACATGTTTGTCCTAGACTATATGACTCTTTTAACGTCTACGACAAAATAAATAAACTTTAAAGAAAAAACTACAATTTAGAAATTAGTCTGAAATAGTAAATAAGTTTAATTGTAATCGTTAATGTTGTACTAGGGAGAATAATTCATATCTCAAAACACATTTTCGATTACAATAAATGATTACTTCCTCCCAGTTCCAGGTGATCCGGAACTGGGGGATGGGTGTGTTCTATTCTATTCTATTCTAAAGCCCATAAACCCGGTTCATTTTGTTTCCGACCACACTGTATATTGTGCATAATAGTTCATATTATGTGTTGTAGTTAAACAGTTATGACCATTGAATAGCTTAAGAGCGTTATTCCGCTCGGAGAAAGAGAGGGATACTCTCAGAGAGTTGTTGCTGCACAATTAAATGAGATGCATCCTAAAAGACAGCCTGTGTCACAAAGCATTGTGAGTAGACTGTTTGGAAATATCAAGAGGGCAGTAAGTGTGGTAAATGCGCCCAGATCTGAATGTCTAAGCACGTCGAGAGAGGTAAAGAAAACGGTAGTGCGGTAGGTAGAAGCGAATATAAAGGAATAATTTCGCCGATCCAGCCAGGAACTTGGCGTTCCTTTAACAAGTACTCAGCGAATCCTAGAAAAGTTGCAGGTGGTGCAGCATACGGCAGACCGTCGTGTTGAAATGTGTGATTGGTTGCCGGTACAGTTGGAAAGCGATGAAGAGTTTCTATCAAAAGTTATGTTCTCAGATGAAGCTAACTTTTATGCGAACCTAGAAGTATACCTATAAAATATACGCTACTCGTCCGTCGACAACCCACAACAAGTGTGGTTTGTGTAAAGACAGAGTCTTCGGCCCTTACTTTTTGAGGATACTGTCAACATTGAGAATTTTCTCGAAATGTTGGGGATTCTTCTTCTTCTTCTTCATGTGCCATGTCCTCGCAGAACTTTGGCGATCAGTAGTATGATCTGTTGTTTGTTCATAGCTGTTCTGAACAGATTAAGCTTTGTCACCCCAAACCAGTGGCTCAAGTTGCCGAGCTATGATGTCCTACTTCTCCCCGGACCACGTTTTCCATTAATTTTCCCTTGGAGTATTACTTGCAGAAGGTGGTATTTTGAGTTCCGCATCATATGACCAAACTATTCTAGTTTCCTTCTCTTGATGGTAGTGAGAATGTCTGGTTCTTTGTTCATACGGTGCAAAACGTCTATATTGGTCATTTTAGCTGTCCAAGGTATCTTCAGAATCCTTCGGTACGTCCACATTTCAAATGCTTGCAATCTCTTGCACATGGTCTCAGTTAGTGTCCATGCCTCAACGCCATATAACAGAATGCTGAAAACGTAGCACCGGAGTAGTCGTGTCCGTAGTGAAATGGAAAGGTCACGGCTTGTCAAAAGTTTCCTGATGGCCAATTTCGACGCATGTAGATCAAAACAGTGAGAGTTCATGCAAGACGGCGCACTTCTAGCCCCTTACCAACTTACCACAGTATATTTCCCGAAGGAGAACAGTGTAACGGGCTCCCTGATCCCTTAACTTAAATCCAATGGATTTTGACGAATGAGGTTACCTTCAAGCAAAAGATTGCACTATGAAGATAAGGGTTAGTCACCATTTTCGTTAACGAATAGGTGCTGAGTGCCGTTCCCTAACGCCAGTCATGATATAAAAAATAATATGAAACGTTCGCGGAACATGAAGGAACACCTGCAGTGGCGTTTTCTCATTGGGGGCAATCATATTGAACATTTAGTAAATTATTATTCCCATGATTCTGACCTTCTGCGCCGCTTTGTTTGTAATATTTCAATAATTAACTTTTCTGAATGGCGGACATTCATGTGTAGTTGTTTACTATACTTGCGCATGTTCTTTCCGCTAAGAACCGAAATAATGGCAAAATGGTTTTTCCACCAAATTACCCCCAGCATGTGTAACCTACCTAAAATTCAGTTTGCTAAACACAAAAGGCCATATTTATTTTGTTGGTAGCTCTGATATTTCTCCAGCCATTTCATTTTTATTTATTAATTCTTACACTACTGGATTTTACAACCTGATTGCTGTGGCGTCATGTTTACACAGAACAATATTTATCGTTCTACGTCGTGATTTTATTTTACGTAAATAAATAAATATCACACGAGAACACGTTCACTTGCTTATATAAATTACTTTATTTACACTGTACGTCACAACACATAATTATACACAGTCGCAAATGACACTCAATAGCGGAGTACCCTGAAGTCGATTCTGACCAGTACAGATATCAACAACACTGATGACCGAGCTCGATAGCTGCAGTCGCTTAAGTGCGGTCAGTATCCAGTATTCGGGAGATAGTAGGTTCGAGTCCCACTGTCGGCAGCCCTGAAAACGGTTTTCCGTCGTTTACCATTTTCACACCAGGCAAATGCTGGGGCTGTACCATAATTAAGGCCACGGCCGCTTCCTTCCCACTCCTAGCCCTTTCCTGTCCCATCGTCGCCATAAGACCTATCTGTGTCGGTGCGACGTAAAGCAACTAGGAAAAAAATACCACTGATGCGCGCACTGTAACATACTCTCTCTTGAATTCACCGCCTCACTCACTTGAGCCCAATACTCAGACTCCACCTCGGAGCCCAACAGTCACTCCCAGTCCATCACTTGCCTGAGTCCCAAGAACTAAGAACTGCGAACTTAGAACTGACTTCACTGACTGACAGCTAGATATTCATACTACTCGTTCAACCATCTAGAATGATCGACTTCTGGAAGAGTTCTTACAACACTCTAATGGAACACACTCGAAAAATCGATCGACAAGTTAGTCGAATGGGTACTCAAACGTTCCTCCGCTATTTACAAAAACCCATGAAAAAATCTACAACATTCGTAATGTCTCTACATGTATCTGGATAATAAAACTTTACAGTAAGTTTCCAGAACCCTTCATATATACCAAATTATAGTACAATAAGTCCAACACATGAACAATATGGAATTTTCTACCACTTTCGACTCTCTAGATTCTGAGGTTAAACAATACGTATTTGAGGTTATACAATTTTATACTACATATTTACAGGTAAATCATATATTAATCATATTTAACATTTAATAAAGGATAATTTAGCCTTATATAAACTATAATTAAAATATAATAACATAATAATTGAAAGTTTTACACCAGAAACAGCGTCGTACGTACGACATATTTGCTAACCTAATTCTAAATTAAGATTTATATAACTAGTATATTTAGTAAAAGTGAAGATAAATATTAAAACTAAAAAGTGAAAAACAAAACGGTATAATTCTAATAAAAGCTAGGCTAAGCAAATTGAAGTAATGGTATAAAATATTTATAAATTTACAATTTTTAAAATTGAGTTTGTCTTTGGAAGTGGTGAGATATTCTACTAAAAATTTAGCCAATGAGCTACTTAAATCTAAGTCGCTAATTCTACGAATAGCTCTGTTGAAGATATTGTTTAGTCAGTTCAGCGGTTATTTATGTGGGCCTATATCGTACTTACTTCTTTTGTTTGCAAACTTGACGTTATTCCTTGAATGTATACGTAGTACACGGAATTTTAAATGAGAAAAGAGTTCTAAATACTCAATTGAATTGTTTAAAATTTTGAAAAGGAGTTTCCTAGCATTTACTTTTCTTCACGTTTCTAGACACTATAATCCCAAATTTAGCAGACGTTCCTGATTCAGTACGAAGTGCGGATAGTTGGTCGTTTTGTTGTAATGTAGATTTTTAAAATTTATTTGGTGTTTTTTTAATCATTGAGACATATATTTTGCATCTAGAACACCACACGACGCTTGCATATTCTAATTTCGTTTTGACTAGTGTATTGTACAGATGGATGCATGCATGTTTGTATTTAAATGGTCTGGTGGTTCCTGATAACGAATCTGAGTGTCTCATTTTTTGAGCCGGCGACTATTTTCTGTGCAAGGGGAGTGAACTTTAGTTCTCTATCTAGCAACACCCCGAAATCTTTATTTTAATTCACGGCTTTCAGGGGGGCTCCAACCTAATTTGTAATGGAAAACTAAAGAGATTATATTTCTCGTCAAGACATTGAAACACATTTTGCTATACTTAAATCTAATATGTTTTCTGTTGTTCCTTCCATTACACTGTTTAGGTCTGTTTGAGGAGGGATCACTACTCTTCTATGAGTATATACCTTGAAATCATCAGCATGTAACAAGCAAGTCGAATATTTTATTCTTTGCGTAAATCATGTATGAAAACTACTTATACCAGAGGTCCTAGGTTAGACCCCTGAACTATTCACGAATTCACTGCAAATTCTGCAGACTTTTTCTTGTGAAATAGTACATATTGTTTCCTGTTATTTAAATATGAACTGAAAAAGGCGTATAAGCGAGTCGGAGAATCCGAAAGTTTGGAGTTGTTCTAGAGCACATCGTAGTCAAATGCCATCTGAAAGTCTGTGAATACAACACCCATCTGTCCTCCCTTGTCTAGTTCTGTGTAAACTGAAACAGTAAAGTTAACCATGTTTTTTACAGAGGAAGCCGCGTTGATTTGTCAGATATTAAAGGTCTCACGTGAATGGAAATTTTATAGTATAAAATGAATTCAAAAATATTAGCTATCGCTCATGATATATATTGAACTCGACAGGGGCATGATCCAAGGACTTTTGGTTGATATCGATCTCCGTAATTACGCACGCAATACTATTAAAGGGAAAGAATGCTGAAAATGATTAATATTCATATCATTAATAGAGGTCATACCGAAACTAATTAATATTTATACCATTGAGATAGATAAATTGTGTCTTTTAAAATTATTCTACGAGATTTCTTTGTCTGCGACTTATTGCGCAGTATTATCCTTTGTGTAGCGGGGGCCCCGCAGATGAAGCCAAGCCAACTTAGACCCGGGAGGGGTTATGAATGGGGATTCCCTGTGACATCACTCGAGAGAAGACATCCCTCCTCAAGACTCACAGAGTGAGGGGAAACTAACTTTTTCGAAACGAAATATAGGAGCCATCTTGGACTCGGACTGGCCAACTTAATTACCTACGATCTGGAAAATTAATGAAACTCGAATTAGGGGGGTCATCTCCCGATTTAAAAGGGATAAATGTCACTGGGACATTTATTTAGAGTGTTTAATGTCCTCTTCCGTGATAACTTTTAGAAGAAGAAACAATACTGTGTGGTTTCTGCGTGGAAAAGTACTGGGCCATCTGTTTATTCTCACGACACCTCCTCGAGAAAGGGAGTTCACCACGCATGGTGGGGGAAGCAGAACAGATTTTAATTAATTTAAAGAGATTCACCGAAGGATAATTGAGTGGTTA
The DNA here is from genome assembly GCF_040414725.1 of Anabrus simplex. Classification (NCBI taxonomy): domain Eukaryota; kingdom Metazoa; phylum Arthropoda; class Insecta; order Orthoptera; family Tettigoniidae; genus Anabrus; species Anabrus simplex. Next base: position 240,920,346 of record NC_090271.1, read on the forward strand.
TGTCTCAATCGCATCAACTAGATACTGGTCACCGATTACCCGTACTATTTTACCTCGAGTATGCCGGGAATAGGCGCTACGCAAATTAGTGGAAGGGGTATCGCTCCCTTGTAAAAACTACTGCAGTAAGGGACAAGCGTCAGTCGGGGTTAGCGGCTTATCGACGGCGAAGCTATGCTCGGTTAAGCCCCCGTTAGTTCTTTGTTCAAGTGAAGTTAACTCCTATTTTAAGTGAAATAATACAGTTCGCATAAACAGTGTATAGTTTTGATCTCTGTGACGGCTGTGTTAACTTTTTAGGAAACCGTGATGTGTAAAGTAATATTATTATCATTACGATAGTATAATAATTTGACGTAGCAGCAGACTGAATAGGAAAACCGAGAGATAGACGAGATTCGGTACTGAACCGCGGACTACGTAATAGCTTACGAGATCGTGACTGGACGTTCACAGTGAACGCTGTTAACCGAAGTGTGAATTAAACAGTGCCGTTGTGTGTGTACAGGATTAGCTGCCAAGGGCTCCACCAGCATCGAACAATGGATCTTCAACTCCAAGATGGAATGGAAAATGAAGTAATCACCGTGGTGCCCATGGAGGAGGAGTAAGCTCAGGATGGACCTCCTGAGTTGACGAAGGTGTCATCATCATGTGATAGAGATGAGTACAAAGTTCTAATATCTGGCATGCATAGAAGGGATGGGAATATTTATTGTAAACTGACGCTATAAGAGATTAAAGATGTAGTCCTGTTGAAATAGAGCGCCGGAATGGGCGCGTAGTTATTAATTCTTAGTTTAGGAAACCGACAACAGGTCTGAGTAATTGAGTGTAAATAATTTAGGGAATATAATACTCTAGCTTTGCATGGGATAGAGATTCATTCGATTATTTCTTTCTTGGGAGATTCTGTTTGTTTATTTGCGTCAGAAGACCAGGAATAATTAGTTTATGGGAGTGCAGTGAGAGTAGTTATTAGAGTATTCATTAATTTGATAAGTGTATGGTATGTAAAACGATAAGTACTACAGTACGTAAGTGACGCAGCTACGAGGCTCAGCGGCCGAACTGACAGCCACAACAAAAACTCCACCCTTTGAAATACTTAGATAGGGAGTGATAAGATTAAATTGATTATGTGATTAAATTTACCAGGAAGTGATCATAATACGTGTGTCAAATATCGATTCGTGTGAATATTAATTAATTAATGAATGTATTGCCGTGTGACGATAAAGTAGCCATGTGCCGACCATCGATTAATTAGCAGTCAGTAATCAGATGTTAATTGCCGCGCGAGTGCTTAATTGTGTTGTAATTGCTGCATAGATTCCGCGCGATGACCATGTATAAGTAAGGTAGCGGGTAAGCTATGTAGGACGGCAATAATAATAATAATAATAATAATAATAATAATAATAATAATAATAATAACAATCGGGCAAAGATTACCATTATGATACGGGAGTCGCGTTGTAAAAATGACATGATACTGTTGGGTAGATATGTGTTTTATTCAAAGTGATTTGCGCGAGTCTTCTAAGACCGGAGTTTATTGGAGATGTACTTCCGAGTGAAATGTTACGGTTCCCTTTGGAAAGGGAATGTTATGTGGGTGTTGACCCTTAGGGCGGTCAACCGCCGTCTGGCCTTGGCCCAGTGTGTTTCTTTTTTTTTTTTGTTTGAATGTCCCGTAAGCGGAGGAAGGAGGGACATGGCTGTTAAAGGGAAGTTGGCTTCTCTGAACGGCGAAATAATGTGATTTACATAACACAGCAGAGCAGTGTAATAATTAACAAGCGACCCGGCCGATAATGGTAATGTTTGCCAATGAATCGTTGTTAATTGTACGAGTATAATTAGATAGGGATTACAGGACCCTGCCTTCATCGCAAGAGGTTGTCAGTTTGATGCTCAACGTAGGCATTGGAGGCCTACAGCGTCAGAAGAAAGATCAAAGTGCCTTTTATGTAATTTTCTTGCATATCATGTACCATTTATGTGTTTTTTATGTCATGTGTGGTTGTACATAAGGTCAGTGGTGGTTCTGCCCATCAGCTTGGCGATGTCCAGGATAGCGAGGGTCGGTTTCGAACCCCGGTGTTGTATCATATGTGTGTATTTTATTTTTACGTCATTTCATTGGGAAATATAGGTCTTTATTAGAATAGGGATTGCTCAGACGTGTTGTCGGACGCATGTTAGTTTTATGTGTTAGTGATAAATAGCCTCAGTGTTATGATAAAATTACCATTCGCTATATGTCACGATACATCGCTTCGCGGTAAACGTACTCGTTTCTATCACGTATAACGGACAGACGTCCACCAAACAAACTACAACAAACATTTGTAAATTTTAATGTAATTCATTAGGGTTATTTCATGCGTCATTTCCCATCATCATTAAGGTTCAATAAACCGGTTTGTGAGTTAAATATTTTAATTCGAATGTGTTCTCATTTTTAGTTATATGCCCCGCTTCTCCTCCCCTGTACGCCTCTAAGCTTACTTTAGTTCAGCGCCTATTTATTTCATACTTCTTGACCCGTGTGCGGCCCTGTAGATTCCATGCCGGTGCCAGTTAGGTAGGGGGCGGGTGCAATATATCGGCCAATAATTATTTATTAACAATTAACTGTCTGATTTTAAAATTGGATATACCAGACTTATTTTCGAGATAGATGAAAATGTGGCTGTTTTGACAGATAAGTTGTATATAAAAATGAAAAAGATACGTCTGTACAGCCCTTAATTACGCATGGCACATCTGGACCAGCTGATGGCTTACTTTAATCTCCTGTAAGGTAATGTTGTCAAAGCGCTTTGTATCCGTAGTGACTGATGGATCGTTAGCAATACAGTATTGACATTTTTAGGACAATAAACCGATTCAAAATACGTCGCAAATGCCTCAGATATCTCTTGGTCATTGTTGAATGTTTTATTGTCGCAGCAAAATGTGTCACAATTTTTATTCTGTTTTATTCGCAACATGCGCCCAGAAAGTTTTTGTATTGTTAGTTACACCCAGTTTTATAGATTCAATATGCTTTTCATTAACTGATTTAATTGCTGATTTGATTTCGGACCTTATTGTCCTAAACTAACTGTTGAAGTAATCCGAAAAGAGTTTTCGTTTTCTGTAATATTCTTTCTTTTTCAATCTTTGAATTGCACAATCCGTAAACCATACAGGGTACTTCCTTTTCTTTCGGGGCATTATTTTATGAACCGATTTGATTAATATCGCGTATAGTTTTCAGTAAAATAAGTACACTGCGTTGTCCAGATCACTGCATTTTTACAAATAGCTCCAGTCGGTATCTCCTTGACCCGTGGACAGAATTTCGATGTTAGGATGTTTTAAACTATACGATGTATGAGAATCGCTTTGCATATTGACATAAATATGTCTTTAGGCTGCGGGTTATCCAAAAATCTGTGTAACGGGACATGACAAAATGTGTGACGAAACTGTAACCATAACAATAGTGTGGACTGTGATGTAAGGTATGGATGGATGGTCAGACAATATTATCTAGCAACCGTGAAGGCTGTGTCTTATGGCTGGTTGCCATTTGAAATTAGCAGTCGTTGATGGATAGCCATGAATGGCAGACATATTTGAGACGCTGAGAGTCAAACTGTGCAAGTCAGGAAATATTAATTTTTGAGTTATACCATTCAGTGCACTCACAATGCATAGGAACCTTCTTGTGGAGAAGTGATATAACGATAAATTCCATAGGAGCCGCTTGAGATCGCTATATGCATTGTTGCTATCCCTCCAGAGTGAAGTGCGTTCGTGGGAATAGTGGAATAAGTCAAGCGCCAAGGCCACGTGGTCGTGTTATTCTGTGCTGCTTTACGTGTTTATTTACGCACTAAAATCAAAAAGTCCGTGCAACTATGCCCGTACGTATCAACATTGTTTCCTTCCTTTAGAATTGTAATACCCGGCTGTTAGAAAGCAGATATTGTCTTTAAAACGGAAGTGTGTTAATTTGAATATAAATTGTAAAGGATTCAAGAAATGAAATCCAAGTGGTTAACCATAAGTTATTGTTATCGGAACACTCCTTTCTACCAAACTATCGAGATTTCGGAGTTATTGAGACAAAATCCGGAACTGCTCAAATTTTCACCCCGGAAGATTGATGTAACGTCACCTAAAGTCAAGAAGAAAGCAATTCTTTACTGTTTAATTGAGACAAAATCAGGAACTGCTCAAATTTTCACCCCGGATGATTGGTGTAATGTCACTAGAGGGCGAGGAGAAAACAACCCTTTACCATTTGTAGAATGGCCCTTAATGACTGTAACTCAACAAAGGATCTAAAGAGAAGTGTAACATTTTGAAAGAAGACCATGCCAAATCAAAAGTTCAAAAGGCTTCATGTTCGATGGTTTCGTTTCCAAAAGATTGTCTCCATTTCGTTTTATACATGGAATCCCTATAAAAACTTTGGATATTACAAGTTTAAATCGATCTCGTGGCCGTCCTCGCTTGTCTGGTGTTCAACTCATCCCTCTCAACAATGCAGTATGACCTGCCACCGAGGTAAAAGAGAGACGTGATGACCCTTCTCCTATACATCCCTCCGGTCCACCATATTTTCTTCAAACAACCGACAACTGCACGTTAGGATGTGGAATCTGGACCTGGATCTATCGACTCTTTAACAGAGGAATATGATGTTGACACTGAAATGTAGTAAACTGACATGCTCCATTTTAAAGCCAGTTTAAATTTTATTTTAAGAAATGTTAACTTTTATATAAACAATGTATTTATAATCCGTAGGTGGACATACTGCTGAACTATTAGACTAGACTGAGTATGTAGCATTCTAGCATTTAACAACAATGCCATTATCCGTGAGAGAAAAATACCCTAAGTGCATTTCACATTTACTGTAACATTATTTTCCATTAAAAATTATTTTGCAGATAAATTGTAATATTGGAGGATAAAACACAGCGCATTCCTGCCCTTTGGATTCAACTTCACCAAAATCATTACGATAAGAGTGGTACAACTCTTGACTTTACCACTTTACATTTCACTCTGAGTAAATTGCTGATAGGAAAAGTGGTATCCTAATTTCCAGGGACTATAAAAAGGAATTTAAGGTACGAATTACTAAAATGTCTTTAGCAAACATAATTTTATTATTTCACAAAATGAATCACGAATTATTGTAAAGCAAGAATTTACAATTAATGAAACGCAAAACCTTTCTCAGAAATGGGAAAAAATTAGTTATACCACTTTGGCTTTCAGCGGCTCATTTATAAACAGTTTATTTTCGCAAAGGGAAAAGTGGTTTATTATTTCCACAAGTTATCTTTCAAAAGTATCAAGACTTCGAGATAATACCAGCGCTTCACAGTTGACTCTCAGGTAGTAATTTCATTCATAGAAGTGGCTCGCACTTCTGTGTCCAGAGTGGGGTGGTGTGCGTCTTCGGGTAGTAAAGGTGCATTTTTACTTTTGTTGTCATATGACTGGCTAAAACTAGGTCTAACGTTTTTACTGTTACTGTTTTGCACGGAATTACATGAGATCAAATTATGTAGATTTATAAACAATCGTTCTCGACTTTGTTGAGTTTGCATTTAGATAATTACTGCTGTTACTAATTGACGGTATATTAAAACCGCCAGCAATTATTACATTATTATCATGAATCTCGTAATATGACTCTAGCCACTCGAATATTCTGAATATACTTGCAGCTGAGAGGAAGATGAACAATAAACACGTCTATTCTTGTATTTTTAATTGTGCAAATATGCTTTTGAAACTATTTGAGTCCTCTTCTGTTTCCGGCCGGGCTGAGTGGCTCAGACGGTTAAGGCGCTGGCCTTCTGGCCCCAACTTGGCAGGTTCGATCCGGGCTCAGTCCGGTGGTATTTGAAGGTGCTCAAATACGTCAGCCTCGTGTCGGTAGATTTACTGGCACGTAAAAGAACTCCTGCGGAACTAAATTCCGGCACCTCGGCGTCTCCGAAAACCGTAAAAGAGTAGTTAGTGGGACGTAAAACAAATAACATTGTTAATTATTCTTCTGTTTCCAAAACGGTTAATATCTCCTTTACTGCTGTCAGGATACCACCAGCGCTCCCTGGTACAGTCAGTTCTTCTCATTACGGATCTCAGTATCGTAAACACTTTAATCGAACCATGTTTCTGTTAAAACTAGGAAATCATTATAATGAATATTCGTACCACGTTCCAACAGTAGAAACTGGCACATTCTGGTAATAAACAGAAAGCACAAATGCATTCATCACATTTATTATTATTATTATTATTATTATTATTATTATTATTATTATTATTATTATTATTATTATTATTTTCCACTAATTGTAGTTACAATTTAGGGATGGTGAATGGAGAAAGGGCATAACCCCACATACACAAAAGTGCCTCCATTCATCATCATCATCATCTGTTTACCCTCCAGGTTCGGTTTTTCCCTCGGACTCAGCGAGGGATCCCACCTCTACCGCCTCAAGGGCAGTGTCCTGGAGCTTCAGACTCTTGGTCGGGGGATACAACTGGGGAGTATGACCAGTACCTCGCCCAGGCGGCCTCACCTGCTATGGTGAACAGGGGCCTTGTAGGGGGATGGGAAGATTGGAAGGGATAGACAAGGAACAGTGAAGGAAGCGGCCGTGGCCTTAAGTTAGGTACCATCCCGGCATTCGCCTGGAGGTGAAGTGGGAAACCACGGAAAACCACTTCGAGGATGGCTGAGGTGGGAATCGAACCCACCTCTACTCAGTTGACCTCCCGAGGCTGAGTGGGCCCCGTTCCAGCCCTCGTACCACTTTTCAAATTTCGTGGCAGAGGCGGGAATCGAACCCGGACCTTCGGGGGTGGCAGCTAATCACGCTAACCACTACACCACAGAGGCGGACAGTGCCTCCATTACCACTTAAAATTATAATATACAAATATACAATTACATACTACATAGTGTTCTTATATACAGTTACCGTATTTACATAGGCATATTTACATAATACTCACAAGACCTGTTCAACATTCAAGTAATTCGACACACCCACCCACACACACACACACACACATATAGAGTCTCTCTCTCTCTCTCTCTCTCTCTCTCTCTCTAGAAACCCCACATATATTTTAGGTAGGCCGGCTCACTCATACCCATTTACCGTCTCAATCACTCAGGATCCCATAACTTCCATCCATCCTCACACTCATACTGAACATTCACACAGTAGGTAAATTATGTTTTGTACAGAGGGTTTCGTTATATACACATCCTTTTTACGTCTTTACAAAAATTTTCTGCAGGTAGTTCTTTTATCTGCGGTGGGAGTTCATTCCACAACCGAGCAGAACGACTAAAGAAGCCTTTAAGTCATCTGTATTATTAATAAATATTACATTTTTACGCACTTCAATGATTCCTTGCGTTACCCATATGAACGCGTATTTCTTCTCGCTGCAGATGTTTCGTGCCTGTGCTAGGAGCTTTCTTCTCTGGGGAGACAAACTCCCATGCACGTACACTATGTTGTCAACTGCAAGGTTTGCGTGTCTCGTGGAAATGTTCCTCTAGACTCTCCGTCATTCCATGAGGTGGGTCTTGTCAGTTATTCGCACAAATTTCACTATGAAATGTGCATATTTATGTTTCAGGAATTTTGGAAGGCAATGGCAGGCGTTCATCATTAGCGACTTTCCTTCAACGTCTAACCTACTTTCACCACCCAATGAATTTCAATGGTGCCCCTTCCAGAGTATTTTTACGAATCCCCGAACATGGTTTTCTAATAATCTCACGTCCGGCTCCATGGCTAATTTTTCAGCGTGCTGGCCTTTGGTCACAGGGGTACCGGTTTCGATTCCCGGCAGGGTCGGGAATTTTAACCATCATTGGTTAATTTCGCTGGCACGGGGGCTGGGTGTACGTGTCGTCCTCATCATTATTTCATCCTCATCACGACGCGCAGACCGCCTGCGGGCGTCAAATCAAAAGACCTGCACCTGGCGAACCGAACATGTCCTCGGACACTCAGGCACAAAAACCCTTTCATTAATAACCTGACTTACTCCTTTAAATTGAGATTTTCCTGGGCCAGTTTCTCGATATGGTCAAAGCATTCAGTCAAGTTGTCCTCCTCGTTTGTGATTTAGTGTGCAGTGCCATCTAACTTCTTATGACAGAGCTCAAGAGAGTTCCCCAGATCAGACTCTTTTCCGTTATTCTGTCATGCGTCGAACTTGTGTCATTAATTCTTTTTAATAATGTAAATATATTATCTAGAGATGGATTAGTTTTATCTCCAGAGCGTCAATTTGGCACACTCTTGTTGTTCTCTTTTATGCACTTTTCACAGTTCCACTAGGTGTTTCTATTGAAAGTGTTTACATATTTCTTGTGGTACCACGTCTTACGAGTTACTCACTGTACCTTGAAAGCCGTACCTAGCTCTTCCTTGCATTCTTTTCAAATAATCATTATTAAGCTTCCTTTGTTTTTAATGTACACAGGTTTACTAGTTTAACTAATAATTGTCAGTTATTTCACTTACATCAGTCGAGAAGGAATGTTATACTCGACAATCTGTCTAAAGATGCCCACGGTAATCCCTATTAATACACTCGTAATTACACTATTTGTAAGAGTTGGTCACTTCTGCTTCCCTCACACTGTCGCCATTTTCAACCAATCACCACTGATCTGCATTTAGGGCAGTAGCCCAGGTGGCAAATTCCCTATCTGTTGTCTAGCAAGATTTTTCAAATAATTGCAAAAATCCCTTGGTAAATTATTCCAATCCCTTATGCCTCTTCCTATAAACGAATATTTGCCCCAATTTATCCTCTTGAATTCCAACTTTATCTTCATATTGTGATCCTTTCTACTTTCAAAACATCACCACTCAAACTTATTCTGTTCGTCTAATAATGTCATTCCACGCCATCTCTCGAATGACAGCTTGGAACATATCACTTAGTCGAGCAGCTCGTCTCCTTTCTCCCAAGTCTTCCCAGTCCAAACTTTGCAACATTTTCGTAACGATACTTTTTGTCAGAAATCACCCAGAACAAATAGAGCTGGTTTTCTTTGGATTTTTTCCAGCTCTCGAATCAATTAATCCTGGTGTTGGTCTCATACACTGGAACCGTACTAGTTGGGGTCTTGCCAGAGACTTACATGCCGTCTCCTTTGCATTCTTACTACAAACCCTAAATACCCTCTAAACCATGTGAAGGGATCTGTAACTTTTATTTACAATCCCGTTTATGTCTTAATCCCAATGAAGATAGACATATTAACAAGTAGGTACTATCACCCCATCAACGCAGTGATTGCCAGATACTCGGCTTTTACGTGTTAAAAGTCCCGTACCAGAGCGCTGTTTGCTGTGTCCTACTACTTCAGACAAACAGGTGTCAGTGATATCGCTGGCTATCGGCCCGTCAACACCATGTACGTACTGCTAGTGATACGATACTCCCTCCTTAAGGTCCAGTCAGTATTCACATTACATTGGACCGAGCAAGTGGCGATGGGGTTTGGATCACTTAGCTGTGAACTTGCATTAGGGAGATAGTGGGTTCGAATTTAATTGTCGGCAGCTCTGAGCATGGTTTTCCGTGGTTTCCCATTTTCACACTTGGCAAAAGCTGCGGCTGTAATTAAGGTCACGGTCGCTTCCTTCCCACTCCTAGCCCTTTCCTAACCCATCGTCGCCATAAAACCTGCCTGTGTCGGTGCAAGTTAGGCTGTGGAATCTGGACCTGGATCTGTCGACTCTTTAGCAGAGGAAGATGATATTGACACTGAAATCGAGTAAACTGGCATGCTCCATTATAAAGCCAGTTTAAATTTCAGCATGACAAGAATTTCATTTTAAGAAATGTTGACTTTTAGATAAACAATGTATTTATAATCCGTAGGTGGACATACTGCTGAACTATTAGACTAGACTGAGTAGAGAGCATTCTAGCATTTAACAACAATGCCATTATCCGTGAGAGAAAAATACCCTAATAAGAGCCTTAAGTGAAATTTCACATTTAGTACAACATATTATATTCCATTATTCATTAAAAATTATTTTGCAAATAAATCGTAATATTGGAGGTTAAAACACAGCGCATTCCTTCCCTTTGGATTCAACAGCTGTTCTTCTAGAAGCACTCTACGCAATTGTGACGTTATCCTTAACCATCAGGTGCCGATGGCCTTAGATGTTTGGCAAATTTCATTAACGAAGGCTATTTCCGATCCATACTTCATTTTATCCCGAATGAATAATCATGTCCGCCTCTGTGGTGTAGTGGTTAGCGTGATTAGCTGCCACCCCCGGAGGCCCGGGTTCGATTCCCGGCTCTGACACGAAATTTGAAAAGTGGTATGAGGGCTGGAACGGGGTCCACTCAGCCTCGGGAGGCCAACTGAGTAGAGGTGGGTTCGATTCCTATCTCAGCCATCCTGGACGTGGTTTTCCGTGGTTTCCCCTTCTCCTCCAGGCGAATGCCGGGATGGTACCTAACGTAAGGCCACGGCCGCTTCCTTCCCTCTTCCTTCCCTATCCCTTCCAATCTTCCCATCCCTCCACAAGGCCCCTGTTCAGCATAGCAGGTGAGGCCGCCTGGGCGAGGTACTGGTCATTCTCCCCAGTTGTATCCCCGACCAAGAGTCTGAAGCTTCAGGACACTGCCCTTGAGGAGGTAGAGGTGGGATCCCTCGCTGTGTCCGAGGGAAAAGCCGACCCTGGAGGGTAAACAGATGATGATGATGAATAATCATTCATTCATGTATTTTTGTTGCATGTCATAGGAGGGAGAATCAGTATGTAATGGGTGGAATTAAATATTAGTTACGTAAATATGGAAACCTTACGGCAGAAGGAACACTTGCATTTTAGAGACATGGGCCAGAGTTCCTTCACACAAGTACCCTTAGATTGATTCTTCATGTTTTATTCTTTGTAGAAATATTGTATTTTACTGCAGCTAAATAAACCTTACAAAACTTACATGTTTCAAAATTTGTTTAAAAGACGGTAAAATGCCTTAAATTGAAGTATAGTAGTCTACTATAAATTGCTCGATAAGTCTTTTTAATTTATACATCGTTTCAAGCCACTATTTTGTTATCCGAACAAGGGTTCAGTCCCGAATAGACTGGTTTAGGAGGCGTCCACTGTAATTGGTAAGCTTTAAGCAATTATGGAACGATAACATTCCCAATGAAATAGGACTGGAACATAGACCGGGAGTGCTGTCCTTTGAGTATGGCCGTAGAGCCCGAGGGAAATAGCGGCAAGCACCATGATCAAAGCAATCGGAGTAGAGAAGAGATAAATACCTACCAAAATCTAACACGATAACGAAAAGCAATTATCATAATTGGTATAGTCTAGATAGAGGACTGACCATGATGAGATAAACGATTAGCAGACTTAATACTCTGGTTCATTTTATGACGGAATAACGCACTATTTTCAGGCTACCAATATGAAAGGGGGAAATTAATAGGACGTTTTCATTGGTTTACAAACCTGTACACACCAGGGTGCTCACAGCTTGAGAGACGTCGGTTACGACTGTTAAGTGGACAACCACTTCATTAGGAATTTTCACCTGTTTCTCGATTTAATAAAACTAAATGAGTTTTCGGAGGATTATAATAAGTATAATAAATATTTTCATCATCATATAAAGATGAATGAACTGGATGGATGAAGCTATACGCATAAACCGGCTTCGGTGGTGGGGTCATTGAGGCGAATGGAAGAGGATAGGTTACCTGGGAGAATAATGGACTACCGGGCGGGTAGGCCGTGCGCGTAGAGGCGCGCGGCTGTGAGCTTGCATCCGTGAGATAGTAGGTTCGAATCCCACTATCGGCAGCCCTGAAAATGGTTTTCCGTGGTTTCCCATTTTCACACCAGGCAAATGCTGGGGCTGTACCTTAATTAAGGCCACGGCCGCTTCCTTCCAACTCCTAGGCCTGGGTCTCTCCTGTCCGTTTGTCGCCATAAGACCTATCTGTGTCGGTGCGACGTAAAGCCCCTAGCAAAAAAAAAAAAGAATAATGGACTGAGTTATGGAGGGTAAGAGAAGCAGAGGGAGACCAAGACGACGATGGTTAGACTCAGTTTCTAACAATATAAAGAACTAAATGAGGCCACAGCACTAGTTACAAATATAGGATTGTGGCGCCGTTTAGTATATTCACAGGGGCTTGCAGACTGAACGTTGAAAGGCATAACGGTCTATAATTATAATATATGTACGTATGTTATATAAAGGTAGTTCAAGGACTTTAACGTGATAAGGCATACTTTTCATGCCAGAACAGTCATACTTTTAAACCCTGCTGTTCTGTTCCGGTCTGTATGACCCGAAATATGACATTCCGTTTCTCGTTGTTAAAATAACCAATATATGTTTATGAAACTTGGTGTTTAAAATAAGTTTAAATTGTGCTCATCAGCGACAAGATCGAGGAAAACCAGCTCCGCTGGGTCCGAAGTGAGTCAGATGAATAAATGAAGACCAAAAGCTCTTGTCATCGAAGAGCCGAAGAGAGGAAGAGGACGTCCTAAGGCAACATGGAAAAGAACTGCTGAAGCTGTCTTAAGGAAAAGTGAAGTGCCATTAGATCTGGTGCTCGGACATACTCTCTCCGACTCAGAGGAGCCGATCCTCAGTGAGCTCGGGAGTGCCCGTTTTATGCGTACATATACGCCCAAAGCAGAAGAACTATGGTCTTAAACTGTAATAGTTACATGAGTATGCCTTTGCTGGCGGGACCTTGTGTTTACAGTGCACTATGTCTTCTGGTATGGGCTAGAGCAATCTTGTTACTTTCATTGATCTGTCTCAGCTTTATCCTTGGCTTTGACAAAATGAAAGTGACTGAGGTATGAGTGATGCTATTAATGCCATTCCTTCTGCAGCCAGTCCCTGCTATGAATGGTGTGAAAATATTGCTCATAGGATCAGTTGGTGCATGTATTTCAGTGGGCTTGACAGACTGATATGTAATAGCAACTTATGGCTCGGTGAGGAAAGCAACGGGAAACTACCTCACTCCTCATTTCCCTAGTGTCCGACTCGTTGGCTGAATGGTCAGCGTACTGGCCTTCGGTTCAGAGGGTCCCGGGTTCGATTCCCGGCCGGGTCGGGGATTTTAACCTTCATTGGTTAATTCCAATGGCCCGGGGGCTGGGTGTTTGTGCTGTCCCCAACATCCCTGCAACTCACACACCACACATAACACTATCCTCCACCACAATAACACGCAGTTACCTACGCATGGCAGATGCCGCCCACCCTCACTGGAGGGTCTGCCTTACAAGGGCTGCACTCGGCTAGAAATAGCCACACGAAATTATTATTATTTCCCTAGTATGCCTAGGCCATCTATGACAGGTGATGGCGGAGCTGTTGAGGATCCAACCAGCCTTAGGGCTGAGGACTAAACAAACAAACAAACATACATACATACATACATACATACATACATACATACATACATACAGTTACATGTGTAACGTTAGGGTCATTATAATAATCGAAAATATGAATACTGTATTATCGAATATTTGCAGTCTTATGAAAATACTAAACTATATTTTGTTATATTTAATGTGTATAATGATTTTTGTCATTCCAACTTACTCTCAGTAATCAACTAAGCCTCTAGACATTTACAAAAATGAGGTTGTTTCTTGCTACTCTCTCTCTTTTTCTTTTTATAGAAGTGTGATTAGCAGTTCTCAACCATTTCAATGTTTTTGGTTTTGTTTCTGCTCCGTTTGAATTGAGACACTACAGTCAGTGAGGATTGAATGATGATGAGTTGGAAGATCATGTCAGTGATGCATCCGGAGCGAGTGTTTCAATGACAGTTACGACAGCCTGTACAAAATCATTTTACTTCACAAATGAAACTACTGTGGTCAATTAGATGCTTAAAAGATACAAGAACATTGTACTTACGACCACTCTCCAACTTAATGAGTAAATCAGTGACAAGGCTGATAAGAAGCCAAATATGATATTGGGACTGTAGAAACACTTGTTCAACTATCAGGTACATAAATTATACCGAGGATGCAAACGAAAAACCAGTAAGGGGTCAATTATATTGATGTTTCTGAATCTATAAATACTGTATAAAATAAGAGTTTTGTCAGTACAGTACTCAGAATTTAAAAAGAATGGTATTTCTGTATCGGGCATGTCCACGCTTTTTAATTTTACTTAATGTCTGTCTGTCTGTCTGTCTGTCTGTCTGTCTGTCTGTCTGTCTGTCTGTCTGTCTGTCTGTCTGTCTGTCTGTCTGTCTGTCTGTCTGTCTGTCTGTCTGTCTGTCTGTCTGTCTGTCTGTCTGTCCGTCTGTCTGTCTGTGCATCACGAGAAAATGACTGAAGAGAATTTAATAAAAATCGGTATATAAAGTCGGGGAATGAGCACTACATTCTAGGCCATAAGTTTCACGCTGAGTGAAATGGTAGTTTAGGGGAAGGCCTAAAATTTAAATCTCAAATATTTATATTATTAGTGGTCCCATGGATAAATATTACATAACTAAAGTTATATAGAATTAAATTTCCGATCATTTATGTCTTATACATTTTTTTTTTTTGCTACTTGCTGTAGGTCGCACCGAATGGCGATAAAGGGACAGGAAAAGCCTAGGAATAGGAAGGAAGCGGCCGTGGCCTTAATTAAGGTACCGCCCCAGCATTTACCTGGTGTGAAAATGGGAAACCACGGAAAACCATTTTCAGGGCTGCCGACAGAGGGGTTTGCACCCACTATCTCCCGGATGCGAGCTCGCAGATGCGCCCCCTGACCGCACGTCCAACTCGCCCGGTTTATACATTTTTACCGTACAGGCTATAATGACAGAGATATTCATGAATTTAGATTTTTGTTGCTAAATTCATATCAACGCCGAGCCACGAGAAAATGGGTGAATTGAATTTAATTAAAATCGCTATATAAAGTCGGGAATAATATCTACAGTTTAGGCTATAAATAATTTTATTCGCTCTCAATGAAATGTTAGTTTAGGAGAAGACGACTAAAATTTAATTTTTAAATACCTATGTTATTGATCCTATCGAAAATTACTGCATAACAAGAGTTATAGAGAATACAATTTCCGATCATTTATGTCTAATTCAATTTTATCGTACTGACTATGATAAGAGAGGTGGTGGGGATTATTGTTTTAAGAGGAAGTACAACTGGGCAACCATCCTCTATATAAAACTAATTAGAGAGAAAATACAAGTGGTCCGGCATATCGAAAAATGAAGGTATCGGCTAAGAATGATAAGGGCCACGAAGGGCGTGAATATGAGACTTCCTAGGCCTTCATACGTAATACTGTCGCGGTCATAACAGAAAAACTGTTAACCAAGGGAGGTCCAATAAGATAGATAAAAGTGAAGAGCTGATACAAGTAAGTGGAAACAATGCCAGGACTCAGCTAAGGCCCCGTGGTTGCCATCCCACCCTCCCAAGTTCAGATCCCCTGGGGGCACTTTTAGTCGCCTCTTACGACAGGCAGGGGACACCTTGAGTGCTATTCTACCGTCCACACCCACACAAGGGGACGCTTATGATAAGAGAATCACCGGGCGAGTTGGCTGTACGGTTAGGGGCCCGCAGCTGTGACCTTGCATACGGGAGATAGTGGGTTCGAATCCCACTGTCGGCAGCACTGAAGATGATTTTCTGTGGTTTTCCATCTTCACACCAAGCAATTGCTGGGTCTGTACCTTAATTAAGGCCACGGCCGCTTCCTTCCCATTACTAGGCCTTTCCTATCTCATCGTCACCATAAAACCTGTCTGCGTCGATGCGACGAAAAGCAATTTTTTTAAAGAAAGATAAGAGAATTCACAAATTGACATGAATTTAGACTTTTGTTGCTTAGTCCATATTTACGCCGAGAATTGCTGACATGGAAATATTGTTCAATCGTGTTAACTGGCGATAACTTTTGTCATGATTGTCTTGAGGTGTAAAAACGCATGGTCACCGGTCCATATCGACAAGGAAGATAGTGCAGATTATTATAGAAGTCAGGAAAAACCGTAAAAGAAAGATCACTTGAAGAATATGATTAGAGAGAGTCAAGCAAGAAAGAAAGAAGGAAAGAAAGAAGAAACGACTCATTTTATATTAGATGCCCTAATATCACAAAGTCGGAAGAAAACTAAATGTGAAGTCCAACAATGTCGAAGTTGATAGAATTCATCAACAATAACATTACATTGACCATTGTTTTTGTGATGTGCTTTGTCTCTACTCTTCCCTCTTCTCTCCGATATATGGCATTACTGCTGCGTAAACAGCATGCCTGAATATTGGCGGAAAGTAACTGGGGGGTTAGATAACTTTCTTCTTTAGCATGCCATTCTACTGGTTCATAAATTTTCTGACGCTACTGGTACGTAACACACTGGTTCATCATATCATATCATTCCAGCTCTGAAGCGCTGATTGGAATGAGCAGTGTGCACACTTAACGGAATAATGGCAGAGGAGTGTTCTCCGCTGTCTGCGGCCTGATTATTCAAGCTCTGGAATTTTAGGCAATTAGATCTGCACCGTAGTACTGTTCGTTAAAACTGAGAAAATGTGCGGTTTTTCATTTGATCGAGTATTTCAAATGATGGCATTGCTTTTAATCGCGACGTTCCTACTGACGTCATTGTAATGACCTACAGTATGCCGACTTCAATTGGGAAAAACTTACAAAGACACTCTTTCTGAGGATGTAAAAAGGCAGGTGGATAGTGTCTGCCATTATAATGAAAACTGCCCCACTTGATTGTGATTGGCAGTAGGCAAGTGGGCCTGCCAAAATGTTGCAAACTCCCCAACCCAGTCTTCGCACATGAGAAAAATGGTCGCTTTTCTGGAGGTAACGTGTAGAGCTATGCAATTTTATACGTCTTACACACAACGTGTGCACTACCTAACCTAGATTTCTGTATAGAATGAAAATTCCGTAGCGAAGCACGGGTGCATCAGCTTGTTTATAATAAAAACCTCTAGTGGACTTCGGTCGACTGATTGAAGTGCAAGCAAACTGACAAGGAGGAGAATATTCTTGGAGGAATATGGAAAGTCACTGGCAGCAGAACATTGCATCAACAACGCAATTCCCAAGAACGGATGATTCTTAGAGAATGATCAGGAGCGTCTAAAGTCCTAAAAATGTGTCTAGTGTATCAGTATTAGTAACAAGAACAAAAACTAGAAAACGTGCATGCTGTAAGTCTTTCCCATCAGGCAGCGACAAAAAAGCAAGCATGTTGCATGGAAAATGTAATAAACATATCTTCAAAACAAATATCACCTGCTTGTGACCGAACTGCAGTCAGTAAGAAAAGAACTGTAGTGCTTTCTAAGATGAATGCCTGTGTTGAAAACTGTCCATTGTTTGAAATTTAAATAACAAGTATTCCTTAATAAAGTTTTATTTACGATTATTATTATTATTATTATTATTATTATTATTATTATTATTATTATTATTATTATTATTATTATTATTATTATTATTATTATTATTATTATTTTATAGTGCGTTTTGCCCTCTAAGGAGAGCGTAGAACCACTGTTTAGCACTGGTTATTTTTGTTCTTATCTTCCCAAAATTTGTTTCCTCTCTTGTATCCCAGCATTTTTGAGTTCAAGTTCCTGGCTGTTGGGTGAACTTATGTGAATTAATTGTCTGTCTGAATGTGGTTCGTGTAGTTGCCAGTGAGTCAATATTATTTTCTGCAAGGTCGTTTTGAGTGTCTACCAACCAGTCTAATTTGATTTGTCGAGTTCCGTTAATCATGAACAAGATTCTTTTGGTCAATCGCGAGTCGTCCATTCGTGCTGTGTGTCCGTAAAATTTCATATGCCTCTTCCGTTCAACTGAGGAGAATCGCTCATTCATGGAATACAGTTCTTCTGAGCTTTTACGCATCTAGATACTGTCTTTAATCTTGGGTGCAAATATCTTCCTGTGTATCTGCCGTTCTATTTTCTTTATGTCGTTGATTTTGATGGTTGAGGTGATGCCGATGCTTAATGATGTTTTTTGTTTAAGGGGGGACCTACACCTATAAGGATAAATATTTGCCAATTTTCAATGTATTTTTTCTACGTTTATTGATCCTTCCTCTTCAAATCACTGCAACAATTTCTTTGATACGTATCATACTTTTGACGTTATGACCAAAAACGTGCAGGACTGTCACCGACGTTTTCCTACACATTGGTAACTTGGTTGCTCGTTTCCAGAAACTTTGGATTTTCAAATCCGTTTCCTTAGTAACTGCCAGCGTTTTCAAGATAATGAAGTGAAATTTAGTATAGATGTGTATCTTATAGGGAAGAACAATACGACCTAGAACTGTTGCTGTACATGTCATTGTTTCGGTTTTAAATAATTAGTCTGTGAAAAAACTTGCAAAAAAGTTACAGGAAGAAGAAGATAATAATAATTTTCCCTAACAGTTTTTATTATTTATTACAAGTTATGGGTCTTATGGTGACGATGGGATAGGAGTGGGAATGAAGCGACCTTGGCCTTAATTAAGTTACAGACCAAACATTTTCCTGGTGTGAAAATGGAAAATCATTGAAAGCCATGTCCGACTCGTTGGCTGAACGGTCAGCGTACTAGCCTTCGGTTCAGAGGGTCCCGGGTTCGATTCCCGGCCGGGTTGGGGATTTTAACCTTAATTGGTTAATTCCAATGGCACGGGGGCTGGGTGTATGTGTTGTCTTCATCATCATTTCATCCTCATCACGACGCGCAGGTCGCCTACGGGAGTCAAGTAGAAAGACCTGCATCTGGCGAGCCGAACCCGTTCTGGGATATCCCGGCACTAAAAGCCATACGACATTTCATTTCATTTCATTGAAAGCCATATTCAGTTGGGTTCGAACACACTATCTCCCGAATACTGTATACTGGCCGCACTTAAGCGCCTGTAGCTACCGGGCTCGGTCTAACAGTTTTTAAAATGTACAACTTAACAATGAAGCATCTAAAATGCAAATAGGCTCTGAAGTTATACTTACCTATGGGTTATGGTGACCATAACCACGGTAGAGTAAACAATGCCCGGGTGTCATATTTGACTAATTAGATCCTGAGGGAAAAACACATTCTACATCAGAAAAGGAGGGATTAAGTTATCGACGAAAGAAAGGACGTGAAAATGAAAGATTCCCTCGCACTAGGAAAACTCTGTATATGATTGGTGTTGACCAAAGCATGTCGGCTATGAAATAGTAGAATGAGAAAACGTTCTAAACAACGTCGGGCCCAGCTAGGGGTCCTCTGGTCACAAAACCCCTATGGGTGAGAGCGCTAAAATACATCCACTGTATACCCATCTTGTCTTAAGTTTCCCAGAGGCTCTCAGCTTGCATTATGATCATGTGATCTCTAGCTGAGTGTTGTATTTATTCCACTTGTGACGGTTCCACAGTTTTTCCTATCAGACCTCCCTCAGCGAACTCTTGTCCTCTTCTGACCTCGACGGTAAACATTTTGCGAGGCCTAAGAACTCGTCCATTTTCACGCCCTTCGAAGCCTTTCGTTTTCTTTTGTCGATACTTTCATTCTTTCTTTGATGTTTCCTCTAAGTAGTGTTAACAGAGGATGGTTGTCAAGTTTTAATTCATCTTAAAACAATAATCACCCCCTGTGGGTGGGGGTCGCAGATGAAGAATACACCCACGGTATCCCCTGCCTGTCGTAAGAGACGACTAAAAGGGGCCCAAGGGGCTCTCAACTTGGGAGTGTGGGTTGGCGACCACGGGGCCCTTAGCCGAGTCCTGGCATTGCTTCCACTTACTTGTGCCGCGCTCCTAACTTTCGTCTATCCTGTCCGACCTCCCTTGGTCAACTCTTGTTCTTTTCTGACCCCGACGGTATTAGAGCATTCGAGGCCTAGGGAGTCTTTCATTTTCACGCCCTTCGCGGCCCTTGTCTTTCTTCGTCCGTAACTTCATCTTTCGAAGTGACGGATCCCTCCTTTCTTCTTTTTTCTCTCTCTCTTTACCCCCTGTGGGTGGGGGACGCAGACGAATAATACACCCACGCTATCCCCTGCCTGTCGTGAGAGGCGACTAAAAGGGGCGACCAATGGATGGTTGAAGTAGAACCATGAAACTACTTTTGATTCGTACCATCACGCGGGGAACACCATAGGTTGCCTGTACTTGCGAGTAGTACCACTATATTCGGTACGAAATAGGTTTGTGATTAGTAGCAGCCAAGCGCCTGGCCTAGGGTTTCCCAGTACCCGTGCGTCGTACCCATGTGAGCAACACCGCGGTTCTGGGCGCTGCCTGTGAGTTGTACCACTATATGAGCGACACCGTGGGTCTGCGTTGCCTGCGATTAGTACCCACTATGTGAGGAACACCACGGGATAGTGTGGTTAGTACACCTAGGTGAGGAAACTCATCGGTTTGCGTTGGCTATGAGTAGCGCCATTGCGTGAGAAACACCATAGGTTTGCGTTACCTATACGAAGTACAACACTTGTGAGTAGTACCATCTTGTGTGGAACACCGTGAGTCTTCGCTACTTTTGATTAGGCCCCCAACATGACAAATACCATGGTTCTACTTTACTCGCGACATGTACCATTCTGTGGAGCCTTAGACGTGGATTTTGCACCCTGTAGGCATCAAGCATCATTGTGCTTTATAAGTGGTCCCTTGGTCAGTAATACTATTATTTACGATCTTTTTTTGAGTCTGATCCACTGTTTTTTTGTTTGTTTGTTTTTGTATTTTGTTGGGTTCATGTCCATCCATTCATTCTTCATGACATTTCTTATTTTATTTTGGTCAATGGATGAATTTGAACTTTTTTTATTTCATTTCGTACCATTAGGTGCCGATGACCTCGATGTCAGGCCCCTTTAAACAACAAGCATCATCATCATCATCAAAACAATAATCACTATCACTAATTGACACTCCCTGTGGGTAACATCTCCAAGTCGTCTTTTACGACAGGTTGATTTTCGCGATTTGTTTTACGTACCCCATCCACAGGGATGACAAGCCTATGACAAGTGAAATGCACTATAATAATATATACGTCATCTCCCGTGACATATTCAACGTTTATTAGTTTATCTATCGTCTGGTGAAGTAATTTAGGACATCAAGACTAACGCACAGGCAGCCCAATAGCCCACACCTTTGTGGATTTACAAAATATCAGTTATTCAGAAGTGTCTGATATTCGCAAAAAGCAAACTCTTTTGGGGAAACACTTTCTGTATGAACGCTCACAGCTGTTCTCCGAGTATAAACCATTAAATTAAATTACAATTCAATTAAACTGAGGCACACGACTGACCGGTGTTTAATTTCTTACTCTGAAGTAAATTTCAAACTCATAATTGTTTTTCTTCTGACACAGTTAGTTGTAATTAAATTAACTTTAACAGTAAACCTAATGAAGTTGTACTACTACGGTACAGTCAGAAAATTCGTAGATTGGCGCCTACAGTTTAGGCAGCACAGCGTACACTAGTGAAGTGCACTCAGTAAGTGAGTAGGCAGGCGCCTACAGTTCAACCATCATCTAGCCTTTTCACCAGCTTTTTTCGTGGATTCTTCCTGTCTTAGTATACGGGCGACTTCAGTTTCTGCCACCTCAAACGTGTCGCCAGTGGATTTGCCTAATTTTTGGCAAAACTTGAAAGTTTTCCGTTGCTCAAACTACAACCTTCTGAAGTTTCGCCACTGGCATTCAACTACCTTGCACAACAGAGACAACAGTTCTACTCGTACTTACACTGTATGCACCATAGTTCTGCTAACGCAACTGTCTTCTGTTGGGACTAGCGAAGAACTGTCATAGCACCATTTTGTGTTGCAATCTATCCACTGTAGTACAGTGACTCTGTATGTACAGAGTGGCCAACGAGTGCTTCACTCTGATTGACCCCGCCATGTTTTAGCCAAATGTCCCGTCAACTGATTTAAACGTATGTATTCCGCACAGGGTAAGATCACTCTTTACGCAATTTCAGCGAAGTACGTGCTACATGTTTTAACCTTAATACAACCGAAAATATGTTTTTATTAAACACGGAAAATTATTTAGTATTCTTAGTTACGAAATATGTATGAATTTACGTATATCTGAGGTCTGAGTTTTGAAGAAAATTACGCCAGGCTGTTATAAACAGATCCGGAAAGGGTTTTAAAATGAAATTAGACAATTGCTTGTTTTCAGCTCTAGAAATAGCACGTTATAAGACGCTCCCAGCAACGAGTAAAGTTGTCTCATGCATTATAATGGTAACAATATAATAATAGTAATTGTATTGAGGATAGTAATTGTATTGAGGCCAAGACAGTAAATATCATATTTCTCCGTTAATATTCTCCGTATCGGAAACCTGTACATAACGAAAGTCGTTTAGAATATAATTTCCGATTTTTACGTTTTTTGCGATTTTGCCGTGTAAGGAAAAATAACAGAGATTTTCACGATTATATTTATTTTTCACAAATTTTCAAATATCCCCAAAAATGTCTGTTTTATCTCAAGTCTGTACACAACAAAAGTTACAGGAAAGGTCACTCCCGATCATTTACTGTAAGGTTCGTTCATTTTAACTGAATGAGATATTATGATTGATATATTCTTGAATTCAAACTTTTATGGCTATTCATCTCTTAAAGCACGTGATTATAAGTGCCGCCTAGCATCAAGTTGAGTTTTCTCATACATTATAATGATAAAAATAATAATCCAACTCCGTGGTTGAATGGTCAGCGTACTGCGCTTCGGTTCAGACTGTCCCGGATTAGATTCCTGACCGGGTGTGATATTTTAATAGCTCGGGCTTGGGGACTGTGTTCTTATGTTTGTCCCAACACCCTCATCATCATATTTAGACAACATACCACACTACAAATCACCACAGAAACACGCAATAGTGATTACATCCCTCCATATAGGATTTGCGTCAGGAAGGCTATCCGGCCGTTAAACAGGACCAAATCCTCATGTGTGACGCAGCTTCCACCCACAGCCCACAGTTGTGGGAAGAGCGGTAGAAAAAGAAGAAGGTAATGATAACAGTAATAACAATGTATTAGCAAAACCGATAGTTAGCAAACAGAATGTTTAAAATACAGCGGATATCATCCAGTATTAACCGAACCGGGGCACAAAATTAATCACACATCACGAAGATCGAACCGCGGGTGGTCGATAATTCAGTCCTGAATACAAGTACTCCGGGACCGGGATAACTGCTTGTTTTCACCAAGCAACAAGTAGTATTTTCTCAAACTATATGCCTGTTGTATAGTGATAGTAATATTTAATTCCTCATTGCGGGGATCAAACCGTAGCCATCATTAGAATAGCACAATACAAAAATCCGGGGACCATGGTAGTTCCATGTTTTCATCACTAAAGAGTAGTAGGTTTCATTAGTATTTCCATAAGTACCACGAGTAAAATGGTCCAGTATATTATGTTAACATAAATATGGAGCTAGGTATCCATTTTGTCTACCCATCGGTTAACTAATCATATTATTTCCTATCTACTGCGTGTGTTAAGATTATATACATACTGATAAGTCATATATGAAAAATACATTTGTATGTATAGTTTGATAATACTGTCTTGTATATTCCCATATGTAATACCATGTAACCTGGAATATGGTAATGTTAATTATTCTAAATTTAAATGTAGGCTAACATTACAGTCATCACATGCATTATTCAAGACAGTGACTATACTATTTTATACCACATGTATTATAATATGAATGTTATTATAGGCCCAGTCACCAACTAAGAATTTTTAACCTCTTCAATAATTGTGACTTGTATGCCTATACCACGTATTAATCTACATTTTTAAGTCTTGTGTCAGGTAGTGAGACTCTGAATATAACAAATACTGATATGCCTATATACATACAGAAAAAGCAAAATAAATAACATCTTAAATCTTGGACCTAGTCTATTCTTTATTGGAACAATAATAATATTGCTCTCCTTCATCTATCAGCTAATTGAGTACATGGCTAGAACATGGCGGCTGGACTGAACTTGGTCACACTGTACATATAGAGCCCCGGGCGAGTTGGCCGTGCGGTTAGGAGCGCACATCTGTGAGCTCGCATCCGGGAGACAGTGGGTTCGAACCCCAATGTCGGCAGCCCTGAAGATGGTTTTCCGTGGTTTCCCATTTTCACACCAGGCAAATGTTGGGGCTGTACCTTAATTAAGGCCACGGCCGCTTCCTTCCCATTCCTAGGCCTTTCCTTTCCCATCGTCGCCATAAGACCTGCCTGTGTCGGTGCGACGTAAAGCAACTAACCAAAAAAACCCATATAGAGTCACTGTATGCTGTAGTTCATCACAGCGACACTAGGTGGTCAATCCTTGAACTTGATGACTGCACTACGTATGATGCTTGTATTTAAAATGTACCTAATATCTAGGTCATCGGCCCATACGTATAAAACAAATAGTGTAGAGTATATTCATAGAGTGCAGTGAAACTTCTGTTAGTTTAAAATAAATATACATAACGTTAATTTCCTCTTCACTTTAAATAAAATAGGTACGAAAATTCGTGTTGTGAAAGCACTTTGATACACATTTGTACTTCTACAATAATTTAATTTTTTCTTCATCTCCACTATGGAACAAGTATCTTTCTCACGTCTCTTATATATTTAATGTTATCCTTGCATGAGTCTCTGTGGCTTCATCCTCATCCTCGACCATGTTTCATCCAATGTTATCAGCAATTACGCATTAAACCAGACACTCAACAGTGGACTCGAACTCTTCTGCGCCATCACCAAATTGTTTTAAAAGTAAGCCAAATTCAGATTCAGCGCTTTAATTTTGACATTCATCAATTCTATTATAGAGAAAAATTTAATTTATACTTGTTTTGTTAAGTCCAGATCCGTTATTAAGAATGTTGAAAAGCAACTTGTATTCTTCGGGGGAATTAAACAGTCCCCGCTAGGGAACGTTTCCAAGTGTAAGGTATTCCGAAGCGACAGGAGCACTGTGCTGATAATCTGAACTCACATCTCGACGAGTCAATACCTTTTCTTCTCTCAGAGGACGGTAATGAGCAGCGAGGGAGAAGCGATTTAATTTTGCTCTGCCGCAGGCAGACGAGAAAAGAGCAGCGCTTTTTCACTCCTTAAAATATGCGTGTACTGCGATCGCTCTTTAACATTACATGCTATTTTCTTTCCGCCATGCTTTGTAATAGTTTCGGAGGAACAAAAACTCGTCCAATAAAGTTTTGCATTCTCGCCACATTAACATGTTGTTGTTCTTGCTACTTTTGTTGTCGTTGGCGTTATCGTAACGTTATTATTAATATGCACATGAATTCTGTCTGATAAACATGTGTTGCTGTGGTATCTGAACGTATGACGAGGCTTTCTGCAAAACTCCAGATATGAAAAATACCCCGCAAATGCGAAGTCTTGGTTGTATGCGTCAAAGTTACTGTATAGTGATGCCCAAAGTTATTTGATTGATTGATTGATTGATTGATTGATTGATTGATTGATTGATTGATTGATTGATTGATTGATTGATTGATTGATTGATTGATTGATTGATTGATTGATTGATTGATTGATTGATTGATTGATTGATTGATTGATTGATTGATTGATTGATTGATTGATTGATTGATTGATTGATTGATTGATTGATTGATTGATTGATTGATTGATTGATTGATTGATTGATTGATTGATTGATTGATTGATTGATTGATTGATTGATTGATTGATTGATTGATACTGGTAAGATTATAACCAGGTGAACATCCCTTACATCTAACCAGTTTAATGCACTATTTTACCGGGCGGGTTAGCTGTGCGGTTAGGAGCGCGCAGCTGTAAGCTCGCATCCGGGAGATAGTGGGTTTGACCCCCACTGTCGGCAGCCCTGAAGATGGTTTTCCGTGGTTTCCCATTCTACACCAGGCAAATGTTGCGGCTGTACCTTAATTAAGGTCACGGCCGCTTCCTTTCCATTCCTAGGCTTTTCCTGTCCCATTGTCGCCATAAGACCTATCTGTGTCTGTCCAACGTAAAGCAACTAGCAAAAAAATACACTATTTACAAAGTTCTTCTCGACTACAGTATGTATGCACATGCCTACATTAAAATTATATAGAGACTGATATTATTAAACGAACATTTATATAGAGTATACATAGACAGGAACTGCGTGTATTAATGTGTCTTACCTGCTAAACAATTTTATTTTTTATATTAGTTAATAATATAAAATAAGTAACTATTGAGTAAGTAATTAATGACTACATTATTTATACTTAACTAAAGCAAAAATGTTCTTCTTCTTTCTTTCTTAATCTGATTACCCTCCGGAGTTGGCTTTTCCCTCAGACTCAGTGAGGGATCCCACCTCTACCGCCTCAAGGGCAGTGTCCTGGAGCTTCAGACTCTGGGTCGGGGATACAACTAGGGAGGATGACCAGTACCTCGCCCAGGCGGCCTCACCTGTTATAGTGAACAGGGGCCTTGCGGGGGATGGTAAGATTGGAAAGGATAGACAAGGAAGACGGAAGGAAGCGGCCGTGGTCTTAAGTTAGGTACCATCCCGGCATTTGCCTGGAGGAGAGGTGAGAAACCACGGAAAACCACTTACAGGATGACTGAGGTAGGATTCGAACCCACCTCTACTTAGTTGACCTCCCGAGGCTGAGTGGACCCCGTTCCAGCCCTGCTACCACTTTTCAAATTTCGTGGCATAGCCCGGAATCGAACACGGACCTCCGGGGGTGGCAGCTAAGCACACTAACCACTACACCACAGAGGCGGACAAAAATGTTAGAAAACATAAAGTTATTTGAGTTGTGATTAAGCATGAGTTTAATAGTAATTGTTCTAGTATACATACAAGAGTGTAAAGTAGAGATAATGATAATTAAAAGACTATATAAAATAAGCAGTTAAGTACGTAATTAATAACTGTTTATAACGAATTAAGCTAAAAGTATAATAAAAAAACCACGCCTATTTGAATCATAATTATACGTGAATTGAACAAGAGTCAGCGAGTTACATTAGGAGGACATAAAAGAGAAATACTTTAATTAGTACGGTTAGTAATTAGAAATTCATTTTCATACGAACCCCCGAACAGCAGATTCGAATGAATTTCCCTTTTTATAGCCCTGATATTCTCAGGAATTTCATTCCATTCACGAGATGCGAAAACTGTGAAAGAGTTGGTAAACATAGTAGTTCTGTTGGGTTGATGCGTGTTTCTGAAACATTAATCGCTCTGGAGTTGTTAGTTTGTATGTGTTGTTGTTGTTGTTGTTGTTGTTGTTGTTGTTGTTGTTGTTGTTGTTGTTGAGATACTGAATATTACGAGCAGCGCACCAATATTCACTTCTGCTTCAAACTGGGAAAAGCGTTTACAGAAATAAAACATGGTGTGAAAAACCGACAAGACAGCATAATGTGCGTCTAAGCAGATTGATCGCGAAAGAGTTGTTAACATCAATAGTGTTGAGTGAGGGTCAAAGCGGTCAACCATTGGAATTACAGTATCTCTATATCTTGAAATATTGAATGTCAGTGAAAAATTTAAGTGTGCGAAGTTTGAAATGTATTTCAGAGCGGGAAATTGAACACTGCTCAGTCGTGGGTCTCCGTTTCAATTAAGTTGGAATATACTTCAAATAACCACCTTACCATAAATAGTAATTAAATATTGTTTATCTGAGTCAGTCTATGATTTGGAAAACATTTTCCCATTATTATTATTATTATTATTATTATTATTATTATTAATATTGTACCGGTTGGTACACCTATACGCCACACATTTGAATTTTCCGCCTTAAAGTACTCCTCTACAGCTGAAACTCTGAACTTTAAAACTGAATTAATTCAACCGTTTATCAGAAGATGTCACTGTGTTAATTTCGAATTGTTTTTGTTTACTAATTATCAAGAAGTGTGAACATTCTCTCAGAGATGTTTCTACCAAAAACTATGATCATGCACCCAGGTGCGAAGTGAAGGAACTTTTCTTGAAGATATTTTGTATTCATAAGTTTGTTTTTTGCTAAATGTTGTTCTTTCATTTGTGGGTTGGCAATATTAATCTTTCTTTCCACCAGTTTTGAAATTAGCCAATCGTAAATTTCTGTCAATAATTTTCAGCCAATGGCGTCTTTCTTCCCCAATGTTGATGTGTAACTGTAAGCTACCCAATAAACGACTGTGGGTGTCTCTTAATCATTCATGAAAGGTCTCGAATCATCCCCGAGAGTATAAAAACTGCTGATTTTCATGGCTCTCCGCCACTCGCACAACATCTAGCTTACTGTATGGAAGTACAGCAGGAGGCGGGAAGCGCCTGTTTCATCCGCCAGCAGCTCTTCTACAAGGTAATGGCCTTTTAACATCTTTATTTCTTGCTAGCTCAGCAGTTTAGCCCTCGGGGAAGGTCCGAATCCTTTTTAATGTAACCTACCTTTCTAACAATGTAACTTAGTTCCGGCTTATGTAAAAGTTTCTTATTACTTTAACTGTAGATCGGGGATAGAGAGTACTTCACCCTCTCGAGTTTCCCTTCATTTTTAGTTTAGGTGACAACCGATTTTCTACTCTTAATGTATTAAAATTTTCTTATACGAGTCACCTCCCTAGTTTGGGAATAGCCCCTGTGTCAGCGGCCTAGTGCCCCTTAGGTTTTATAAGGTTTCATGTAGGAGCGCAAGCTACACCTCCATTCATATTGGTATATTGGGCCATTTAATTAACCTATTATTTTTCCTTTAAGGCCCTGTAGGCTGGGTACAAGATACCCCTGTTTAATTCCTGTAAGTTTCGCCTCGATGGCAAGTGATTGTAAAGCATTGTATTGCCTTTAATAGGCTTGAAACATTGAGAGCGGGTCAGCTCTTTATGGTGTTTTGAAAGGTGCCTCTAGGAGGCTTGACATTACTAGGTGGGAGCAAGTGCTCCATGTAATGAGGGGTTTTCTGCCCTTTGGTAATTTGTGGTTGTGAGCTGAGGGCTCAAGAATTATAAACTTGGGGCTCGAAGCCCAGAATTTGTAAAGATCCCTTAACTTGTGCTTTCGTTTGTAAAGTTATATTTGTGCCCGATTTTTCATTGTTATTTCAACTAGTGAAAATTTGTTAAACCTTGTTGTCTATTGTAAATATAACCTTTATTGAAATTTTAATTCATCTTTCGGACTTGTAGTTAGACCCATTCCAGCCCGCACCTTCTTTCACCTCTGCATTGTAACGGTTCAAATCCCGTTACAAGATGATATCTGTATTTTTATTATTGTATGATTTTATCTGTATTTTATTATTATTATTATTATTATTATTATTATTATGTCAGTATTATTATTATGTTATCTGTGATATTGTTACTATTATTGTAATTATCAGTCTTATTTAATTCGATTTTGCAATTGCCTGTTGCTTGCAAGATTGTACTTAGATGTATGCATATATACGTAGGTGTAGAGTAACACTCAATACCTGTACAGTGAGAATTGTTGTATATATCAGAGATTGGGTGTGACGTTGGGACATTGTGCAAGATTAGTGGCGATTCTGCCAAGTCATCGCCGCGCCATGGCGACGTCATCGTATTTATTTAGCAATGCGCTCACGGACTCAGCCGAGCCGGCGGCGGTTTCACCACTGTCTGTAATATCTGTCGCGTAGGTGGGAGTATGTCATTGTTAATTCTGGAGATTACGTAGCTGTGTCAACCAACGTCTATATAAGGTGGATGCATATTGTAGCGTCAGTCATTAGTTATACGGATGCAGTACAGTGAAGAAGTCTACTAGATCAAGAGGCCTTAGTTGGTCAGTGAACGAGTGTGAACGAGAGATGATGAGCCATTAATTATTGGTCATTGAGAGAGTGAGACCAAATGGTTGGTCCGTCACTTAGTGGAAGACACGGACGCAAGGGCTTACCATGGAGTCAGAGAGGGCAACCCTGGACCTGCCAAGAGGTCATACCATATTGACTTACAAAGAAGTCAGATGATATGGAGAAGAAGCAGTCACAAGGATGTATCACCAAGTTAGGCGTGACACATCTACAGTAAACACCAGATCAAAGGGATACGTCGTAATTACACTAAAAGTGTTGAAGGTACAGTCAAGTGAATCAGTGAGGGAAATATTTCGTATAAATTGTTAAATGTCCGGTCAAGAAGAATTCAAATTCATGCCTAGTTTCTTTCAGTTGCAATGTCATAATTTCATATTCTCATCTGTTTTATCGCAACAAGACTCACTATTTTTTAGATATATTATTTAAAAAATATATTGTTCTATCAAACGAATTCATAGTTTCATTTCATTGACAGCAAAATATCTTAACCTCAAAATTAATGGGGAAACCGAACGCCAATCTCCTTTTCCCAGAACTTATATGGTATGTTGTTAAAAGTAAGCTTATTACCCCACACCCTAGAGATAGTCAAGAGTCTCATTCTATTATTGCTGTACTGAGTGACAGCTGGCGCCCTTCAAATAATGTATGTGTAAGTAAGCAGGTAACAAGTAAGTGTGAGTACAAGGTTCAACAAGTGTGTATTTTATTTAATGAATGTTAATTTTCATAATTTCCATTTTAAATGCAGATATTCAGATTTTTCAAGTAAAATGCAGATTTATAATATTTGTAAAATTTAGTCAGACAGCTAGGAAAGTCTCAAAGTGTCGACGCAACGTGGGACTCGAATAAATTCAGAATCTGTTCTGAATGACAGCATATCATAGGTTCATTTGGGAAGAGTATGCACATTTAAGCCAACGGAATTATTACCGGTAAATTTCAGGACTATAATTTTGTGATATATATTTGTATTTTGGGGATATGTCAAGGGATTTGAAGAGGGAAATTAATTTGAGATCGCGTACTATCACTAGTGAACCAAAGATGGACAAGGAAGACAATAACAAGTCATGTGAGGACGAGGTCATTGCTTCTGCGGACATCCAAGGTGAAATTCAGAATAGGGAGCAGGTGAAGACGATGGAAGCTTCTGGGGTAATTCAGAAAAGTGCAGAAATCGAGAAGCACACTGAAACCCAAAAGGAGATCGCGGGGGGAATGAACCAAGATTTTATAAATTTAATGATGTCCAAATTTACCGAGATCAGTAATGAAAACTGTAAAAAACTGAGTGAAAATAGTAAGATAGAGATGAAAGGAATGAAAGAATTTTTTAGTAGTAGTAGTGAAAATAGTCAGAAACGCATGGAGGAAAATAATAAAGAGATGAAAGAATTAATTAGTACTAATAATGAAAACAATAAGAAAGAGATGAAAGAGATGAAAGAATTTTTTTGTACCAATAATGAAAATTGTAATAAACAGATTAACTCTCTAAGTAGTAAAATGGAACAAGTAATTAGTAGTAGTGAAAATAATAAGAAGCAAATGGAAGAGTTAATTGGCAGTAATAAAGAAAATTTTAATGTGACCAATGAGAAAATAGATGGGTTAAGTGAATCACTAAATTCTAAAATAGATACTAAGATAGTAGAGGTAACTAGTCAAATATCTAAGTTAGAAAATAAGTTAAACAAAGACTGTGTTGACCGTAAAGAAGGTGAAATGAAGTTGAATCGGAGCAATATTCATATTCAGACCGAGCAAGTCAAAGAAATATGTACAGAGAATATCGTAGAATTAAGTGATAAAAGTTCTAGTAATCGGGAAGAAATTCATGACGTAGTCGAGGAAGGATTGGACAGGATTTGCAATGCAGTTAGAGAAGATACGAGGGAACAGATTAGTAGAATTGAACAAATTGAAAGCAAACTTGTGGAGGTCACAGAACTACGGAACGAACAGGAAACGCTATCACAGCAGGTAAGAGAAAGAGAGGAAGAATTGAGAATAGTGGAAGAGAATTCTGAGAGAGCAGAGGAAGAAGAAGAAGAAGTTGAGAACTGCCAGGGAGTGATACGGCAGAAAGGTACAGGTGAGACGGCGAGAGAAGTGGTAATAGCGAGTGGTTTGTTCAGTAGGGATCGTGATTTAACCGAGTTTTCTGGAAAACAGTTTAATTCTATAGAATTTGTAAAAGTAGTTGAGACAAGATTTGCTAGTAAGCTGAGGAATAATGATATTGAATGGGAATACGTGCTGGAAATATTGTCGATAATGTTTTTATCGGTGAAAGTAAAATATGGTTTCGAGTATACTGGGATAATATGTCTAATTTAGGAGAGTTTAAAGTGTTCATTGATAGGCTTTGGAAGGAATGTGTGGAAGGGCGCGAACGAGAGAGAGAGCGCATGATGTCTGCGGAAAGTAGTATAGCAGAGAGAGGGGGGGAAATGTTAGCCGTGTATCAGAGAAGTAGTGATCATGATCCGCAGAGGATTAATAGTTGTGTCGATGGTGGTAGGGGTCAGAAGAGTAATCAGAGAGAATCGGAAGATGGGAGGCGTATGGATTTAAGTTATCAGAGAGACTATGATAGTCTTAATATGAATGTTATCCAGGTGTCGTTATCGAGTCAGAGAATTTCAGATTCACAGGGAATCGGGTAAGTTACCGGTAAGTGAACAGGCCGAAGGTAGAAGATGAACTGGTATTTATTATAAGTAGTTATGTAGTGAAAGTAGATTTAAGAGTATAGTGTGATTGTGACCTAAGTAATGTTAAGTGAGATATTTAAGTAGTGCCGTAGTCGTAGATCATGCAGTAATTAATGGTAGCAGTAAGTTAGACGTAAGAAGTGTTCTGGTAAGTGATGTAAGTACTTATAATACTGAGAATATGATGTAAGTAGTGAGATAGTAACTCCGATGATGGAAATTGTGATATGAAGAAGGTAAGTGAAGGTACTATAAGATATTATAACAGCCGTTGGGTAAGTCATAGTGAGTAAATAAGATAGCGGTACCAGTCAATTGAAGATATATGTAAGTTTCAACCACGCCTTGTTGTACCAGAACTTGTGTATTCAGTTGTTTTAGGAGCTGACTTGGTTGCAAATCATGGAAGTAGAGTAGACTTTAATTTAGGTAGTGTGTGTTTGTTCTGGGAGGAAACTAGCAAAGTAGTACGTGTTAATTATGATGGTCTGAGGTAAGTGTGTTGGTAACGTATGTTCTTTAAAGATATATGAGAGGTAAGTGAAGGTGTTCCTAGTGAGAGGAAATGTGTTGAGGTATGTTACGTGTCTATAACGACCAGGATCTGAGGGATCGTCGGTATGAGGCAGTGACGTGAGGTAATTTGAGTGAATTACAGGAGGAGTAATTGTGTTCGATGTTAGGTAAGCATCGTGATGTATTTAGTGGTAAGTGAGGAAGAACACGTGTATGAACATAAATTTGTAGTAAATGACCATTGATCGTTTGTGGGAGGTAAGTACCCCATTCAACTTAAAAATGCTAGTGACGTCTAAGCACAGATAAACATTATGCTGGATTACGGAATAATTGAACCATCTTGTAGCCATAGTATTGATTCTTTTAATTATTGTTGCCAAGTATGATGTGATTTTTTGAGATATGTAAGTTTACAAGGGCAAAATTGATTCATTTTGAGTGACAGAGTGCTACTCAGATTTCCATTTCATCATCTGCAGAGGCGGGAAATATGTCTAAATTCTTTCTTTTGTATCAGGGGTATTTCACTATTGTGAGCCGTATCGGGAAGTGTGCATATTCCTTAAAAGATCAGGAAGGGAAGATTGTCGGTACTTACAACATTAAGAACTTAAAGAAGTACGTCACGGGAGATTTATTGAGATAAGATTAAGATGATTAATTTTTGTGAGAAACTGGCAAAATAAAACTAACATCTGCGAATTTGCGTGTGAACCAAGTGTCGTATTGGTGTATTGGAAGAATAAGTGCTACATTGTCATGTAATGTGTGACAAACAAAACGGAGAACAGGACATTGGACAGTTATCTGCGATAACAATATGCGAGAACAGTTCTCATATAAGTGATATTTCACAAAAAGTTTTGATATGTTAAAAAAAAGGAAGAATGTAGTGTAATCATTTAAAATTATTTGTATGTGTTAAATTGAGTGCTGTACTCTTGTGATTTGTATGAGAGAAAAAGAGAATGGGACACTGAACAGTTATCCCGTTACAAGATGATATCTGTATTTTTATTATTGTATGATTTTATCTGTATTTTATTATTATTATTATTATTATTATTATTATTATTATTATTATTATTATTATTATTATTATTATTATTATTATTATTATTATGTCAGTATTATTATTATGTTATCTGTGATATTGTTACTATTATTGTAATTATCAGTCTTATTTAATTCGATTTTGCAATGACAATGTGCGAGAAAAATTCTCATATATGTGATGTGTTATAAAATGTATGGATGCTGAAAAAGAAAATTATTGTTGTATACTCATTTAAAGTGTTTATATGTGTCAGTGTTATATATATATATATATATATATATATATATATATATAATTTTGTTCATAAATCAATCGATTCTTTGTTCTTCGATTTATTTATGAGGGAGGCGAATTGTAACGGTTCAAATCCCGTTACAAGATGATATCTGTATTTTTATTATTGTATGATTTTATCTGTATTTTATTATTATTATTATTATTATTATTATTATTATTATTATTATTATTATTATTATTATTATTATTATTATGTCAGTATTATTATTATGTTATCTGTGATATTGTTACTATTATTGTAATTATCAGTCTTATTTAATTCGATTTTGCAATTGCCTGTTGCTTGCAAGATTGTACTTAGATGTATGCATATATACGTAGGTGTAGAGTAACACTCAATACCTGTACAGTGAGAATTGTTGTATATATCAGAGATTGGGTGTGACGTTGGGACATTGTGCAAGATTAGTGGCGATTCTGCCAAGTCATCGCCGCGCCATGGCGACGTCATCGTATTTATTTAGCAATGCGCTCACGGACTCAGCCGAGCCGGCGGCGGTTTCACCACTGTCTGTAATATCTGTCGCGTAGGTGGGAGTATGTCATTGTTAATTCTGGAGATTACGTAGCTGTGTCAACCAACGTCTATATAAGGTGGATGCATATTGTAGCGTCAGTCATTAGTTATACGGATGCAGTACAGTGAAGAAGTCTACTAGATCAAGAGGCCTTAGTTGGTCAGTGAACGAGTGTGAACGAGAGATGATGAGCCATTAATTATTGGTCATTGAGAGAGTGAGACCAAATGGTTGGTCCGTCACTTAGTGGAAGACACGGACGCAAGGTCTTACCATGGAGTCAGAGAGGGCAACCCTGGACCTGCCAAGAGGTCATACCATATTGACTTACAAAGAAGTCAGATGATATGGAGAAGAAGCAGTCACAAGGATGTATCACCAAGTTAGGCGTGACACATCTACAGTAAACACCAGATCAAAGGAATACGTCGTAATTACACTAAAAGTGTTGAAGGTACAGTCAAGTGAATCAGTGAGGGAAATATTTCGTATAAATTGTTAAATGTCCGGTCAAGAAGAATTCAAATTCATGCCTAGTTTCTTTCAGTTGCAATGTCATAATTTCATATTCTCATCTGTTTTATCGCAACAAGACTCACTATTTTTTAGATATATTATTTAAAGAATATATATTGTTCTATCAAACGAATTCATAGTTTCATTTCATTGACAGTAAAATATCTTAACCTCAAAATTAATGGGGAAACCGAACGCCAATCTCCTTTTCCCAGAACTTATATGGTATGTTGTTAAAAGTAAGCTTATTACCCCACACCATAGAGATAGTCAAGAGTCTCATTCTATTATTGCTGTACTGAGTGACAGCTGGCGCCCTTCAAATAATGTATGTGTAAGTAAGCAGGTAACAAGTAAGTGTGAGTACAAGGTTCAACAAGTGTGTATTTTATTTAATGAATGTTAATTTTCATAATTTCCATTTTAAATGCAGATATTCAGATTTTTCAAGTAAAATGCAGATTTATAATATTTGTAAAATTTAGTCAGACAGCTAGGAAAGTCTCAGCATTCCACGGATAACTCCATAACTCTTATTATTATTATTATTATTATTATTATTATTATTATTATTATTATTATTATTATTATTATTATTATTATTATTAGTCACTAATTGGCCAACTAGTGACCACAATAAGTTTCCTTATACGAGGTACTTTCTGTCTTTTATTCTATTTTCGATTGACGGCGTTCGTCCGATCACTTTTTACCAGATGTCCATTTCCCATATAGGAAAGTCCCAAAAGTCACAATGCTTATTCTGAAAAGGTCTCGTTTGTACGCGTCATATAGTCGTAAGCCCATTTCTTCGAGGTCTTTATTGATATTAACGTAGCACGGAATTGTTGTTTTTTGTTTTGAGCCGAAATTGTTAAAACTGCATTTTTTCCATTCATCCATCCTAAGTGACCGTAGAAACGAGCTCTGCGTTTCCGCATTGTGTCCGTGATCTTCGCTATCTTAGAGTAGATTTCCTGTAAGGATTATTATTATTATTATTATTATTATTATTATTATTATTATTATTATTATTATTATTATTATTATTATTATTATTATTGTACCGGGCGGTACACCTCCACACCGTTTATTTAAAAGTTGCGCCAGTTAAAACTCCTCTTCTGGAGGAAGTCTGAACTTTATCTACGGTCTTAATTTCCAAATTTCTCAGAAGATGTCACTACCTGGAAATTTTTGAGTTTGTGAACTGTGTCATTTTCGACGTACTTTTGTTTTGCTTGTATTAAGAAGTGTGAACTTTCTCTTCTAGAGGACACTACTGAAGATCAACAATAGTGCAACCTAGTGCGGAGTCAAAGAACTATTTTGTTGGAGAAAATTTAATTTCAGGAGTTTGTTCTTTGTTAAATTTCTTTCTGTCATTGTTTAAGTTGGCAATATTTACCCCCTTTCTTCCCCTTGTTTTGAATGTATCCAATCACGAATTTCTTCAATGAATTTCTGACCAATCTGGTGTATCTTTCCCCAACTTGAATCTGTTGCGGGGTCCTACGCAATAAAATCTTTGTGGCAGGGTGTTTTCTTTCCCCTAACGCCTAGAATTTTCTGCGAGAGTATTTAAACTGCTGATTTTAGGGTCTCCGGGCCACTTCTGTTCCATCTTTCAGTGTATTTAGTACATAGCAGGAGGCGGGAAGCGCCTCTTTCCTCGGCAGCGATCTACTACCAGGTAATGGCCTATTAATAACTTCTTTTCTTGCTTGGTCGGCAGTTTAACTCTCGCGGCGGGTTCGAAGCGTTTTCCATCATGTAACCTTTTCCTAAAATGTAACTACTCTTTTCTTCTATTCTCTTGTAAAGCTACATAATGGGATAGAGAGTGCTAACCCTCTCGAGCTCCCACTCATATTGTTTTGAGGTGAACTTATTTTTCACAACCTATTCTTCGATAACGTAAAACTATTGTTCCTTTCTTAAGTCACCTCTGTAGTATGGGATTAGCCCTTGCATCAGTGGTCTAAGAGCCAAAATAGGTCTTAAAAACAAAGTGTATTAGGAGTGCAAGTTCGCCTCCTCTCAAATTGTTATTTTAGAGGTCATTTAATTAACATTCTTTTCGTTTAATAGACCTCAGTAGATTGGGTATTTTACCCCTGTGTTATGTCCGTTGAGGACAGCTTGAAGGTGGAGTTTAGTGTGGCCTGGGAGAGGCTTAAATTGGAGAGCGTGTGGCTCTTTTAAAAATTGTATGTTGTATGCCTCGAGGAGGTTTTTCAGTGTAATTTGGAGCAAGGGCTCCTAGGTATGAATGGGGTTTTCTGCCCCTCTGTTAAAATTGTGTTTGGGATAAAACTGAGCTGATTGCCCAAGCATTGTGAATTCGGGGCTCGAAGCCCAACTTCTGTAAATATTGTAACTACCTTTTTTGACTTGCTACTCTGTAACTGCCATGCTTGTTACTTATTTATTTTGAAAAGAAAATATAACCTTATTAAATTTTAAATTTTGTTTACATGCACTATATTTTCGTAGCTTGAGATCCATTCATGCCCGCACCTTCTTTCACCTCTACCTACCGCTAAAACTCGGTAACAAGTGGTAGCAGAGCGTGGTTGAATGGGTCTCAATTTTGCCCCTCTTGACGGTTAAACATTGCTTTAATTCAAACTCTAACCATTTTCTCAGTTGCTGGCATTTGTGAGTTTTTCAAAATCGTTCTGTCACCATGCCCGGCCCTCGCGATGTTCTCCTCCTTAACTATTTGCGCAAAGAGGAGTTGATATACGAGTTAACTATCAGAAACGTTCAATCTGGAGGCACGGTTGCAATAGACACTAACAAGCTTAGAGAGTCCCTTGATTTGCCCATTTCCATCCCCAATTTGGGAGAGAAAGAAATTGATGACTCTCTTTCCACGATCGTCGAGAATATTACTGGGCTAGCATCTGTAGTTAGTTTTTTTGATGAAAATGATCCGTCTCCTAATCAAATTAAGCGTGTGCAAGGCAGACTATATCACTTTTCAAATAGAGTTAATGATCTGTTGTCTCTAAAGGTGAATGACGTTCAGAGGAAGGAAGCTAATACGCTCCTTGAAACTATTTCTGAATTGTCTAGTAAAGTCACTCTATTGTTAACTGGGGAAATTCCTCCCAAATCTGATCTACCCACCATAGTGAATGTAGGTAGCGAGGAAGAGTCTCCTAAGGGAGAAGTAAATAAGAAAACCCCCACTGCTCAAACTATCTCTGCCCCATTGGACAACGAGTCTGAACGCCGTGCATCGTTGGGTAACATCCGTTCTGAATTAACTTCTTTGCCATTGAAACCTTTACCTACTATGTCACCCGGGTTTAGTAGCTTGCCTCATCCATTGGCAATGTTGCTAAGAGGTATCTCTAAGTTTTCTGTCAACACCACCAGTGAAGTTATTTCATTTTTAAGATTTTTAGTTGAATTTCAGGATCACGCCCTTGTGTTTTCTCTTTCCCCTTGTCAGATTTTGCAAATTATCTATCCGCATGCTATTGGTGTTCTCTCAGATAAAATAGTAAGAGCCATTGCTGAACAGTCATCTATTGAAGATTTTCACGCACACTTGCTTGCAAATTTCATTCCTGCCCGCGCGAGGTCATCTCTGATTCAGAAATACTATTATCGAGTACAGAGGTTGGATGAAAACTTGGCTGATTTCATACAGGACATTAAGTTTTATACTAGGGTGTTTGCCCTTCATTTTCCTGAAGATCAGATTGTACAGGCTATTGTAGAGGGAATTTCACCTCCCTATAGGTCATATTTGTGTTTCGCGGCGTGCCCGCAAACTTTCTCTGAACTTGAAGCATTGGCCGTTTCAGCGGAAGGAGTTAGATACGCCGATTCTTTGCGTGTCGCGAAAGAACCCCCGCCTTCCTTTAGTAACACTCGGCCTCCACCTCGCCGACCAGTCAATCCCCGTAAATGTTATGCTTGCGGGTCGCCTGACCATCTGCGCGACAAGTGTCCACTGATCAAGTCAAGTGGGACAAGGAATGGAGCCGGGTCATCACAAGGCTGTTTTAAGTGCGGGGCCTTCTCACATATCGCCAAGAATTGCCCAAACTCAAATAGCACCCCCTCCTGCTCAACTTCTGGTGCAAATTCCAGCTATGCTAATAATAAAAAGTGACTAGTGGCTTCGGCTGAGTCGACTAATACATCTTCCCGAGACTCAGCCCCTAGTAAACAGGTTGTAAATGCAGAGAACGATCAGCCTTCAAATTCATCTTTTGAATGCCCTAAAGAATGTCTTAGGATTGCGGCGGATACCCCCGCACCTGTTCCTTTTCTTAAGATTGAGTTAAATAACGAGCCTATAACAGCTCTATTAGATTCAGGCAGTGTTTGTTCCATTATTTCGGCTGAATGGTACTCGAAATTGAAATCTGTTTGTAAACTACCTGTCTATGACTCTTCTCCTATTCAATATGTTTCGGCTAATTCATCTCCATTAGAAATTCTAGGTTCCGTACTGGTCAAAATTCGTATTTTTAAATTTACATGGAAAATTAAACTGTTTGTGGCTAAGCACTTGTCTTGCCCCATCATACTGGGAGCGGACTTTATTTCTCACACTGGTCTTGTGCTCGATCTCCAGTCTAGGTCGTGCACATTCAAATTTGCGTCCAATTGTAATATTCCCTTGTTAAAGTGTAATTCTGTATCATGTTCATCTATTTCGCCTACCCAGGATGAGATGTTGTTAGACCTTAGACATCTACCTGAGGAGCAGGCTGATAGTATTCGTAAATTGTGTCAGTCGTTTCCCGAGGTGTTCTCGGATACTCTTGGTGTTACTGACCTTATTGAATACAAAATTGAGGTCACGGATTCGATTCCTGTCCGTTTTCCACCATATAGGCTATCTCCACCTAAAATGAAGGCTCTGAAGGAAATCATCGATCAGATGTTGAAGGACGGTATTATTAGGCCCTCTAAGTCAGCGTATTCTTCGCCTATTTTTCTAGTACCGAAACCCCAAGGAGGCTTCAGGCCTGTCATTGATTACAGGGCTCTCAATCGGAAGGTGGTGTTGCAATCTGTGCCCCTTCCTGACCTTCATTCTTGTTTTTCATGGTTTCGTAAGGCCAAGTTCTTCACCATCTTGGACTTGAATCAGGCCTATAATCAAATTCCCCTTGCCGAAGAGTCTAAACACCTTACAGCGTTTGCCACGGACTGGAATTTATATGAATACAACCGCGTGCCTTTCGGGCTCCCTACGGGAGCAGCTGTGCTCACTAGGCTACTAGATAGGGTCTTCTCCGACATCAAATTCGAGTACTTATATCACTACTTAGATGATGTCGTAGTATTTTCAGAAACTTTCGAAGAACACCTAGATCATCTGCGAGAAGTTCTCGATCGCCTTCGTAAGGCTGGGTTAACTGTTAAGTTGTCCAAGGTTGCCTTCGCTAAGCCCTCTATGTCTTTCCTAGGGCATATTGTGTCACCCGATGGTGTAGCAGTCGATCATTCTAGAACACAGGCCATCCGTGATTTTAAACCTCCCAAGGACATTAAAGGCATCGCCAGGTTTATTGGTATGGTGAATTTCTTCAGAAAGTTCATTCCTAACTTTGCTAATAGAGCGGCGCCCTTAAACCTTCTTCGTAGGAAAGGCATCAAATTCGAGTGGGGACCTTCTCAACAAGCCGCTTTCGAAGATCTTAAATTAGCTCTCTGTAATGCCCCTGTACTTGCTATGCCTGATTTCTCGAAGAAATTCATCGTCCAAACGGACGCGTCGTCGTCAGCCGTAGCTGCAGTCCTTCTTCAAGAGACTGAACTAGGGAGGCGACCCATCGCCTATGCATCTAGGACATTGTCAGCTCAAGAAGCCAAGTATTCCATCTATGAGCTCGAAGGTTTGGCAGTTTTATTTGCCTTAGAAAAGTTCCGTCTCTATCTGGAACATGTCAAATTCGACCTGGAGACAGATAACCAAGCCTTAAGCTGGGTCTTAGGTAGGCCGCGTCGTACTGGTCGTATAGCCCGTTGGGCCATCCGTATTTCTGCCTTCCAATTCAATGTCAGGCATATCAGAGGTACCGAAAATGTTATTGCTGATGGACTCAGCCGTATGTTTTCTAACGACGTCGAGACCCATGAACCGGTCGACAGTTCATCACCTTCCGAGTCCATACTATCCGAGGTTAATGCCATCTTAACCGATGCTCCCATGCTCTTTAGGGATATCGAGAAATACCAACGTGAAGATCCTACGCTGGCTCCGATAATGGAAACCCTTTCTTCTGGGGAACATGTCGTCCCTTATGTTCTGAGGAATGGTGTTTTATGTTGCCCTTCGAGGCATGACAAGATGATGAAAGTTGTCGTTCCAGCTGTTCTCGTGCCTATGATCTTCAAATACTATCATGAGACCCCATTGGGGGGGCATCTTGGAATCTTTAAAACCCGTGAAAAGATTCGTGAAAGGTTCATCTGGAAAGGTATGGACGGTGAAATTCGTGAACTTGTAAAAGCCTGTAAATCTTGTTTGCTTAGTAAACCAACCATGTCCACTAAGGTAGGCCTTTTGTCTTCTCATCAAGCGTCGCGCCCCATGGAACGCCTGTATATTGATTATGTGGGACCCTTCCCCCAGTCAAAGGGGAATGCCAACAAGTTCATCTTTGTATGTGTAGATGGTTTTACTAGATTTTCCTGGTTATTTCCGACTAAGCTGGCTACCGCTCAGTCCACCATTACCTGCTTAAATTCTATTTTTGCTTCTTTTGGTCCGTGTCAATATATTGTATCTGATAATGCTAAGGCTTTTACATCTAATTTATTTCGTAAATTCTGTTTTGACTTATCAATATCTCATGTAACTACTTCTGCTTATTACCCGCAACCATCTCTGGCTGAACGGGTTAACCGTAATCTCAGGTCCGCTCTCATTGCTTATCATCATGAAGATTCTTCCAGGTGGGACACGTCCCTGCATTGGTTAGCTTTTGCTTTGAATTCGGCGGTTCATGAATCTCACAAGTTTACTCCAGCTTCTTTGATGTTCAAGTTTGTTCCCAACTCGCCGCTCTCTAACCTCTGGTCTCTGAGTGACATTTTGCCCGAGACAATAGATCCGGACAACATTAAAGATCTTTGGAAGAAGGCTAAAGCCAATCTTAAAGTGTCTCATGAAAAGGTTAGGGAAAGGTATGATCGTGGACGGAGACCCACCCCTTTGAAGGTAGGTGACCAGGTTATGGTCAAAAATTTTGTTCCCGCGGGCAAGCTTGCCCCCAGATTTCATGGGCCTTGTATCATTCTCGATTTTCTTACGCCGGTTACCTTATTGTTAAGTAATCCAGCCACCGAGAGGATATTTAGAGTTCACCTGTCCCAGGTGAAACCGGTGTAATTTCTGTGTTAACTTGCTTCATATTATTTTGAAAGGATATGAAGGTTATATTTTTTTTTGAGTTTCACTTTTAAGGCATTCTGCACTACCTATAATATTTTGTTTCAGATGTAAGCATTTTTGTAAAACCTGTCCCGACCCGTTAAACTGCCATTCTGTCCTTGCCACGGCCATTACCACGCTCCCGTCTCCTGCTCCACCTTACACTGTGGCTTCATAATATTTAATGCCATGGATATCTACACGCCGCTGGCCCCTCAACCTCTCCATAATGCCTGTACCCTCAATGAAGACGATGGTCCAACACAATTCTGCCGCCTAGCTTTAATGTTTCAGTGCCCCCGCAGCCACGCAGCGCCATGCAGCAACTGGGGAGGGGGATGGGCCCCCTCCTCTCCAGCGAGGCCGACATGTGCACGGCGAGCCGGAGCTCTCCTCCCGGCCAAGGCGGATGTGCGGCGCACGACCTGCTACTGGCCCGCAGCCTGTATATGTTCACCGCGGGCGCGGCGTGTTTCAACACCTCTGCTCCCCTCATAGTGCGGGCGAGCGGTATCTCAGGGTACTTAAGGGGTCCGAGCGGCCTCCTTTTGGACGCAAGCTGCAACGGCCGTTCTGGCCATCCAACTTCATCAACATCAACTACATGGACAGTTACTATAAGAGATAACTACACTTGGGAATTCAACAGCAATATTTGGTGGACATTGCAAATTTTTCCTTCACTTTTAAGTATTAAAAGCTTATCTTCAGAAATTCAACTTCTATAAACATAAAGACTTTACTTCACCTGCAACAACAAAATTTTGGAACCGAATTAAGAAATTTCTCAAATACTTCTGCAAGTTATCTTAATATCAACATCAAAACTTGGAACTTATTTTCAAACAAAAGTTTATGTCCTTCTGTGTTACCCCGTGGAGGAACTTTTGGGGGGGGGGAGGTCTGTACCGGGCGGTACACCTCCACACCGTTTATTTAAAAGTTGCGCCAGTTAAAACTCCTCTTCTGGAGGAAGTCTGAACTTTATCTACGGTCTTAATTTCCAAATTTCTCAGAAGATGTCACTACCTGGAAATTTTTGAGTTTGTGAACTGTGTCATTTTCGACGTACTTTTGTTTTGCTTGTATTAAGAAGTGTGAACTTTCTCTTCTAGAGGACACTACTGAAGATCAACAATAGTGCAACCTAGTGCGGAGTCAAAGAACTATTTTGTTGGAGAAAATTTAATTTCAGGAGTTTGTTCTTTGTTAAATTTCTTTCTGTCATTGTTTAAGTTGGCAATATTTACCCCCTTTCTTCCCCTTGTTTTGAATGTATCCAATCACGAATTTCTTCAATGAATTTCTGACCAATCTGGTGTATCTTTCCCCAACTTGAATCTGTTGCGGGGTCCTACGCAATAAAATCTTTGTGGCAGGGTGTTTTCTTTCCCCTAACGCCTAGAATTTTCTGCGAGAGTATTTAAACTGCTGATTTTAGGGTCTCCGGGCCACTTCTGTTCCATCTTTCAGTGTATTTAGTACATAGCAGGAGGCGGGAAGCGCCTCTTTCCTCGGCAGCGATCTACTACCAGGTAATGGCCTATTAATAACTTCTTTTCTTGCTTGGTCGGCAGTTTAACTCTCGCGTCGGGTTCGAAGCGTTTTCCATCATGTAACCTTTTCCTAAAATGTAACTACTCTTTTCTTCTATTCTCTTGTAAAGCTACATAATGGGATAGAGAGTGCTAACCCTCTCGAGCTCCCACTCATATTGTTTTGAGGTGAACTTATTTTTCACAACCTATTCTTCGATAACGTAAA
The DNA here is from genome assembly GCF_040414725.1 of Anabrus simplex. Lineage (NCBI taxonomy): Eukaryota > Metazoa > Arthropoda > Insecta > Orthoptera > Tettigoniidae > Anabrus > Anabrus simplex. Next base: position 240,965,152 of record NC_090271.1, read on the forward strand.
ACTATTGTTCCTTTCTTAAGTCACCTCTGTAGTATGGGATTAGCCCTTGCATCAGTGGTCTAAGAGCCAAAATAGGTCTTAAAAACAAAGTGTATTAGGAGTGCAAGTTCGCCTCCTCTCAAATTGTTATTTTAGAGGTCATTTAATTAACATTCTTTTCGTTTAATAGACCTCAGTAGATTGGGTATTTTACCCCTGTGTTATGTCCGTTGAGGACAGCTTGAAGGTGGAGTTTAGTGTGGCCTGGGAGAGGCTTAAATTGGAGAGCGTGTGGCTCTTTTAAAAATTGTATGTTGTATGCCTCGAGGAGGTTCTTCAGTGTAATTTGGAGCAAGGGCTCCTAGGTATGAATGGGGTTTTCTGCCCCTCTGTTAAAATTGTGTTTGGGATAAAACTGAGCTGATTGCCCAAGCATTGTGAATTCGGGGCTCGAAGCCCAACTTCTGTAAATATTGTAACTACCTTTTTTGACTTGCTACTCTGTAACTGCCATGCTTGTTACTTATTTATTTTGAAAAGAAAATATAACCTTATTAAATTTTAAATTTTGTTTACATGCACTATATTTTCGTAGCTTGAGATCCATTCACGCCCGCACCTTCTTTCACCTCTACCTACCGCTAAAACTCGGTAACAATTATTATTATTATTATTATTATTATTATTATTATTATTATTATTATTATTATTATTATTATTATTATTATTATTATTATTATTATTATTATTAACAAATACTTTGCAATTTTGAGATAACGAGGTGGCAATACTTACGTACATAGTAGTGTGACAATAAAGTGATATTAACCCATAACTTATATAACAACAACAGAACAAAACAATTATTACTAGAAATTTTGTACAACAAAATCACGATTTAAAACCTATATTAAAAAGGAAATACAGTGAAACAAGAAATAAAAATGAGGACATTTAGCCGGGCTTAGTGTCTCAGACTGTTGAGGCACTGGCCTTCTGGCCCCAACAAGGCAGGTTCGATTTTGGCTCAGTCCGGCGGTATTTGAAGGTGCTCAAATACGTCAGCCTCATGTCGGTGGATTTACTGGCACGTAAAAGAACTCCTGCGGGATAAAATTCCGCCACCTCAGCGTCTCCGAAAACCTTAAAAGTAGTTAGTGGGACGTAAAGCCAATAACATTATTTATTTATTTATTTATTTATTTATTTATTTATTTATTTATTTATTTATTTATTTATTTATTTATTTATTTATTTACCGTATGGCACATACGAAAATTAATTATAATTGTACATCGATATTAGATATATATGTTGTGTCTCGAGGAAAATATATCTTGGTTCCCCTTTATAAGATCTTCACGAGCATTCTTGAGGCATGAGCCTGACAGTCTGGTTTTCAGTGCCGCTCTCGCAGTATGATTAAGGTCTTTATATCTACTTGTACAGGAGATCTTTACATACACTCTGATTCGTCCGAATTTGATTGAGTTGCGACCAGATTTTTCTAGACTGAACAAACCAAAGCATCCTCTCTGTTATGCATAGCTTTTCTGATTTTTCTAGAGGGGCAAACAATTTCCATTCACGAGGCCAGTTTGAATTTGTTAGCTACAAGATACTCCGCCGTATAACCAGACGGATATCTTGAGTGTAATCGGTGCACATAACCAAAATAGGTACTTGTTTGATTGTTTGTTTGTGTGCTTGTTCGTTTGTATGGTTGTTTGTTTGTGTGTTTTTGTTTGTATGTTTGTTTGTTTGCTTGATTGCTTGCTGGCTTGTTTATTTGCTTGCTTGTTTGTTTGTGTATGTTTGATTGTTTGCTTGCTGTTTGTCTGCTTGCTTGTTGGTTTGCTTGTTTGTTTGCTTATTTCTTTCTTTGTGTGTTTGTTTTTTCTTTATAGTATGTTTGTTTGCTTGCGTATTAGTCTATTTGTTTGCTTGTTTGTTTACTTGTTTGTTTGCTTGCTTGTTAGTCTGTTTGTTGTTTGCTGGTTTTTGTTTGTTTGATTGTTTGCATGCTTGTTTGTTTGCTTGTATGTTTCGTAGTTTATTAGCTTCATTAGGCCGTGTTGATAGCTCAAACAATCACAATTATGAAATGGTAATTCTCACCTAATCAATTCTTGATTTATTTATTTATTTATTTATTTATTTATTTATTTATTTATTTATTTATTTATTTATTTATTTATTTATTTATTTATTTATAGTATTGATTAGGTGGGATATCCAAGTTCATAATTGTCACGGTTTGTTTCTTTGTTACTTTGTTTTTTGTTTGTTTGTTTGTTTGTTTGTTTGTTTGTTTGTTTGTTTGTTTGTATCTTGAGATATTTTCTCTATATTAGTGCGTTGAATTGTCGCGAACGAGGTGGAGTAATATGGATGAAAACAGGGAGCCATTGCGTAGGGGATGACATAATTAATTGTTCCTGTAATCATGCGCATAGTGTTGTTCAGTTGCGCTACACTTAATCTTGCGTGAGGATCGTTTATTCACGCCGGTGTACAACACTCAGTGACAGGATAAACTAGACCTAAAGCTGAGCTGCGGAGAGTAATTGCCCTGGCACCCCAACCATAAGTTCCGCAGGATGTCGTTTCTGGTTTTAATTTTCGCAGCATTCAATCGTAGATGTCCTGTGAATGACAGTGATCTGTCCAGGGCTACACCCGAACGGGATATATCTTGTGGCGGAGGAGCTTGTGTTACCAAAGTAAAATGCAAGTTCCCTTATCGCCATTTCATTCCTAAGGTGAAAACAGGCAATTACTGTCTTATATGTGCCTGCGGGGCCGATGACCTTTAAACAACAAGCATCATCATCATCATCATCATCATCATCATATGTGCCTGGTTAAAGTCTCCATCTTCGGAAGTAGTCTCCAAGGGCAGAGAGATCCTTTGTCACTATCTCTTCTCTTCGCTCAAAGCATGGATCTATGGCAGCAATTTCTCTGACATCAGCGTATCCACTAACTTCCGCTATTTGGTTTAGGTCGAACCGACACAGATATGTCTTATGGCGAAGATGGGATAGGAAAGGCCTAGGAAGTGGAAGGAAGCGGCCGTGGCCTTAATTAAGGTACAGCCCCGGCATTTGCCTGGTGTGAAAATGGGAAACCACGGAAAACCATCTTCAGGGCTGCCGACAGTGGGGCTCGAACCCACTATCTCCCGATTACTGGATACTGGCCGCACTTAAGCGACTGCAGCTATCGAGCTCGGTGCTAACTTCCGAATGCAAACCAACCGTGTAGCCACTCGCTCGGTGGACATGTTGAAGTTGTGTGTGAATATCAATGTGGTGATGTATTTTACAAGATAATTGACAATTGTAAATCATAGGCAAGTAGTGTAACATAATAATTAAAACCAAACACAACAAATATGAATACGAAGTTTGTGGAAAATTACTTTCAGTATTCTATTACGTGAATTGTATCATAATTACAACGCAATCACTCAGAAAATGACCCAAAATCTCCACAATGTTCCAATACAAGTAGTCTATAACAATAATAGTTACAAGGTAATCTCATACAAAAATACACACACAAATTAAATATTTCCACTGCCTTATTCCTTGACTTCTGACTAGCAACAAACTGTTGGTCTCTACATATCTGAATAAAACAACTACGTAACAGCACTCGCACTCTCATCGCGATACTTCAAAAACCACCCAACGGATGTATAAGGGCCAAGAGCTACTATATTAGTTCAGTTTTATGTCACTTGCGAAGCAAATCGCGGGAAATTCTTCGTGGTGTTTTTCTGAACGTACTAAGAACAAAGGACGACTTTTGTTTTATTATATATAAAATGAAAACAAGGTTTTATTAACAAATAAGTCTTGCAGGAAGAACCTGCAATTCCGTTAGTGTTACACGTTTTCGGGAGGTAACAGATATGAAGAAGGAAGCCTATATTAGTATTGCTGCATCTTTACGTGCTGATAGTCGCTGTGAACAGTGGTTAAGTGCGTGTTAAGCTTCGTCCTTCGCTATTTTCACAATTTCTTGCCTCTTTATCATTTGTGTTGAACTACATAATCTGGGAGGTCAACACCGTAGTCATGTTCGAACACCAGATTCCATGAGATGTCCGAAGGTAAGCAACACGAAGCGTGCTTATCATTTGGATGGGTAGCTCTTGACTGGATGAGGGATGCGAAAGAACTTTTGACCCCAGTGGATGTTCGTTCCTGTTCAGGATGTCTAATGATTGCCTGCCGGCCTAACTGGAGACAGTGTCTTGGTTGTTGGCGTCTACGTTTGGATAGGACACCTTATTATTTATTATTTATACGAGTAAATGCTGCTTTAAGGTGTCAAAAGATCGACACTAGAGGCTTTGCCAGTTAAACCGATTGCAGGCTTTCGAAATGGGAATGTTCACACTGTTCTACTGTGTTTGAGTTATCCTGTTCATTGAGCTTCTGAAAATAGTGTTTTAAACTTATCTTCAACAATTTTTATTCGATCATCCCCTATATTGCTAATGTTTATAGGGGCGTTCTACATTATACTTTTTTGATTTGATAGACTGGCTTCATATTAGGCATTTTTCACTGTCACATGTTGGTATAAAATATACCGTTCTTTCCACTGGCTCTCTGCGGTCAGATTCGGCGATGGCCTCCTTTCTTCATTAGTTTCCTCTTCCATTTCGATCTCAGGTACCGAGGCTGATTGAGGGACCTTCGTCCACCATTGACCTTTACGACCTGTGACATAATCTCTGTGGATGAAGACACACACTGATCTACTAGACCCAGCATATGAAACTTTAATGGTTCTGCTGTACAATGGTACAATGTATAATGTACATCGTCATCATCATCATCATTTGCATTTAAACAGGTCATTTAAGCCTATGACATAAGACAAAACATACAAGGTCAATCCTGTCGCTTAAGAACCAATACAAGTGTAATGAGAACATGCAAATTTTACATAAGAAAGAATACAAAATAATTATTATTCTCACAAGTTCCTAGTTTGTTTGGAGCAGTCTTCTTCTTACAATTCGCTTTTGTAGTCCCGGAGAACCTGCGAGTATTCCCTTTGAAAAATACAGTTCACAGCAGACCGGTCTTGAGAAATGCTTGGTTTTGCTGTCTGCGTTGAGTGAAGTCTTGTATCAGCACGTCTGAGCTGTTTTAGGTTTATATTGGTGTTAATTGAGATACAAGAGAACAATTATAACGGGGTAAGTTGGAAATGGGAACAATTATTTCGGGGTAAGTGGAGTCACTGAGCCAACTAACCTCACCGTTCATATTTATAAACAACCATGTTCTTAAAATGCATCTCTCACACCTGAAGATATCCTATGTATTCAACCCACTTGTACTGAAAAGTCTGACCTTTCCAATTCACTTCCCACATCTACTGAAGGTGTCCAAACTGCTCCTTCTTTACGGAAACTCCTGGTCCTTTCGGTTCGCAACAACAGCTGTGTTCATCAAATATACCTCCCACACCTAAATATATCCGACCATTGGCTGACGCTCCACCCATGAAGAACACAAGGAATAATAGAAGGAAGAGAAGTACAGGGATCCTGTGAAGGAAGCCTCAAGCGAAAGCCAAAATACTAAAGCAAACGAGAACAAAAGTCGAACCAAAGAAAGATTTTTTCCAGAAACCACAAACAGAAGCGAGATTTAGAAAATCGTCATCACAATCATGACGATGATAATGAAAGTGAGTATGAAATATTTTGCTTGATTTGCGTGGATTTTTCAAGAAACTTGAGTGGAGAATGGATTCAGTGTATCCAGTGTTCGATGTGGGTCCATTTAAAATGCATACGCGGTGTTAAATTGGACTTTCATGTGATTTAGTGACACTTTTACTGCAGAAATGTCAAAATATTTTAATTCACGGTGCAATGAACTGAGTTTTTTAAGTAATTTATAGTTGAAATTGTGCGAACTTTCCCCGTGGATGGTGTAAGTTGGCAAACGTGTCAAGGCTGAAAAAAATTACAGTTTGTTCGTGACCTTCATGAAATGTGATTAAATTTAATTTTATAAACCTACTAAAGAACGATTCTTTCCTGTAAATAACCTTCATAATAATATTGACTACAGTGAAGCTCATTAAAATAAAAGAACAGAAACGGTGCCAATTACACCAGGACTCTACTCTTCTTCTTCTTCCTGAAACGTTTCTGCTTATTCAGGTCATTCACAGAACTTCTCCCAATCTTCACTTCTTCCACGGTCTATCGTTCATTTCTCTCTCCCATTGTAGTTCTCTCTTATTTACGTCATCTTCCACCTGATCCCACGATCTTGTTCTCGGTCTTCCAATTGGTCTTCTTCCAGATCCTGCCAATTCCAGAGCTCTTCTTGGAAATATTTCTTGTCCCATTCTTTTGACTTGACCGAACCACTTCAGCCTATTTCTCTCCATAGTTTCTTTTAGGGGATTGATCTGTTGCTTGTTTCGCATTGTTTCATTTCTTATCTTGTACCTCGTTTAACTCAAGATCCCTCGCAGAAAGCGCATCTCTCTCACTTGTAATCAACTCCATAGGTTAATATTGGCAAATAACATGATTGGTATATCACGATTTTTGCTTTGGTAGGTAATTTACAAATTTTAATTATCTCTAATACACAGTGATAAAATTTGGAGCAATTTCCTATCCTCTCCGAAATATTTTACTTGATGTTTCTTTTCCCAGATACCTTACTTCCTAGGTATTCAAAAGCATGCACTTCTTTAAGAACTTTTCCATTACACCTAGCATCCTTTACTTTTCCGTTTTCTCAACTGATTTTCATTACCTCACCTTTCGTTAAACGTATTTCCATGCCTTCAATTTCCCTCTGCCACTTAATATAATTTAATTTGTAAGTAACAGAAGTATCTTTATATCTGTAGGCATTTTTCCATGATATTGAGCTGCCACATTTGGCTGTCTTCTGTTAACTGCGCGGTGTTATTTCTTTAAGCAGTGATATACTCAGAGATAACATCGGCCAATTATGAAATGCTTGCCCGAGTGCAGGCGTCGCATAATATTCCCTGACAAGTCGAAACCCAAGCGAGTCTATACCATTCTGCAGGACGCCACTGTGATTACCCGTTCTAGTTTCCTCTTAGCACTGTAAAGATCTGGGGAATTCTGCTCTTTGTTCTGCCGGTCACATGTAACGAGCTGCTGTAAATCCTGCTGAGAGGCTTGTAACTCCCCAGGGGCTAGTCTGAGATGTGTGGGTTACCAGGGAGATACAATACGAGCAAGCACAGGCTCAGCCATGGGCCATTTACTGCCTCGGGCTGGAGTTTGATTTCAGTAACAGTCAATAATTGATCACGGGACCGTAACTGAATTTAACGGGAACATGTTGGTGCTTTAAAACAGTGTATCAACCACAGTAGTGGCATTTGGGGGTATCTAAACAACAGAAACGAAGGAACAAGTTTTTAATTGCTTGTTGCGACTTTAAAAATTTGAAAATAAAGAGTGGAAGCCACGAATACAAAGTTCCAATTAAATATAAAAAATTCAAGTGAATTTAAGTATTTCAAATTAAAGTTTATAAGCCTCCGTTACAAGCAGTGAACGAAATAAAAAAGGAATCACACGTGAAGGAAATACATTCAAAACCATGCACTTTTCCGATGCTGTTTTTATCGTATTTTTTCTGAGTGCACAGAAGATGTGATGAAATTGCTGAATTTTGTTAACTCAAGGAGTTCAAGATGAAAATAAATAAAATTCAAACCAAAATTAATAGAGAGCACCGAATAAGGTTACGTGATGCAGGAAATATTCGATTAGGAATGAAGTCTTAAAGGAGGAAGATGAATACAGTATTGTTACATGAGTACAGAATTTACTAATGATGGAAGGATGACATTAAAAATTCGGACTAGAACAAGAAATGAAGGCCTTTCTCAAGAAAATAAATTTCCTAACATCAGACATCAATAAGTGTATCAGAAATATGTTTTTAGGTTTCTGTGTATGGTGTGGAAGTGAATAAGGTAGAATGCAAGATTTTAAAATGCGGTGATACACAAGAATGCCGTAGCTCAGATGGGGTATCGGATCGCAGATTAGTAGTATAGCAAGGGGGTTCTAAACCACTTCGTCAGCATTTTTTGTGAGTCAGCACCCGAAGTCATCAGTGAGGTTAGCCACGTTCAAAATTCCGCACGAAAATAAGTGCACGTGATTAGGACCTGTCAAAAGACAGCTGTTACTTATTCAAATTCCGCGCCCGCGTGATTAAGATAGCAGCAGTGAGGTTATCAGCGTTCACTTATTCACAAAAAGTAAGGTTAGGACCTGTCAAGATGGCAGCAGTGAGGTTAGCGACGTTCTCTTGTCCAAAAAGGTGAGGTTAGGGTCTGTCAAGATGACAGCTGTCAAAAGCACGTGGCTTTGTTTACAAACAATAGCACTGGCCGTGACATCACGGTCACGTAGTCATGACGTCATGGGGTAAATGACTTGGCCGCGGTCAATGACCTTGGGTGCTGACTCACCACAAAAATGCTGACGAGGTGGTTTAGAACCCTCTTGCTATACTACTACAGATGAAGAGATGCTGAAAAGAGAACGATTTGGGGTCAGAAGAGATAGTTTAACAAGACACATTCTGAGATGCCGAAGACTTGTCCAGGGGAGTGCAGGTGCTAAAAACAGTAGGGGTAGAACAAGCTATGAATATAGAAAATAGATTAGAATAGATGCACGATATATAAAAATTAAAAGTTTAACACAGGATAGCGTGGCATGATGAATGCATCAAACCATCTATAGACCGATAACCCAAACAACGTATCTCACATCGTGTCCAATGATTCGGGAAACCAGTTCCGATTATTGGCCTTATTTTTACCCTCTTTTTTCGTATTTTTTAGCGAGTGGCATAACTTCGCACTAACACATCGAAGGTGTCGGGTGACGCGAGGCTAGGAAAGGGGCTAGGATGGGAAGATACAGGCCATTGCTTTAATTAAGGTACATCCCTCAGCATTTGGCAGGTGTGAACATGGGGAAACCACGAAAAACCATCTTCAAGTCTGCCGATGGTGGAATTTCCCGAGTGTAAGCTCACAGCCATGCAACCCTAACCGCGCGGGCAACTCACTCAGTACTCACACCTTTAAATGTGCTTCTGATGAATGGGTGAACTGTTTACTTATTGAATAAAATCACAGGAAAAATCTTAAATTCAGGTTTTACAAAGTTAATACTGAATAAATAAGAGATGTCTCAATACCCATAAGGATAATTATTGTGGCCTGATGAGAGTTAAAGTTATTTACAGTGAATTAATCAGGTCTCTATTAATCTAGCTAGAAAGTGCCACTCCAAATTGAATATTAAGAGCAAAACTCCGCACCTCCACAACAAGAGACCACTGCTGAGCCCCAGGAGCTGAAAATTACGAAGTGAGGCACGGTCAGTTCGGCGACCCGTCTCGTTCTTTATTCTTTGCCCCCTAGACCGGGGCTGCAACCTCACCACCATAGAGCCCTTCAATTGTAATCACGTAGACTTAGAGAACTTCGAACTATCCGTCAGAACTAGCTAAAAATGTCTTAAGGTCCCGGGAGTCCAATGCACGGCCTCTGGGTTAGAGACAGACTCACTACCCGTACACCATGGGTCTGGCCAGGATATTCTTCGATTCTCTATCTGTCTTCTCCTTCTTCTTCCTCTCATGCTTCAAGTGCCATATCTGGTCCTCCAGACGTTGGCGATCACCTTGGAGAAGGCACTCTTTTCTTTAGCTAGCTGGAAGAGTTGTTCGGTATTACTGATGTTTTGAAGCCATGACTAGTGGTCTACCAGAAATCCGACAATCAAACACTGAGAAGAATTTTAAAAGGCCTAGATATTACAAGGATATTTTTAACAAGGTAACTTGAACACATGGACCATGCTCCTTCATCTTATACTCCAGGGGAAATGGTCGGTAGGTAGGTCATCCTGAAAAGTATATGAACGTGGATTCAGACTTCATCCTGTAAACTGTTCCGAACTGCAGTAAATAAAGACTTGTATACCGCCAACAACCAATAACAAATCTGCATTAAAAAAAAGAGGAAGACGAAGTAGCTAACTCGCAGCTTGGTTATTATTCTTCTACAGGGTCATTCACTCAAACTGGGGTTGGCCGGCGCAGCGCAGCTGGTAGGTGGGCGAGACCGGGCGAGTTGGCCGTGCGCGTAGAGGCGCGCGGCTGTGAGCTTGCATCCGGGAGATAGTAGGTTCGAATCCCACTATCGGCAGCCCTGAAAATGCTTTTCCGTGGTTTCCCATTTTCACACCAGGCAAATGCTGGGGCTGTACCTTAATTAAGGCCACGGCCGCTTCCTTCCAACTCCTAGGCCTTTCCTATCCCATCGTCGCCATAAGACCTATCTGTGTCGGCGCGACGTAAAGCCCCTAGCAAAAAAAAAAGGTGGGCGAGTTGGTCAGACGAGCACACGGCAACTCGCTGAGCTTGGGGCCAAGAAAGCGCCCGTATGAATCGCATGTAAATAACAAGGACACATAACGCATAATCAAAGTAAAATAATTTCTCCTCTTGTCACAGAAGATGTTCAAAATGTCCTCCACCTGCATCTACAAATTTCTGGCTTCATCTAAGGACATTTTTATTCATACGCATTAGTTCATCTACCGAGATAGCCTCAGTTTCTCTCGTGATATTTTATTTGAATTCATCTACAGTGTGAGGATCTGTTGCGTAAACCTTATTTTTCAATTTTTCCCATAAATAAAAATCGCAAACCGTAAGATCTGAGGATCTCCCTGGTCAGAATGGTTTACTAATTACTCTGTTGTAAAACAAATTCCTCAATTAAACTTAATGACTCATTAGCCGTATGCGCGGTTGCTGAGTCTTGCTAGAAATATCCAGACTGGCATTCATTGTCCGTACGAGAATGTCATTCCTATATCTCTGCCTAGTGATTGGGGTTAAAGACTATAGGCCCTATTATCCTGCCTACAGTTACTGCCGCCAACACTCCCATGAACTAATACGTATGAATGAAAAGATGAAGCCAGAAATGTGTAGATTCAGGTGGAAGACATTTTCAACATATTCTGCGACAAGGTGAGCCATTATTTTACTTTGATTATACGTTATTATGTGTGCCTGTAATTTACATGCGATTCATTGGGGCGCTCTCTTGGCCCCAAGCTCAGCGAGCTGCTATGTGCTCGTCTGACCAACTCGCCCACCTACCCGCTGTACTGCGCCGGCCGGCCCCACTTTGAGTGAAAGACCCTGTACTTGAAGTCGTTTGAAGATGGGTGCATTGATTCAATTCAACGGCACGTTTATGCATGTATCGATGCTAGCGGAGGGAATTTTTAACATTTCCTGTAACAAAGAGTCTCATGAGGTGTACTGATACTTTCTGTTCCTATGTGTTCCCCGTGATTAATGTACTGTGTAGAGTTATATAAAATGAATTCTAACATGGAAACAAAGCTTTTCCAAACCCATATCCATATAACATACTGTTACATGCTCAAGCGACCGTCAGCCTTGTCGGAGCCCCCTTGGTATTGCCTGAAAGGGAATGACTAAGCCAGCTCGGAGAACTTCTCAGCCCGCCCGAGGACATGCCACGGCCCTTCCTCTATTGCTTCAGCTAGTTTCTCAATGCAATTTCTGGGATGCGACGGTAAGGTTCGATCTCCAGCCGAACCCTGAATGCTCTAGTCGCCCAACAGAGAGGTATAAATACATGGCCCCTGCGAGCGAGCGGTTGTTGTAGTGTCGGAAAGACCAGTGAGTGTGTAAGTGGAAGCGACAGAACGAAAGACTGCCTTAGGAGTACTGTGTATGTGTACTTCTGTGGATTGAGGACTGCCGTGAATCAGCGATTGAAGCAGCTATCGTGAATGTGAGGAAAATTGGATGTGGGTTAATATTCGCTGTTGTGAGTATCGTCCTGCTGTTGGTTACTTTTGAGCTGTTGCTCATTGTTGCTCACTTCATGTGATTGTGTGAAGTATCGGACTATCATTGGAGTTCGAGCCAACGAACAGTCGTCGAGTGTTGTATAGCCAGTGACACTGTGTTCAAATCCAGCTATCTACGTACAGCCGCTGTATGAGTTGATTGTCTGGACTTGTGGAATTGAAAGTGAGGCTTAAGCGTGCGCAGGTAGATGCTAGGGGCTTTACGTCGCGCCGACACAGATAGGTCTTATGGCGACGATGGGATAGGAAAGGCCTGGGAGTTGGAAGGAAGCGGCCGTGGCCTTAATTAAGGTACAGCCCCAGCATTTGCCTGGTGTGAAAATGGGAAACCACGGAAAACCATTTTCAGGGCTGCCGATAGTGGGATTCGAACCTACTATCTCCCGGATGCAAGCTCACAGCCGCGTGCCTCTACGCGCACGGCGCAGGTAGATGAGCGGGCTAGACCTCTTACTGTGTGTACAGAAGGGAGATTTTTAAATAGACTGTAATTAGCGTGGCAATTCATAACTGATTAGAATTACGTGTGTTTAAATATGTGTGTGTGCAATTATTAGATCATCCTGGAGTAATGAAACAGATGGAGTATTGTAGTCGTAACAATACTTTCTCATAATATGTGTCCTACTACGTAAATTATTATTACACCTTGTATTTATACATTAATGATCCCGTGAACGAAGCTTTATTTTACATTTGTACGAACCTTGAGAAAATCTCCGTGACTAAACTCTATGAAGCAGTCCATACAATGGGTAGATTAATGACGCTAATATTTAAGCAGCATGAAGGGTGGATTAATCTGTTGTTTAACAACAATCTCTTATAATTAATGCGCCATCTGCTGTTAGGAACAACTGACGACACATCTCTTGCTACAATTAAGAGGACAATGTATTGTGTGCCATACATCACCGTTAATAAATTCCTCAGCATCCTTCTGCACAGCTGATGTCATTATTCACGCGTCTCCGGGTCAATATTTATACTCTTACGAGTAGCTAACGGAATAGTTGAACGGGGTATGTACACCGTTAGAATACAGCGTTAGTTACTTCTCTCTCTGAAATATAAATGCATTTCTGATAAACAATAGGGAAGCAAACATCAATATACGTCTTCGTACTCTCAAGTTAAAAGTGGTCTTATAGATCAACCACGTGCGTACTGCTGTCAAGGAAGAAAGAATGGCTTCTGTTTATTGGAGCGAACAAGTAAATAGAAACTCTGTTAGAGGAGAGAGAAGCCAAAGTAATGTACATGTCTGGATCTACTACCTTGCCACATATACTAGGAATTTCTTTTACTGCTAGTTTGACGTCTCACTAAGTCGTACGGTTTTCGGCGAAGACTGTGACGGTGATTTTTAAGAGGAAGCACAACTGGGTAACCATCCTCTCGTAACACTGCACGTGTATCGCTTCCAATTTGGTGGTACGAGCTCGGAGATGAGTTGAAGTGAAATTATATACCATATTTTTACGGCCGGATTCTCTTCCTGACTCTAACCTCAGTTGAGAGGCTAATGAAAATAAAATGATCGATGGTGAATGAAACTGGGCAAAGAGGTGGAAGGAATCGTCTGTGGTCTACGAATAGAAACTGTGTGCCCCGGGCATTTGCCTGGAAGTGAAAATAGAAAACCCAGAGAAAATCATTATCAGGACAGCTGACGGTGGGGTTCGCGGCTCCCGACAGCCGCGGCGCATTAACACGTGTGACCACTCAGATGGATTCCACTATTAACAAGAATCAGATGAAAAATTTAATTTCGTGTGGCTATTTCTAGCCGAGCGCAGCCCTTGTAAACCAGACCCTCCGATGAGGGTGGGCGGCATCTGCCATTTGTAGGTAACTGCGTGTTATTGTGGTGGAGGATAGTGTTATGTGTAGTGTGATTTGCAGGGATGTTGGGGACAGCACAAACACCCAGCCCCCGGGCCATTGGAATTAACCAATTAAGGTTAAAATCCCCGACCCGGCCGGGTATCGAACCCGCGACCCTCTGACCGAAGGCCAGTACGCTGACCATTCAGTCAACGAGTCGGACAGATGAAAAATGAAGAGGCACGACACTTGGAAGAATGAAGGTATCGGCCAAAAATGGCAGGGCTACGAAGGGCAGAAGAATGAAAGACCCCCTTGCCTTCTTAAACCTAATACGGTCGGCTTAAGAAGAAAACAGGAGTTGAACATGAGAGGTGTCAGATAGGAAAGATGAAAGTGAGGAGCCTGACACAAGTAAGTGGAAGCAATACGTGAGTCAACAGTCCTCACCTTCATCTATCCTATCCACCCTCTCTTGCGCAACTCTTGTTCTTCTCCGACCCCGACGGTATTATGGTTGCCTAGATGTACCGTACTTCTTCTTAAAATAATAATCACCACCACCACAACTCCACGCTCCTAGGTCAAGAACACCTTGGGGTCCTCCTTTCAGCCGGCTCTTTTGACAGACAGGGACAACCATGCATGTCCCCACAGTTGCCACCCACAGAGGGTTCGTACCCCAAAAATATGCAGAATCCATCATTCGTCTACTTATTTCGTAAACAATGAACATAGGCCTACAGTATAAAATATTATTCCTCATTTTCTTCTTCCTACTCTTTCTACCATTGTACTGGGGCCATTTCATTAAATGGTAAACAGTTCATTAAATAATTTTTATCAGACATATTGCACGATCATTAAGGACTTATTCTCTATATATTCATTTGTTCAATTAACACCACGACATAATCACTCGAACATAATTTTATTTTTATTATTGTATACTAGCAAATGTACCCATGCTTCGCTACGGGTTTCTACATTGTATACGGATATCGAAGTATACACTTTGTAACTGTTCCCTCTCCTAAGGTTCTCATTAGAGGAGACTAAAGTTAATACCTGGGGACACATGAATATAAATATAAACTATATGTGGCTTGCCCGCAAATTGCCACGCAAATAAAATCAATTATCATTCCATGGTTTCCCATTTCTCTATGTAATGTTTGAGCGCCAGCGTTATAGTTTTAAACAAAACTGTAAAGCAAAATTTATATTTACTAGCATAGAGATATATACTTAAATCACAGGGGTAGGATTTTAAATAATTAACCATTAAGTATCGCTTAAGAAAGGAAATTAACGCAATATAAAATACAAATGAATTGATTATACAAAAAAATTAGATGAATCGGAAAAGTTCCTTTAAGAATGGAGGGAAGTTAGAATTTACGTTAATGAATTTACTGTTCCTTGCTTTATCTAATTGAAGCTCACCAATTGCAACTTCCGTTGAGGTCATCTGTGTTCCGTGGTTACTCGCTCCCCTCTTCTTGCTGTAGAATTGGCTCCATGGACATCCTTCCTTCCTTCTGTGATGTGATTTGGGCTATCTAGACTAGCACTTCCTAATTGGCTAGTCTTTAAATTAGACATTGTCCATATAGTTGTGAAAATTGATCACCGTTGATCGTAGGAGGAGAAAATTCAGAGATATGAATTTTTCCATGTTAGTAGAAATCTCAATACAAATTAGCTATTCTACTGATACAATACAGACTTGTACCAAATGCCATGGACTTGAACTAAACGTAGTTCTTCCTCCAGAATAATTACTGAATATATCACAAGCCGTAAGCGTGTTTCGTCTCACGCAGATCCGACAGCATCACAGCAGCTAAGTACTGTGTTGAAGCGACAACACACTGTACGAAAAATAACTATGTCTCGTAGCGACCACTCGCTGTCTCAAAAATCAATAAAGTAGTTGACGTTCTGGTAGTGATGTAAGTATCTCGAGGGTTGCTCCGCGCTAGATAATATATCACCGGGCTCTCCCCACTCTTGTTAACTGCTCAAAAACAAATCTCAATATAACGAAGCATCTGATTCGTAAATCGCATTATCATCTCCCTCGCCTCATTCTTGACAAGTCCAATAGGCGTGGCGATGATGTAGTTTGCTGGCTAGCATTGTACGCGGGGCGCTATTTAATACCTTTGCTCATGAATTTAACCCAGTGAGTCATCCAACTTCCCCGCTTCAAGAATAACTTTTCCGTGTACACAAGTATGAGATGAAATGACAACAGCTCTGTCTCAACATTGACCATATTTACAATACATAATGAATTCCTATCCTACGTAATATAATAATTTAAATAATAAATGGTGTTCGAATATATACAATATGATTCCAAAAGCCTTATTTACAAATGATTGAAGTTAAAATAAATATGTCATATAAATAATTGCCGATGGCGGATACTCTTGATATCGAGTGATACCGCGTAAAAGTATGGCTGGAGAAGCCTGGACGGTTACAACTGTACGTGAACTAAATAATATTGTTTTAAAATTGCATGCCTCTTAGCGTCATCCGAGAAATAGCATGGGGAGGTCCCTATACGTTGTTTCTAATGTAAAGTGTGGGTTGCGGAGTTGTGATAATAACGGCAGGGTCACTTACCTACTAAATTCACAATCAAGTTCGGAAGTTTACATTATAATTGCAGGCCCCATTGCCTACTGCGCGGTCACAATCAATTTGGTGTGTTTTCCTTACAATGGCAGGCCCCTTTCCTACTTCAGGACAGATTACAGTTTAGGAGTTTTTATTATAATGGCAGGCAACTTCCTTACTAAGTCAAAATTGAGTTGTGCAGTTATCATTATAATGACAGGCTATTTTTCCTTCTGCTAGCCAGTTTACTGCCAGTCACACAGAGTTGATGAGTTTCCATTAAATAGCAGGCCACAATGCCTAATGCTAGTCACATTTTAGATGGGTACATTTATTTATAATGGCGGGCACCCTTACCTACAGCCAAACACAATCGGGTAGGGGAGTTTTGATCAAAATTGCATGCTCCCTTGCCTTCTGCAAGTCAAATTGAGAAGTGAATTATTCATTACAATGGTAGGCCCTCTGTACTAATGCCAGTTACACAGGAGTTGGAGAAGGGCCCCAATCCTATGCCAGTCAAAGACAAAGCAGACACACCCTTTCTCGATAGCTACAAATCGACATCAATGAATAATATATATATATAAATTTTTTTGCTAGGGGCTTTACGTCGCACCGACACAGATAGGTCTTATGGCGACGATGGGATAGGAAAGGCCTAGGAGTTGGAGGGAAGCGGCCGTGGCCTTAATTAAGGTACAGCCCCAGCATTTGCCTGGTGTGAAAATGGGAAACCACGGAAAACCACTTTCAGGGCTGCCGATAGTGGGATTCGAACCTACTATCTCCCGGATGCAAGCTCACAGCCGCGCGCCTCTACGCGCACGGCCAACTCGCCCGGTGTATATATATATATATATAGATCGACGTACGAAAGAATATACATGTGTACAATATTGCAGACCTTCATTTACAGATTAACTGCTGCTAAACGGTACGTCATATCGACAAAGGATTGTACCATAAGACACAGTATTTAGCGGCCTAAATGGCTGGTCCTATGATATTTTCTCGGGTTCTGACTGAGTTAGAAATATTTAATAGGGTGTAATTTGTGTAATATTATCTTACATTGCATTACGTTTCGGAAAATTATGTGATCTAGCATTTGGCTCACATGTGGGTACTGGCTGGGCCAATGTTCGTATAGAGTTTGATGATTCTATCTTTCCTGTAAGTGATAGAAGGTATGAATTATGCATGTAAAAAGTCCAAGTTTACTTAAAATCTAGAAACAGAGACGAATCTAACGTATAAGGGATACAGATATGACAAGTCATAAGAACAGGGTTGAAGATCACTCCAAATTGAACGGTGATTGTGCCATCCGTTATGTGAAAGGACTTCCCGTTTATCCCACGAAATACCTCGAAACGAAGGTCTGCACCATCATTAAAATTGTCTCCATATTTCGATATTCTTTGGGGATAAAAAGTGAAAAATTTAAAGTTTTGGAAGTTTTCCGTCCGTTACAGGCTAAAACGTATAATTTTGCCAAATTTCAATTTCCTTGCTCGTCTGGCAGATTATGCCGCAATCTGGATTTTAGGTGAGGGGGTAAAAATTAGGACTTTCAGGAAACTACACCAAAAATTTGTAGATGGTCATTATTACCCCTCAAATGGATAGCTGTACGAAACTTTCACCAAAATAGTCAATGTACAGGCACACACAGACGTTACGATTTCAATTATATAGATAGATAAGGAATCTGCTCCACGTACAACACATTTTGGGCTATGTCCACTGGACTTAACCTGCAAAACCGACCGTTCATGATATCTCACTTATTAATCCTCCTGTCGAAATATGCACACGAGAAAAAAGTTTCAGAAATGGATTTCCATTAAGGATTGTAGATGTCCATTAATTCCGGATGTGCATATTTTGATGGAGTGCAAAGTCATGTTTTTCGATTTCGGATAAACCCCCAGTAAATTTAGGTATTCAGAAATAATATTGGCTCTAAAACCTACTCAAGGACAGGTAGATTCTAAATATCAAGTTTGGTAGAAATATATTCAGTAGTTTTCAGGTTATAAGAACTCACACAATCAAACAGACAAACAGACACCAAAGCTAAGAAATATTCAAATCGGGAGATAGTGGGTTCGAACCCCATTGTCTGCAACCCTGAAGATGGTTTTCCGTGCTCTCCCATTTTCACACCAGGCAAATGCTGGGGCTGTACTTTAATTAAGGCCACGGCCGCTTCCTTCCCATTCCTATCCCATCCTTACCATAAGACCTATCTGTGTCGGGGGTTCGAAACCCGCCATCCCCCGGATGCAAGCTCACAGCTTCGCGCCCCTAACCGCATGGCCAACTCGCCTGGTAACATCATTTTAATAACGTGGGTATAATTCAAAATAATTCAACAGTTCTATCACACTATCGGAAAATGTCACGTAAGTAGGCAGCTGTCTTTTGTGCCTTGGAGGGTTCAGAAGTTACGTCCAGCGGTCACAACGAGCTGGTACTGTTCAACTACCACGTGACTGACGGACGACTTGCAGGAGGATGGTGGTGGTGGTGGTGATTATTGTATTAAGAGGAAGTACAACTGGCCAACCATCCTCTATCAGAGAGAAATAAATGGAAGGGGTCTGACACTTCGAAAAATGAAGGTATCGGCCAAAGAAAGACAAGGGCCACGAACGGCGTGAAAATGAAAGACTCCCTAGCCCTCCATACGTAATACCGTCGGAAAAGAACAAGAGTTGACAAAGAGAGGTCGGATATGATAGATAAAAGTGAGGAGCCTGGCACAAGTAAGTGGAAGCAATGCCAGGACTCAGTTAAGTGCCCCGTGGTAGCCAACCGACGCTCCTGAGGTCCCTTTTAAAAAAGGAATAATTTTCATAAATAGTGCAGTGGTCTGGCCGCCTACTTCTGTTGTGCACTACACACCAGAATGGTACCATGACAGTTCTTTGCTGTTCTAGTAAGAGGTATTTGCGTACATAGGGTGCAAGCAAAACTATGGTCTCTGTTGTAAAGAGTAGTAGAATGAGAGCGGCGGAACATAAGAATGTCGTAATTTGTGGAATGGACAAATTTCAAGTTCTGCCAAAAGTTAGGCAAATCCGAAGCGGAACGAGTGATATGATGAAGCCGAAATCGCCCTGTCACTAGGACGGGAGAAGGTCGCAAAACGGCAAGTCAAAGACTAGGACGTGATGCTTGAACAGAAGGCGCCAGTCCACGAACTTATCAACTGTAGTACGCAGGTGTATGCTGTATTGCCTGCATTTCAGGCACCACGCTACCAACTTCTTGTCTGTAGTATTGTTCTTTTTTGCTAGTGGATTTACGACGTCGCACCGACACAGATAAGTCTTATGGCGACGATGGGACAGGAAAGGGCTAGGAGTGGGAAGGAAGCGGCCGTGGCCTTAATTAAGGTACAGCCCCAGCATTTGCCTGGTGTGAAAATGGGAAACCACGGAAAACCATCTTCAGGGCTGCCGACAGAGGAATTCGAACCTAATATCTCCCGGATGCAAGCTCACAGCTGCGCGTCCCTAACCCCACGGCGGTATTATCAGGCCGTATCCTCTAAACAGTACTTGTAGGTGATTTGAACGAGTTCCGTCTCTTCGAAGATCGAGAATATCAGGAAAGTGCTGCGAATAGCGTGAACATGAAAAACTCCCGAGACCTCGCAAACCCTACACCATCGGTGTCAGAAGAGGGACAATGCCAGGCTCAGCAAACGATACTTGGTCCCCATTGGAGCCTCACAAGTCTTAATCCCATTGGAAATATAATCCAGCTGTTTGTTCCTGTAAAATGAATATCACCGAAGTGACAGGTCTTATGCGGGACTTTGTTTGTTCTGCTCGAGGCTTGTCACTCTCACTCTTACTGTTTGTACAGTCTTCCTCGCTGTGTGCACGAAGATACGAGGTACATTTGCATTGTTTGATACAATGGAAATTAGTTAGCCCCTTCGAAGTGATATCAATATATACTGTATTTTATGAGGATTACCAAGGATGTTGCCATCCTATGATATAGAGCTAGACTGAGTTTTTTTAATTCCGTGTGGCTATTTCTAGCCGAGTAAGGCCCTTGTAAGGCAGACACTCCGATGAGGGTGGGCGGCATCTGCCATGTGTAGGTAACTGCGTGTTATTGTGGCGGAAGATAGTGTTATGTGTGGTGTATGAGTTGCAGGGATGTTGGGGACAGCACAAACACCCAGCCCCCCGGCCACTGGAATTAACCAATGAAGGTTAAAATCCCCGACCCAGTCGGGAATCGAACCCGGGATCCTCTGAGCCGAAGGACAGTACGCTGACCAATCATCTAACGAGTCGGAGTGAGCTGGTTGCATAGCTCTAAGCTTGCATTCGTGGAGGTTGGGTGGGTTCGAATTCCATAAGATGCCATAAGATGGTTTTCCGTGAATTTCAATTTCTGCATCACGCAAATCTTGGGCAGCACCTTTATTTATTTAAAGACACTACTTTTCCCTTCCTAACCCTATCGCTTCTCTGTGCCACCGTTGCCGATAAGGAAATTATTTGCTTCCGAACGCTCCGAAAGCTTAAAATGGCTGTATAGCTTATTCCATGTTAGAAAAAGAGTATTGCTCTTATGGAACTACAGGGAGTGAACACACCCCTTCTTAGATACTCATAATTCCCCGTGATTAAGGAATATTATAGTGTACTTTATATTGTTTTATGAACGAAAGAAAATGGATGAGGCATGTTCTTGACCGTGAGTTGTTAAAATAACTACTTAATATACTCTGTTTAATAAATACATTTGCAGGGAGGAAGCACAATGTCGGGAACAGCCATCGCTTTGTTGCCCTCCTTCATTTTCCTTCTGAGTTGCTCTGGTACATGCAACGCGTAATCCGTTACGCTGTGAATCGCCGGCAGCTTATCGAAGAAAAGTCGTCTGTTTATTTTTGTGTGTGTTCTAATATTATTATACTGTACAGCAGTTCTTACTGAAGATTCTGATACTGTGGTGTGCAGCGACACATCACAGCGTGACTTGTACTGACACAGAAATTCGCTATGATTTTTATCTGTGTTTGGTTTTGTTATTTAGCTTTTGCTTCGTAAGCGCATTTTATTTTTGCCACACTTTTACCGCTTTTACACAAGCGCATTTATTTGTTAGCATTCTTTTTGTGGGGTGATAAGACGACGTTACGCAAAATGTATTACATGCAAATAATTGCATCCCCCACCTCGAGTCTATAAAACGTATCTGTTGTCTATTTTCTCCCAGTTTGCCTTGAACTTCAATACTAAGGTTTTGTATGTGCAGTAGTTTACCCGTGTTGCTGTAAAAACCTAAATACCTCATCCCATGCTCCCTTTAGAACTCCTGTACCTTAGATTTTTTTTAATTGCAGCTCAGTTTCTTCTTTCTTTCATTTTGAACTTAAGTGCTGAGTTTCACCAATATACAGTATATGACAGAGTTTTCCCGTGATGCTGTTTAGCAGAGCCGTTCGATGTGGCAACCCTGTGGTCATAAGAGCAATACTGCTTTCTTAATGTGGAATGACCTATAAAACTTAGAGCATCGCTGCACGATCGCACATAGGCCATCCATAGCATTATAAATTGAACGATTCTGGAAAAAGGGTGTGGCATTGCGCTCGTTTGTGTTAATATTATGTTTATAGATGGCAAACACTTTATACTCTATGCCGTATTTTAGCTAATAATATTATAAAAGACAAGTTACAGAATAATTAAAACCTTAAAATTTGTATGTTTACGTTTACTCTAAGTACTAGTAAAATAGGTTTGTGGAAAGCTTTTATTCGTATTGGAAAAATTACATGTAAGGTATAAGGTTTTCATGTTACTATAAAATAGAGCAATCGGCACACATGCAAGGTCATCCTACGTCAATGTGAGGTAACTGTTCCGAGCCAACGATCTGTTTTCATGAATACTACTATTTTATGGTGAGATTACTGTTGTTAATCATTCACTCGCTTTTCATTGAAGTCTGTCAGGTACAGTTCTCTTGTGAGTATTTAGCCCTTCCCTCGATCCCATTTCGCACATGACTGAGAGAACGCCCTATGTGCCCTCACGTTTTTACATTTTTCGTCTTCCTAACAAGGAATCATACCCACGTCCTTCCAGTGAACCCTGGACCCTAATAACACCTCGGACAGGCTTATCACACAGCTGTAAATGTGAAAACAACAGATTGGGGAATGCACTCTGGCAGAACACCTATCACATCACAGATTGTAAATTGGAGGTAGATTTGCCACTGAGGTATTAGGTTTCCAGTCACTGTCACCCAACGTTTGTCGTAAGAGAGCAAACTTTTCCATTCCTCCACCATTACTACTGAAAGGTGCCCAGACGTTGCAAATGGAGGGAGTATGGATAAGCCATCATCTTTTTCAATTAATCCAGCTGCTGTCTGCAGGACCATGATGTTCAATAGTAATAATAAGAAGAAGAATATTAATAATAGTAATAATAATAATAATAGTTATTATGGTAGGCAGATTGTGAGATATAAGAAATAGCAGAGCATTAGGGATGGATGAGGAAATATGAATGATTCCCCACGAGCTGGAGAGAGTGCTTGTTCGTTTATATGACGTATGTGAAAGTGGAGAATCGTGCGCGACGGGTAATCGCAGGCATAAGAGTTTCGACGTAAACTGAAGGGATAAGTTAGTCTGACAGTTCCCGCCCTGTATTTTGGTTCTGTTACACTACTGCATAGCAGTTATCTCGCTATTTGAGTTCTCTTCACGGCCAAATGTGGGTGAAGGAACCAAGCTGCTCACAGTTATTTTATCGAGGCAATCTACATTTTTTACCAGATTGTGTTTGTTATATAATATTACACATGCCGAAATATATGATTTTAATTTATAATTTTCTTCTTCTTCGCAATCTGTTTACCCTCCAGGGTCGGTTTTTCCCTCGGACTCAGCGAGGGATCCCACCTCTGCCGCCTGAAGGGCAGTGTCCTGGAGCTTCAGACTTTGGGGCGGGGGATACAACTGGGGAGAATCACCAATACCTCACCTAGGTCGCCTCACCTGCCGTGCTCAACAGGGGTCTTGCGGAGAGATGGGAAGATTGGATGGGACAGGCAAGGAAGAGGGAAGGAAGCGGTCGTGGCCTTAAGTGAGGTACCATCCAGCACTTGCCTGGAGCAGAAGTGGTAAACCACTGAAAACCACTTCTAGGATGGCTGAGGTGGGAATCGAACCCACCTCTACTCTGTTGACCTCCCGAGGTTGAGTGGACCTCGTTCCAGGCCTCGTACCACTTTTCAAAAATTTCGTGGCAGAGCCGGGAATCGAGCCCGGACCTCTGGGGGTGGCAGCTAATCACACTAACCACTACACCACAGAGGCGGACAATTTATAATTTTACCTGGTAGAAAGAATGATAAGTGCTGAAACAGATCGGATAATGACGTGCATTTTGCGCACAACTACCCTACTAAAACCTGAGGGGATATAATTTCAACAATTTTCTATTTATATTCTCAGATGCCACGTTATTACGAAAGGAGAACAGAAATTAACTTCTACTCGGATGAAACATTAAATAATGACCTTGGAGCTATTAGGAAAAATGCTACAAAAATAAGGAGAGTAAGCAGAATTCGTGGGATTTCTGAGTCAACGCTGAAGATCCAACTTAAGTTACATCAACCCCAACAGCTTGGTTTAGGTGTTCAGCCTAGTTTCAATACGATTGAAAGTGAGTTGAAGAATTATTTTCCTATGATAGCTAATATCTGTTATGGTCGAACACCAGCAGTCCTCAAGAGGATAGTCTTCAAATACGCTGAAGGAAACAGCTTACCTAACAAAGACATTGGTATGGTTGGCTTCCTTTAACATTATCCTGAATAGCATCGAAGCACCTTGAATAGGATTAACACATTAAATTTCGGGGAGATTTTTTCTTTGAGTAGGCTTAAGGCAGCGGCCTCTACCTACCCATTCCTACCCCTTTCTCATCCTCGCTTCGCCGAAAAACCTTCAATGTGTTAGCGGGACAAGCAGCAGGTATTAAACATACGCGGTGTAGGCCTACTATGTAATCTATATAGTAATAAAGAATGCAAATAACCTACAATGAAAAACGTTTTCCCAATTTGACAATAAAAATAAATTTATCACGAAAGTCAGTAACACACGGCATGAAATAACGAAATAGGGAAGGATAATTTATGTATTTACACTCAACTTACATAGCCTCCGTGGCACAGGGAGCAGCGCGCCAGCCTCTCACCGCTGGGTTCCGTGGTTCAGATCCCGGTCACTCCATGTGAGGTTTGTGCTGGACAAAACGGAGGCGGGACAGGTTTTTCTCCGGGTACTCTGGTTTTCCCTGTTACATTTCATTCTAGCAACACACTGATGGTGGTGACTATTGTATTAAGAGGAATTACAACTAGGCAACCATCCTCTATATAACACTAATCAGAGAGAAAAATGGAAGGGATCCGACACTTCGAAACATGAAGTTATCGGCCAAAGGAAGACACGGGCCACGATGGGCGTGAAAATCAAAGACTCCCTAGCCCTCGCAAACCTAATAGCGTCGGAGTCGGAAAAGAACAAGAGTTGACCAAGAGGGGTCGGATAGGTTAGATGAAAGTGAGGAGTCTTGTACAAGAAAACCCATACCACTAAACTGGCACATTCAGGGAAACTTGCCAGAAAACCCAGACCCTTAAATCAAGATCTATGTACAAGGATCTGGGTTCCAGGGAAGTTCTCAACTCATGAATCAAACGTTACCCAATTGCAACAGTCAAGTTTTAGGGAGGAAGGAGGTCTGAGATTGCTCTTGGTAAACTGTCAGAGTGTAGTAAATAAACAATTAAAATTCGGTACATTGATGGAATCTTATGAGACAGATGTGGTGATAGGAGTGGAATCGTGGTTGAGAGAAGGGGTGGGTAATACAGAAGTATTTCCAGAAGGGTATACAGTCTATCGTAGAGACCGAGGAGATAAAAAGGGAGGAGGGGTATTTATTCTGGTGAAGGAAACTTATTGTTCGCATGAATGGTTTACTGATGAAAGGGATGAAATATTAGGGATAAAATTAGTTTGTGATAATATGAAGGAGGTGGGAATTATAGGAACATATAGGCCTGGAAGAGAGGAAAGAGACATGGAAATATTTGAGAAAATAATAGATTATACTCATAAAAACAATAATGATACGGTAATAATTGGGGGAGATCTAAACTTGCCTGAAGTTGAATGGAATGGAGCTGCAAGTGAAGCCCATGAACAGAAACTGGCAAATAAGTTAATTTGGGAGGGAGGATTTACACAAGTAGTACAAGAACCAACTCGTCTCAATAACTTGCTAGATGTATTCTTGGTTAAACCATGGGAAATTGTTGATAAAACTGAGGTAATTGAAGGAATAGGTGACTATAAGGCTGTAATAATGGATGTAGGACTTGTACCAAAAATGCTTAATAAGAGGGTCACAAAAGACAAGAAATTATACAGAAAAACTAAAGTTGATGAATTTGGGACTTACCTTAAATCACAATTCAGTTGTTGGATAAGTGAAGGGAATAATGTGGATACATTTTGGGCTAAATTTAAAGGAATCATTTGGGAAGGAGAGAAGAGATTTGTACCTGTTAAGAAGGGTAAAAATGACCTCAGACCCTGTTTATTACACAAGGGAAATAAGAAAATTAAAAAGAAAATGTAGAATAGTAAACAGGAAAATCAAAGAAGGTAGGGAGAGTAGAGAAAGTAGAAAACAGCTAATGAGGGAACTGAATAGAGTGAAAAAGGAAGCAAAAGAGAATTATATGAATGGCATTCTTCAAGAGGGTAATGACCACAAAGGGAAATGGAAAAAGCTGTATTCATATATTAGGAATCAAAAAGGAAAAGGAATCCAAATTCCTACAATGGTGGGAGAAGGAGGTGAACACTATTTAACAGATACTGAGAAAGCAAACCTCTTTAGTAGGGAATTCCGAGATTCAGTAGAAGATTGTCAGGACTTGGAAACCGTAACAGAAGATAGAGAGGGAGAGACACAGAGGGAAACAAGAAGCTTCTCATTCACAAATGAAGATATTTTCAGAGAAATCCAACTGCTTCAGCAAGGAAAAGCAGCAGGAAGTGATCAAATTACTGGGGAGGTATTAAAGACAATGGGGTGGTATATAGTGCCTTATTTAAAATTTCTTTTTGACTATGTCATAAATAATAGTGTGATACCAAAGGAATGGAAGGAATCTATAATAATACCAATTTATAAAGGAAAGGGTGATAAAAGGAAACCAGAGAACTACAGACCAATCAGCCTGACCAGTATAGTTTGTAAAATACTGGAGAGTTTAATAGCAAAGTACATCAGAGGGATATGTGATGATAAAAATTGGTTCATGAGGAGCCAGTATGGATTTAAAAAGAAATTTTATTGCGAGGCACAACTGGTGGGATTTCAGCAGGACATATCAGATCAGTTAGATTCAGGAGGTCAGTTAGATTGCATAGCCATAGATCTTTCCAAAGCCTTTGATAGAGTGGAACATGGAATATTATTAAAGAAATTGGAGGGAATAGGATTGGATGTAAGGGTTATACGTTGGATAAGAACATTTCTAAATTCAAGGGTTCAGAAAGTCAAAGTAGGAAATAATATATCACAGGAAGAGAAAGTCTGGAAGGGAATTGCACAGGGTAGTATAATCGGTCCGTTACTTTTCTTAATATACGCAAATGATTTAGGGAACAATATAACATCGAAAATAAGATTGTATACAGATGATATAATTGTTTATAGGGAAATAAATAACATTGAGGATTGTTCAGAATTACAAAGAAACCTTGACAGTATCCAAGAATGGGTTGAAGAAAATAATATGAAGATTAATGGAGGCAAATCAACTGTTACAACATCTACAAACAGGAGCTTTAAAACTGAATTTGAATATACTTTGGATGAGGTA